>NC_083326.1:25969428-26331928 GCF_963455315.2 Globicephala melas | reverse complement strand
GGAGAGTGTGTGCGAAGGGGTGAAGAGCAGACATTCACTGGGTGGGCGAGATGAGCGTGGACTGTCCCCCCCAAACTCCTGGGAGAGAGGGAGATGCACTCTCGCTCTCTCCTCTTTTCAGTGAAATATAACACACATTCGGATCGCAGAGCTTTCAGACAGTCTCAACTGATAGACAGACACATCGAGCTGCTTTTCCGGCTTCAGTTTTTACTCCTCCTCCTCTTGCCAACGTCACCCTGACAATTACAAATAGGTCCCTCACAAACCATACCTGTCAATCTTTTTAATTGCTTTGTTTTCTTTTTTTTTCTCCTAGCTGAACAATATGACACAAAAAAGAAATCTTAATACGGCATAACATAAAAGATTGCACATTGGAGAAAGACATTGAGGGGGTTGTTATTGCAACCCACCGGCTGATACTGGGTAAAACCCATGTGTTATAAGCCAAGTTAAGTAGACACTAGTTCCTGCAGATTTTTAAACCGGTAAGTCTCCCCCTCCGCCCCCGCTTGTACATTCATACACACATGCACCCACGTGGATACAAACTACCCTTGGATGAGGAATGTCCGACATTTGAGATAAAAATACCTGTGTCACTTTGGCAATCTTAGTTTCGGGGGTTAGATCTGATTGGGGAGGGGCACTACGCGGCTTTTATAGTTTGGTAATTAATGGGTAAGTGGAAAACAACAAAAAAAATTATTAAAATGTATACCTTTAATAAAAATTTAATGATGGATTTGCTCATTACACAAAATATGTGGAAAATATGTAATCTGGTCCCTCTGTGAAAAGTGAATTGATTGTTTGGTCAATACAAACAATTAGGAAGAAAATTGACACGATGGAACTGCAGATCTTTCTAGCTGGGTTATAAAAAGAGGTCTTCATACATCATGCCAACGTCTCCAATTCAATTAAGTCCCTCGGCATCCCCACCCAGAAGTTTAAAATGTTTATGTGCTCTGGGAATTCGGCCTTCTGGTTTCCAATATATATGTTCTTTCCCAATGGGAAACCCGTAACAGTCTTGCAGAGGCCACATACAACATTCATGGAAAAACACGAAATCTTGGCCAAAAGAAATAAAACGGCTTAGTTCGTGCAACTTGCACGGGACAGACTAAGGGCAGAAGGCGCGGGCAAGGCGTTGTGGGCACGGGGTCCAAGAGCCTGGGGCGCAGGATGCCCTGGGCGCCCCCCGCCCGGCGTTGGGTGCCCTTGAGGGCGCCCCGGCGGCCAGGGCTCCCCGCCCGGCCCCGGGCCCTGGCCGTGCCCCGCCGCCCTGGCCGCGCTCGGGGTTGATTCGTACCACCTTGCAAGGAAGTGAACGCTTCGCACGGGAAGGGGAGGCGCCTGCGCCGGCTGCCGGGCGCCGCGCAGCTCTGAGGACGCCCCGGGCTGCCGCCGGCTGTGGGCCGCGGCGATCGCGGGACGCGCGGGTCCCCTCGCCGCCCCCCTCACCCTTTTAGAGGAGTCAAATCCGGCTTTTAGACCGTGGGGAGGGTGGGGATATCCGGTGCCTCCCGGGCGCCGGGAGGAAGGGGGAGGGCGGAGAAGATCCTTGGCCAGTCTGCGCCGAGCAGATTCAAACCAAAACAAAAAGATTAAAGGAGCAGTGGCCGGAGCGGCAGCGATCCCCCCGGCCCGGACCCCGGGGGTGGCGCGCCCGGGAACCGCGGGGGCTGCGCTGACTCCCCGCGGGGCAGGAGGGGGGAGCGGGCACCAGGCGTAGTGGGGAAGGCGCGGGGGGGGAGCCGAGGGGAGGGCGCGGGCCGGAGGAGGGGCGGACCCGCCCGCTCCGCCCGCAGCGCGGAGCCGAGCCGAGCGGCCAGGGCTGGGCGCGACCCCGGCCAGCGGCGGCGCAGAAAGCAGGCGGAGGCGCGGGTCATGCTGCGGCTGGCGCTTGCCGGGGCCCGAGCCATCGTGGACATGTCGTACTCCCGCCACTTCCTGGACTTCCAGGGCTCGGCCATCCCCTGCGCCATGCAGAAGCTGGTGGTGACCCGGCTGAGCCCCAACTTCCGCGAGGCCGTCACCCTGCGCTGGGACTGCCCGGTGCCACTCCCCGGGGACGGAGACCTCCTCGTCCGGAACCGGTGAGCCCGGCGCGCGCCCCCCGCCCCGGCTCCGGCCCGGGCCCCGGCCCCGGCCAGCGCTGCGCAGCTCCCGGGCTGTCCCGCGCCCGCCTGCGTCCCCACACCCGGCGCGCGCTCGGGCGCACAGCCTGACTTTGCGAGATCCCGGGAAGTTCAACCCGCCGCCATCTGGCGAAGGCGAATGTAATGTGACTGTTGCTGGTGTGAATATCCGATGGCACCGAACGTACTCAAAACTGAGGGTTATTTTAATTTGGGATTCCCCTCCCCTCCCCCAGCCCTCCCTCCTCCCCCTCCCGCTCCCGAAATAAAACCGACGGGACCCAGAAGGGGAGGCTCCCCGCCCTGCCCACCCGCGCGCACCCACGGCTCCTGCGTTCGCATAATCTTTAGGGTGGAGCGGGAACAGCCTGGACACAAACTGCGACATTTAGGTAACGTGCTTTGGAGGAAGGAGGCCGGGGACCCGCTGGCTTTTCCCGTTTGCTCCAGGTTGGCAGCCACCTCGCAATGGCGGAGCCTGTCGTTGGGTGTGTCGGTGTGCGCCTCGCCGGTGCCGTCTGCGTGTTGTCAGTGCTGTGTGACTGTCGTCTGTGCCCTGCAGCGTACCGACGGGCGCGTGGCGCGCGTCCCGGGCGGCTGGGCAGGGGCCGGGGTGGGAGCATGGCTGCATTGGGCCGCACGTTTTGCAGACCTTCGGGTGACACTCGCTCGGGTCGTTGCCCGACCTTTGGACTGTCTTTTCCACCTCCACACTTCCCACCTGAGGGTGGTTCCACCTCATAATCTTTAGTAACTGCTGAAGCAACAGGAAGGAAGGGACCTCACTCTTCGGAGCCGTGCCCGCGGGTCTGCCGGGTGGGTCCCCTGGCAGCCGGGCTTGCAGGCGGGCCGGTCCCCGTTCCTCTACTCCCTGGGCAAAAGAAGGACTCGCCCGCCCGCTCAGTCCCATCTGAGGGGTTCCAGTGTTGCATATTTCAGGTTGAATAGTACTTTCGAAGGGAGAAGTAAATTCTGGTTGTAACCGTGTTGTAAATGGTGTGCTAGAAAGGACCAAGTCCCCTGCGAGGGCTGAAGGACAAAATGCATCTTATCTAAATAGCTTGGGGTAAAGCTTAAGTGTCCATTTTAGTAAAAATTCATATCAGCCTTCCAAACAAGGCTGGAAGACTTCAGAATTCTGATCATGACATGAAACTTCTGGGGACCTGTTGGAAACTTAGAAATTGAGTGAGCCAAGGGCGGGATTGAGTGGAGGCTGGGGATGAGGTGGGCGCGGGGAGTGCCTTAAACGGTGGGCCGTGTGTGTCCTTTAAAAATTTTGCACTGATGGAAACTGGGCTGCAGAGGACTTCATCGTGCCCTGAAAGGCTAAGGCTGTCGAGATCCGGACGCGTCCTACCAAGTTAAAAAGAAAGGCGTGTGTGTTCGCGCAGAACATACAGAACACACGAGTGATTTGCTGGAAGTCGAGATGAGATTCAGACCGAAAAGCCTCCAAACAGACTTAACAGGCAAAGTTTCACCCAGGCTTTTTTTTTTTTTTTCTTTTTTCTTTTTCCGATGCACTGCACTGGTGATGGTGAACACTGATGTACACACACCCACGACTGCTTAGAAAAATAATACCTTTTGCAAACAGGGTGTGAAATGGGGAGGGGCGACTGAGCGGGGCAGGCAGGGGAAGGTGTGAAGTTCCAGCACTCCCAGCAGCAGAGAGGTGGGCCCCCCGCCCGCGCCGTCGTGGAGGCTGCTCCCGGCCGCCCGGCTTCCCCACCTCCAGGGCACCGGCTCCCCCGGTTGTGCCCCCCTTCCCCGCGTTGGGTAACCGGGGCCGGTCCCTGAATTGGGTGGTCGGAGTTCTGGAGCGCCGGCTGCCATGTTGGAAGCTCCTCAATTTGGAGGAGATCCATGCTTCTATCTTCCATCCCCATATGACAAAAATCCCTTTAATATAAACAGTATATTTATACTAAACGCTTGACCTCTAACTTCTACTTTGAAATCCGCAACAGAAGAATGGGGCGAGTTTTCTGCTTCTGGGGAGGGGCGGAACCTTTGCTTCTCCCTCTCCTTACTCTGTTGGAAAATCTGCTCCCACCTCCAAATTGTGGGAAGGTCCTTTATTCTAGCAAACGTTGTCAGTAAGGGAGGCATTTTACCGTTTTTTGTTTTTTGTTTTTTTTTTTAAGAATAGAGCCTTAGTAATTCGCTGCAGGTTAGTTCATTTTAATCCTAGACGCAGTCGCCCCAAACAGTATTAACTGCATGACAATTTTGTGCAAGAGCTTCTTATTTTTATCGTAATAAAATCTGCTCTGGAATGAATGGATTCAGCCCAAATTCACTTGTTCGGAAAGGTGTTTGGGGGTTTTAATTGTGCTCCGTCTTGACTTCTTTTTTCAGTGGAACCTTTTGCACGTCTCATTCCATTTTAACAGAAAATACAAATTTTCTGTTCACGGTGAGGGAAGTGCTTTTTAAGCCAGACATCGATTTAAGATAATCAGGTTTACCATTTAGGAAAGGTGTGAGAAGGGGAGCCTAGAATCCCTCCAGAATGTGTCATCGGTGTTCCTTTATCCAGTTCTCACCTTCCGGTTTCAAACATACGAGGACGACCTTGCTTCTCTTCCTGGATGCCCAGCCCGCAGAAAAGAAAAGAAAAAAGGGAGAAAGACACCTTCTGGTTAAGTCAGTTCGCGCACTATTTTTAGCTTTTTCTGTAAGATAGTGACACATTATTTCGTTTCCAAATATTTCTGACGATTTTCTGCTCAAGTGTAAGATAATGGAGCAAAGAGTTTGTAGCAATGGCAAACAGAAAATGGGGGATGGGGAAGGCGTTTTTGATAAACCGTTTGTTGCTCACGGGAGGGTAACTATTTCTGCTGATTCTCCAGGCCAAGCTTTTTTTCCTTCATTCTTCCTTTTCTTTTTCTTTTTTTTTTTCTTTCTTTTTTTAAAGGGAAGGTCTGGTTTGGACGACTTTGTCTCCCAGTATTTGCTCTGGACTTGAGTTTTCAGGTTTGGTTTTTGTTCAGAGAAAAGCCTTTCCCTGAGGCCCTCTGAGGGCTGCCCTGTTTCACAGTAAATATGACGAAGGGGTTCATCACTTTTTAGTATAAATAAACCGAGTGACTCTGGAAGGGTATATATTTGGGGAAAGTCCGCACCGTCCCATTCTTTTTCCTGGGGTTCCTCGATTTTAGTCTTTTGAGTGGGTCTGCCCGTCGGATCGCTAGACCCCTGCACTCATTAAAAGCACATATTTGAAGTTAAAGGGGGGTACAAGGCGAGGGTCCCAATGCGCGTCTCCCCTTCCTTCTTTTCTCGCTCGCGCGCTCTTCCTTTCCCCTGCTCCCCCGACCCGGACCCCTTGCCCACTGCGCCTGCTGCTCTTGAACTTGTTTCAGACGGAGCCGAAGGCGCGGTCTCCCGACCCTCGCGCAGCTCTTCCCAAAGCCCAGGTAAGAACCTAGGCGCGTCCGGGCAGTGGCGGGTGCCCACCAGCCGCGGCGGCGGCGCAGCGTCAAAGCGGGGGTCCAGGGAGAGGTGGGGATGCGCACCAGGGGCTGGGCGACCCTGGAGAGGGCGAGGGGCGCGAAGCCGAGTAGGAACTCGGGATTCCTTCACCAACAACGCAGGCTCTTTAGAGGGCGGCAGGGTGGGGTGGGGAGACACAAAAAATGGGGGTGCCTTTGAGGCCAAGGTCACGGTCTGGCCGCCGGCGGCTTCTGTCCCGCGGCCTCTGCGCTCCGGCGCGCCGTGTGCTCGGGGCTCCCCTCGCACTTGACCACCCCTGGGCCCGAGCTCCGCTGCCGATGCGAGCTGGGCGCGCCCGCCGGGACCCCCGCTCGGCCCAGGGAGGCCGAGGTCACGGTCGTGGGCCTGGGCGGCGACCTGCGCGGCCCCAGCCCGCTCCGGGAGTCGGACTCACTGATGGCGTCTGGGTGGTGGCGGTGGAGAGGCCGCGGGGCGGCGGAGGCCGGGCACCTCCGAGAAGAGACACCCGCAGAAGCGCTGGTTTCGGGCGCCCTGCAGGCTCGCCCGGGCGCACCGAGGGCGCCGCAGGGAGTCGGAGACGTGGAGTGGGCGCGCGGCGGGCCCTGCGGTCTCCTGCCACCCCTCCAGCGCTGGCCGGGCTCCACCGCAATGTTTGATTTGGGCTTTTCAGCAAAGCCCCGTGGTAAACTCAAGCTCCCGGCAGAGCCCCCCAACACGCGCGCACACGCACGCGGGGGCCCTCTCCCCGCCGCTTTCCTCCCAGGCGTGCGCCCTGCTCGGTCCCGCCACCTCTCCCCGGGAAGTGGCCACCACGGCCCGGGGCGGCAGACGGCGGGGGTTGCGTTTTCCTCCACAGCGCCTTCCCGCTCGAAGCCCCCCCAGGGCATCCCGTTCCGGGGGGGGGGGGCGACCCGAGGGGCCAGCTCCCACCGGGGCGTCCCTCCGAGTCCAAGGCAAGGGCTCCCCGCAAGGGAAGGGCCTCTGCGGTTGGGAAGGTAGAAACGCCAGCCGGATTGGGGTGGGGGGGGGAAGGAGGGGGATGAGACGGGAGGGGCGAGGGCCACGGGACGAAGAGAAGGGAGCTGGCGATCCGCCCTGGCCCCCAGCCTCTGTGGCACAGGCCGCCACTCCCACCCCCGGGGACGCCTCCTTAGAGTTGGCTTTGCGGCCTCGAGCAGGGCACCAAGAGGTGATCCAGCTGGGCTCTGCCCTGGCAGGCCTCCGTGAGGTCCAGAAGCACGCTCTAAGGAAGCTGGCCCCTTTTTAAAAAAGACTAGGCCTGGAGAGTTGGGTAAATTGAAAGGAAAGGTAGGGGCCCCTCCCCCCCACTCCAAAAAATAGACCGTGGGCATCTTGGTATTAAAGGCCGAATGAGAAGCCACCAAAAATCATTATTCCCGCGGCTCGTTACTGTGTGTCACGTATGGGTATGGAATTCTGTAGCGTGTTAGTGAGGCTGTGTGTCTGCTAACCTCTGAAAGCGGCTGGACGTGCCCGAAGGAAAGTGCTTCCTGCTTTCTTATTTCTACAGGATGTAGAGAGCTTTCGAGGGTGTAGATATACAGGGCACAATCATAAGGGCGCATGTGTAAGTGCAAAGCATTGTCTATAATACAGTGGAAGTGGATCCTTGCATGGGGCAGTTTGGGGTTTATTAAGTTAAATTAAAAGTAAATTATTTAAAAATGGCCTACTTTACCAGCTTTCCTCCTGCCACCAGATACCACCACCTTTTCATTTCATTACAGGTGGAAATGACATTTTTAGCGTCCTGCGTTACGTGTCTCAGCCACCTCCTGACATCCTTAGGAGACGGCTTTTTTCCTTATGTATCAGGATATTTCTGTTATGAGGTATAGTGAGATGAAAAAAAGCTGGTAAAAATACCAGCCTCGCAATTAAATTGACTCTGGATACCAAGTGAAAATAATCATCTGGTATTAATCAAGTACGTCTCTGCTTCTTGTTGAGGAAAAATATAGTGCCGATTTGCTTTCCTTTTCATCTGGGAAGGACTGTAAAATGTTGGATGTTGCATAAAAATCTCTCTACCCTTATGAGACAATTTTTGTTCAGTTAATCAAAGTGCATATTTTCACGCTGGACGTAGTTACATGAGAAAGAAAATTTGCTGCAGCCTGGCTCACACTGAAACAACCCCTGCAGTAACGTGTAACAGCCAGTGACCTTGCACGTTACATCAACCTTTAATAATATCATTGTCGTTACTATTATTATCTGAAGTGTTAAATTGTTTCCAGAATCAATACACGTCTACTTCTTTGAATATATTTTATCCCACTGTTGTTTTTAACATCTTTGTTAAGAGGCCAATTAATTTCCAACTCATAGCTCCAGTGAAGTTTGTGTATAAGAGGGCTTCCTAACTTTTTTTTTTTTCTCTTTTGAAAGGAATCGGAGGGGGATAAATGGCATGTAAAGTACATAGCTTGCTGTTTAGAGGGATGGGAAATTATTCCTAAACTAATGAAAGAATAAAATACACCAAAACTCTAACAAATCACTGTTGAAATCACACTTGTTTGATTTCTTTTTTTTTTTTTTGAACTGAATATCAGGACCGTTTTTTTCAAATTCTATCAGAATATATAGCTTCACCACCCACCACAGTCACCAGAATTAGAGGACTTTTTCTAAGTGGGATAGAAAGGCCTTGATGAAGAAAACATCTGAATGTATTTGTGTTTGTTTTCTTCTAGATTTGTTGGTGTTAATGCATCTGACATAAACTATTCAGCCGGCCGCTATGACCCTTCCGTCAAGACCCCGTTTGACGCAGGTTTCGAAGGTGTAGGCGAGGTGGTGGCCTTGGGCCTCTCCGCCAGTGCCACATTCACAATTGGCCAGGCTGTGGCTTACATGGCACCTGGCTCTTTTGCCGAGTACACAGTGGTGCCCGCCAGCACGGCCATTCCCGTGCCGGCCGTGAAACCCGAGTACCTCACCCTCCTGGTGAGTGGTACCACGGCCTACATCAGCCTGAAAGAGCTCGGAGAGCTATCAGAAGGGAGGAAAGTTCTGGTGACCGCAGCAGCTGGGGGGACCGGCCAGTTTGCCGTCCAGCTTGCAAAGAAGGCCGAGTGCCATGTAATTGGAACTTGCTCTTCTGAAGAAAAGTCTGCCTTTCTGAAATCTCTTGGCTGTGATCGTCCCATCAACTATAACGGCGAGCACGTGGGTGCTGTCCTGAAGCAGGAGTACCCGCGAGGCGTGGACGTGGTGTATGAATCCGTCGGGGGAGCCATGTTTGACTTGGCCGTGGACGCCTTGGCTACCAAAGGGCGCCTGATAGTGATTGGGTTTGTCTCTGGCTACCAGACTCCTACTGGCCTGTCCCCTGTGAAAGCAGTAACACTGCCAGCCAAACTGCTGAAGAAATCCGCCAGCGTCCAGGGCTTCTTCTTGAACCATTACCTTTCTAAGTATCGAGCCGCCATGGACCACTTGCTTAAGATGTATGCGAGTGGAGAGCTGGTTTGTAAGGTCGACCTTGGAGATCTGTCTGCAGAGGGCAGGTTTACCGGCCTGGAGTCTGTCTTCCGGGCCGTCGATTATATGTACATGAGAAAAAACACCGGAAAAATTGTTGTTGAATTACCTCACTCTGTCCACAGTAAGCTGTAAAAACAGAACAATGGCATAAATAAAAGGAGAAAGAAAATGGACATTTTATGCCCCAGAATTACTCAAATCAATCTATTTTTAGTTAGTAACGGAGATAATATATTTCAAAACAAAAGTAAGTTCTAATGACTAGATTTCTCTTTCTCTTTTCTTTATTTCCGTTCTTTTTTTTTTTTTTTGCTCCTCCATTGCAAAAAAAAAAAAAAATGTGCTAATAAAACTTCCCTCAATGGCACAGAGGTAAAACCTTTACATTCAATTCTTTACTCATGGACGGTCTCATTCCAGATTTTATTGTCCCAGGGAACTAAATTAATTCCTGATGCAAGATCTGATCAAATCAGTATGTCTTCAGCTTGATGAGATTTTAAAATTGGTCTTGAAAATAGTTCATGAGTTCTTTGCTTTGGAAGAGTCTGGTCTGATGCTAGTAAGTTGTTAATAAATGAGAGATACAGCAAAAGTCAGCCGTTTCTCAGAGTCCATATTCTCAGGAAATGGTCCTTCTTTTTCTATAAATCACCAGCCAACTATCTAAATAGAAATTTGGAGGGATTCTCCCAAAACTTTGACTTTATTAGATTATTAGAAAAAAAATTAAGTGAGCACAGACCTCTTTTAAAGAAGCATCTGTCATTTAATGGCTTTTATGCGCAGTCATCCCAGTGAGGCATGTGTAGGATGGAAAATTTCTCTCTTCCCTTAAGAAGAAAATTAGTGTTGAAAACGTATATAGACAAAAGGCAGGTTTGGGAAAGGGAAACTATAGAGATTCAGGGGACTTTAAAAATTTACTACAGGCACGGGAAAGGGAAAAGGATGTGCTCCATCCACAGTGAGGGTCTACATAACAAAACACGGGCCATACAGGGGAAAGCACTGTAGGTACCTAACAGCACCCTTCATAAGCCTAAGTAGGGTACGTCAAATAGCATCGTGCAAAGTAGGCACCAGAATGATCTAAAATGATTGTGCTTCGTGTTAGAGACTTTCGGAAGGTGTGTTTTATCTCTGATCGTGGAAATAGTACAGCAGCCACTGATGCTCTGTTCCCATTTTACTTCTCCACATGTCCTGGTGGAATGAGATGCTTCTTGTCACTATCGCCTGATGTCACAGACACGAAAGTAACGAGTCCCGCGCCTTCCCCTCTGAATCAAGCCTGCCGCTGATCCGCCTTCATTCTAACCTTCAGCTCACCAAAGGCTGCTCCGGTTTTCATCATTAAGGTGGGAATGCCGTCGTGCCTTTCCAATGAAGGCAGAGCCCGCCAGAGTATTTTTCAAAGCCTTGGGTTTCGGCGTCTCTAACATGCTAAATAAATAGACAAGCAATTAAGATGCTCCAGGAAACTTGGTGACCGTATTTAATTTTTCTTTCCTTCTGTCTGAGGAGCAAGGCTTACTGCTGAATAGCTGTTAGTATCTATTTTACAAGATTTACTCATTTTCAGGTACCTAATGTAGCTGCTAGCATGCATACGCAACAATACAATTTATATGGTAAATGGGACCAAATAATGGCTTCACTGAATGTTATGGCTGCACTGAAGGGAAATGTCACGGTAAATACCTACCAAATTATGGATCACGCCGAAGTGTCACAACTGCACTCAAGACAAATAGCACTGGAGGCTATTGCCACCGTGACGCTTTTGAGTTATGAAGAAGGGGAGCAGCCTGATGGGAGGCTCTTTGTGTCCTCATTATAGCAAAGGGTTACTAGTTCAGGGTACCAGAGAAGCTGGTCCAGTGTGCTGCTCCGTTATTAATCTGTCCCTTTCAGACCTCACAGCTATAGCAAAACGGAAGGAGACTTTGCCTACCTTTTCGATACACAAACAAAGGGGAGGGGACAGGTTTTATGAATGTAAGTGCAAGGGAATGACCGGTAGTGGCGAAACGTGTAATCAAATCATCTCATCAGAGTATATTATTCAATTTAACATAGTATCTGTCTGATAGGCTTAGTTGCTTCCTGTGCAGCTAGATGTGTGAAGTCCAAGCTATCACGCGTTTTCTTCTTCTGTCAAGACTTGAGTAGTAAGGACATCGCCAACTAAATTGCTTCTTCTAAACTGAATTGCGTCCCGGTTTCTCTCATTTTAATGGGAGAGTAATAAAGATGAAAGACCAACATTTTAACTGATGGATCCCTTAAGCTACAGAATAGAAATTGATTATGTTTTGAAGGCATATACTAAATTCAGCAATGTTAAAAAAAAATGCAAACACCCAGGTTTAAAATAAAATATAATCTGAAAACCCTGCTCTGTCTTTCCCCACACTAAGAAACTACAGTGCATGCTGTTTTCATTTATTCTTAGAAAACAAGCATGAAAAAGATTCTGCCCGTTCAGATAATGCCAAAAATATGTTTAAACTTTTTTTTTTATTCTTCTGAAAAATGATTTGTAAATTGAGGGTCATAGTTCAGCATCAGTTTCATCTTCTGGGATTATCGTTCAAGACCAGCCTCTAATGGGAGGTGAAATGGTACAATGCTCTCACCACCTTTCTTCTGAACTGTATTACATATCACAAAAAGTACATCCATAATTCAGAGCAATTGTCAGTCTTTGTTTAGAGACGGGGCCAGGGCTGAACGATCACGGTGGATGAATTATTTCTGGGTTCTCAGGGTGGCCTTCTCTACACATCAGCCTTGAGGTCTCTGGCTGGGCGGATGGAGAGCCTTGACTCCAGTAAGTATGCCAAGAAACAAGGGAGTCCCCACTCTTCCTTCCCATTCCATTGTGACTTCTAAAAAGCCAAATGCTCTTCCTTCCAATTTGTCTTGCACGCGAAAAATACAATGTCATTGCAGGTCCCTTAGACGATGACTTCTGCTGTTGACCGACTTCAGCATTAAAAAAAAAAAAAAAAGATCAGGGAATAGTCTGCAAAGAAATGACACGGAAGTTTTGCATGACATGTTCTATGAATTGTTATTATATGATTTCATCTGAATGGAGTTTCTCAGGAGTAGAATGGAGCATCTATAAAGGGTCATTAGTATTACATCCAGTATTTAATGAAAGTGCAGTGACAAGTAGCTGCTTATTAAAATGAAAATCTTGCATTATGTGCTTAGGAACACTCCAGCTAATGAGGATGTAATGTCCTCAGTACAACACAGACCTTCTTTTTGTGTGTTTGCCACCACAAGATGCTGGAAACTTGACAAATGATATCATTTAAGACATGTTTGCCGTAGGGACCTGCTTTTTGGCTTCCTGTTTCTGGCTTTTATTTGGGTAACATTTATAATGGCCACCTGACTTGTAATGGGTAACGTTTTAACCCCTTCGTAGAGCTCCCAATTAGCGTGAACTCACTACCGTCAGGATTTCCTTTAAAATGGGGCAGGGAGTGCTCGGTACTGAAGATGTTTTTCTTGATCACTTGACCACATGTACATATGGGATAAATACCATATTTTAGATTTGTACAAAAACAGATGAGCAACGTGCAACTTTCAGAAAATATATGGTAGGAAAAGACCAAGCACGATCAACTGTGGATAATAATTTCCTAGGGGTTACAATGCACGTTTTATGAATGTAGCCCAGGTGCAAATGGCCTGACTTGATGAATTCATAATTACTGTTCTCTATACTTTCCATTCTCTTGTTTTGTTCAATATTATTTGTTATTTATAATACTTATTTAGAGACAAAATTTATGCAAACTTTATTAGTTAATTTTGGGGTTTGTTGGCAGGTTTTTTTTAAGTTAGATTTTCTGTAACTAATTTTCTAGTTATGGCCCAGAATTATGATCATATTTTGGATCACATTTCAGAAGTCAAAATGTAAAACGCTGGATTCTCAGTACCATTGGTATGGGCATTTTAACCTTGGAATTCCATTTTTTAGTAGACCTGTAGCATCATGTTATTCAACTTATAAAAGGAAGAATGTTTGACATGAGAACCTTGTTGCTGTTACCATGAGCAAACTGTGGAACATAGGCAAAAAAAAAAAAGTGCTATACAAAATAAATAGTATTTTCCCAGTATGTATCAGTTCAAGTAATTCTTGATAGTAGAGAGTTGATATTCCACAAAACTCAAATAAGGTGCATATTTCAATTCTGTATGCTTTAGTCTTCTGTATAATTCTATCTCCAGATCTGAGTAGCTAATGAGATGTGAAAACGAGACTAAAAGTGGCCGGGTGTAAATACTGTCTTAGCATCTATTCTTTTTTCATAATTTTTATTGAAATATAGTTGATTTATAGTGTTGTGTTAGTTTCGGGTGTACAGCAAAGTGATTGACTATATGTATATGTATACATATATAAGAATGTATATACATACATATATATATATGTATATATACACATTCTTTTTCAGATTCTTTTCCATTGTAGGTTATTACAAGATATTGAGTATAGTTGCCTTTGCTATTTGGTAGGTCCTTGTCAGTAACATGGATGTTCCTAGCGATTATCATACTAAGTGAAGTAAGTCAGACAGAGAAAGACAAATATCGTACGATATCACTTATATGTGGAACTAAAAAAATGGTACAAAGGAACTTATTTACAAAACGGAAATAGACTCACAGACATAGAATCTAACTTCTGGTTACCGAAGGGGGAAAGGGGGGCGTGATAACTTAGGAGCTTGGGATTAAAAGTATCCACACTACTATATATAAAATAGAAAACCAGTATCCATCCTCGATACGATCCTTACTCACCGTAGACCTGCCCTTCAGCGCTTGCTCAGAGCATCCCGGGAGACACAGATCCCGCTGGGAAGCGCGTCTTGGCATCTCTCAAGCGGTAGGGTAAGTACTCCATGGAGTATAGTTTAGGGAAACCAATACATGTGCTGGGAAGCATGGGCCAAAAGTACAGATTCCCACGGCCCCCCAAAGCAAGAGTTTCCTTTGAAGGGCCCTATCTGACAGTGTCTTCATGCCAACATGAAATAATAATTAAAACACCCCCTGCCGACTGGTGGCAGCGTCCAATACGAAAGATGGATTTGCGCTTAGACCTCAGGAAAATGGTCCATAAATTGTCAGCTACTGTTGTGCCTTACCCTCTCCACGTAAAGAGCTGAACCGTATCTTAGAATGACCAGAGTGAGTGGTCTCTCTGGCCGGTGGGAGATGCAGAAGCGTGTTTAGGGAAGAAAGGGCATCCAGCTTGGAAGTCTTTACCTTGCCCTGTGTGTGCCAGACCCCAGGGGAGGGGCGGGCGGCAGACACACACCTGGAGGGAGCCTGGGACGCGCTCTGCCTGGCACAGATGATAAGACTCCATCGTCCTGTAAATGGTGAAATTTGGGATTTAAGGGACCATGTGGTTCTACACACTTTATAAATGGAGAAAGCACATCCAAGAAGATTAGGTGCCTTGTCCAAGGTCACAGAGAATGAAGCCAGAGCACAGGCAGCTTCCTTCCCAGGGCACCAGGCCATCTCTGGTTTTTTTGTAAGTTGCCGAGGTCCTTCCCTAGATGCCTGATTGAAAGTGTCACAGAATAACAACTGGCCTCTGTTATAAATCTTTTGTTGGATGAGGTGATGCCCAAACCAAGGAGAATATCACGGTTCTGACCACCGAAGTGTGTTGCACTCAAGACACCCTTTAATCCAGCACAAGTTAGGTGTCCAGGTCATTTGATTCTGTGTCATCTAAATATCACACAGCCTTTTGGGGGAAAAAAAAAAAAGAAACACTCAACGGAATTAAGGGCTGAATGCCCACAATTTACTTTTAATGCTACAGAGAAGGTCTCCTCTCCTATCAATGTATTCTTGTATGTCAAATCATGAAAATCAAATAGAGGAAAACTTTATCATCACGTGTTGAGTTTTTCTCCCCAGAGTATTTCACTTGCTTGTGTTATTGCCTATAGAACGTGGACAATGTTTGTAACAGCAAAATATCTAGAAACTGAATTGGCCGTTCCACCTGAAGTGGAATTCTGAATCCGGCAGCTTCCGCGCTGTGGTGGCCGGATGCGCACACCGGCAGCGGGAAGCGCTGTAGGGTGAGGGGGGTACGAGTGGGGAGAGACAGCGGTGGGTCCACGTCTCCTGTTCACACGGCGAGAATCTCATCCTCTGTACGACTGACGGATCATAATTAAGGCTCGGAAGCAAGCCCTTCAAAACCACACGACATTGAATATTCCTGTCTTTCTACATCATTTCTGTCTTCCTTGAACTTATGCATAACAAGCGTAAACTTTCGACTTTACACGAACAAATCCTTTCCCAACAGAAACAGCTTCCTTTAACATTGAAAAACCCTTTGCAGGAACGCAAGAATGTCAAAGGCAATCTCATTTCGTAGAAAACCTCATTTCTCACCAGGGTACTGGAAGCAATAGTGGTCCCTCTGTATGTTGTTGGAATTTACATTTGGAAATTGAATTGTCTCCTTGAGGGGTTTTATCAAAGTAACTTTTGGAGAATTACTTACATCCGGGTACATCGGGTACACGGAACGAGGTTGTGCTGATGGAGCCCTGGTGTCACCGCAGCTGTAAAACAGCTCATTCTCTCAGCAGTAAAAGTAAAAGTGCTGTCAGTGTCGTTACTGAATAATATTTAGAGTGTCAACTTTTGCATATACTTTCTGTAACCTCTTGGAACATGCTCACTACTTTGTTAGCTTAGAGTACAATGTCACTATCTTCACCTGTTTCCTATCAAATTGATAAAGGTGAATGATGCCCATTTTACAGATGGGAAAATGCAGCACAGAAAAGTGACTTTCCTAGATCACTTAGTCACTGGTTGAACAGAGACCGGGGTCCAAGGCTGTTTTCCACTCGAGAGTGCTGTGTCCCCAGCTTTCTTGTACACACGCTCACCTGTTGCAATGCATGTCCTGACTCAGCAGGTCTGGGCAGGGCCTAGGAGTCTGCATTTCCCAGGTGCTGCTGGTACCAGACCCACACAGTGAGCAACAAGGTCCTGAATCTCACTGCCTTTGAAGAGAGTCCCATCCTGTGAGATGCAGTTTTCTGAAGCATTTCTGAGCAACCCGGAGATGACCTAGGTACGAATTACAAAACAAGCGCTTGATGGAATATGATAATGGTGCCTTTCATCCTTGCATTTTCAACTCCCTTACATTGACCATCAGCTGTGGCATCCACCACCTGTCTGCTACCAGAGCACTCTGGTGGCAAGGGTTTTCACCCAGTTCTAAGTGGGGCAGAAGGAGATGCAGAAAGGGGATAGGAGTGTCCTGGGGCCACTCAGCAGAAGGTGACGGCAAACCCTCTACCTCTGCATTCACTGCCTTTTAAATAAAGGCAGAGCCACTGTGGAGAACAGTACAGAGGGTCCTTAAAAAACTAAAACTAGAGCTACCATATGATCCAGCAATCCCACTCCAGGGCATATACCCAGAGAAAACCATAATTCGAAGAGATATATGCACCCCAACGTTCATTGCAGCACTATTTACAATAGCCAGGACATGGAAGCAACCTAAATGTCCATCAATGGATGAATGGATAAAGAAGATGTGGTCCATATATACAATGGAATATTACTCAGCCATGAAAAAGAATTAAATAATGCCATTTGCAGCAACATGGATAGACCTAGAGATTGTCATACTGAGTGAAATAGGACAGAAAGTGAAAGACAAATATCATATGGTATCACTTACATGTGGAATCTTAAAAAAAGGTGCAAACGAACTTATCTATAAAACAAAAATAGAGTTACAGAGGAAGAAAACAAACTTATGGTTACCAGGGGGTAAGGGGTGGGGGAGGGATAAATTGGAAGATTGGGATTGACATATACACACCACTATCTATAAAATAGGTAACTAATAAGGACCTACTGTAGAGCACAGGGAAGTCTACTCAGTGCTCTGTAATGGCCTACATGGGAAAGGAATCTGAAAAAGAGTGGATACATGTATAACTGGTTCACTCTGCTGCACACCCGAAACTAACACCACATTGTAAATCAACTAGACGCCAGTAAAAATTTTTAAAAAAAGAAGAAGTAGTAAATGAAAATAACTAAGTATAAAAAATACTCAGTATTTCCATTTCAATAAAGTTCTTTGTAAATCTTGTTCATGGCAATAAAATTTAAAAAAATAGGGGGCTTCCCTGGTGGCGCAGCGGTTGGGGGTCCGCCTGCCGATGCAGGGGACGCGGGTTCGTGCCCCGGTCCGGGAAGATCCCACATGCCGCGGAGCGGCTGGCCCCGTGAGCCATGGCCGCTGAGCCTGCGCGTCCGGAGCCTGTGCTCCACAACGGGAGAGGCCACGGCAGTGAGAGGCCTGCGTACTGCATAAATAAATAAATAAATAAATAAATAAATAAATAAATAAATAAAAAAAAATAAAGGCAGGTCCTAGGGAACCAGAACACGCCCATCTTCCTCTGCTTCTCTAGTCACACCGTTTGTCACGCCAGTGTCCCCTCCCCTGCCCAGGCATCACCAGTCACCAGGTGAACATCCGTCCTTTTACAGGGGAATCAAGTACAAACAGCAGCCGTCCTCGAACGGGTCTTTCCTCCATGGGCATGTGTGTATCATCATCATAATATTTTACAATTATCCTGAGAGGGAGGGCACCTGATTTGCATCCACTTTTGGATCAGGTCTCTTGGAACGAGCAGCGTGGCACCCCGTGTCCTTTATTTAAAAATAGGCCCGTAGAAATGGCAGGAATTTAAGAGGCTGTGGCCTTCATCAGAGAAGAGTTATCAGCCACGCACGTGCTTAATATACCACCCTAGCCATGCGAGTAAGAGCTCTCTGGCTGGGAAAGACGTAAGAAAGCGTCTTGGTGTCAAAAAGGAAGTTAGTTGGGCTGCAGATACAATCGAAGTTAGGGGTTTACAAATGGCCCTGGACACGGGGGCAGGAAGGCAGCATTCCAGCGCCCCGGCCGCGCGTTTCTGTGCGGGGTGGGATGAGCCCCCAGGTGTCCCCAGCGCCCGCCCCTTGCCCTCCCTGGGTTCTGGCCGCAGTTATGGCTGCGCACATGGCTAGCGGCCACCCCACAGGAGGGACCTTGCAGCCAAGAGGGGACGGCCCTTCTCCAGGCAGGGCCAGCAGGACAATGATGGACCTGCTCACCTGCACCCACAGGATGGGCGCAACTCGGGGGGAACGAGGCTGGACCCAGGGCAGGGGGGACTGGAAATGAGGCTGTGATGACCTCAGAGGGTTCCCGGAGGGGCTCTCACGGGGTCCGGGCTGGGCCAGGAGTGCTACCCCCTCTTCTGCAGGTCAACATCTCAGCGTCTCTGTGGACCCCCAAATGCGAATCTGAGAAATCCTGGGGACTCCGGGCTTCCAGATGAGACCTTTTCCTTCATGGGCGAGCTTTGAAAAATGTGACTGTCAGTTAATAAAGGGATTGGTGGTGAGAGCAGAGGCAGCCTGGCCACCTGTCTGCCTTACGTGAGCTTGTTTATTTTCACCCAGTTCCGGTTCTGTCCAGGCGAAGAGAGTTACTCTCACCTCTGGGCTCCAGTAGCACTTGGCTCATCCCTCATTTCTAGCACTTTCCATGGCACCCTGTTCTACTATCTACTTATACGTCTGTCTCGCTGGAGACCGAAATCCCTGAAGGTAAGGCTGCCTCCCGGTCAGCCCTGGGCTGGTGCCTGGTCACGGGTGCACCTCAGAGACACAGGGGGTTCGGTTCCAGACAGTCAGGGAGGTCCTAAAATGAGCTGGGCCTGCTCCCCACACTGTGATGCCAGGGCAGTCGGTTACAGCCCTGATGGCTTTGGGACTTGAGATTAGAAAAATGAGAAGAAATCCCAGGAAGTGAGTAGCGAAGCCTCGAAATGCATTACTTTTATGACCCTTCTCACCCAAAGTAGATGAAGCCTGGCCTAGGACAGGTCCACAGTGGATTATTTTTAAAATATTTATATATTCATATTAAACATATAAAGTGGTTCATATTTATTTTATGTATTACATTAAAAATCAGGACTGTGTGAGAAAATCCAAGTCAAACTGCCTTGAACAATTAGGGAGCTCACGTAACAGGAAAGTTCAGAGGTAGGGCAGCCTTCAGGCACAGTTTGATCAGGGATCCAGCTCCATCTCCCAGGGATTCCGTTCTCAGGCTGCTTCACCACACGACTGCTTGCACGGGCTCTGCTTCCACTGCATCCACACTCCACCCACCACCTTCCACAAAGGCCTCCACTTCCCTCAGAGTGAGCCAAGCAAATCTGTGTGCGGCAGGAAGAGTGGACTTCCCTCTGGGGAGTGGGCCATCCCACCCAAAACACAAGAAACGCATGGTACAGGGTGGATGTTGGGAAAGCCCGTGGAGTCAGAGCTCCAGACAGCAACAGGCAGAGGCCCCTTGTGGGGCAAGACATGAACCTGACAGACCCCTGAAGCCAGGGATAGAGCACTTCCCTGGGTCTCCAGCACCCAACAAAAGTCGGATAACTCACCATGGGGGCGATCTGGGAACTGGGTCTCTTTGTCCTTTTGATGCCCTGGTTACTGCAATCCTGCCTGAGTGGTGTCTCCAAGAAACCTCTGGCCGGAGAGATCACGAGATTCATGACTAAGGGGCGAGGCCAGGAGGCCCGGCACCTCCAAGGGGTGGAGGGCCCAAGGAAGCCCTCCACCCTCCACAACTCAGCACCTTGGAATGAAGGGCTCACCTCCTTGCGGCCCCAGGCCCCGAACTCCTTAGGTCGGCGGGGACAGCTGGTCCTTTCCCAGACACGTCACCGCATCCATCCCTCTTCTCCTACCTTGTTCCTGGCGCACAAAGAGCCGGCTGACAGTCGGCACAGCCCTACGGATCGCCCTGCACAGACGGGTCCACGGCAAAGCAAGCTCCCTGAGAGCCGGCAGGCAGTGCTGGTTTGTGGCATTTCAGTTTGCGGGACAGAGTGGTCCTCGAGTTGAGGGGTGGCTCTGGTGACACAGGCCCTGTTCCACTTGCAGAGGCCTAAGCCCTGAGCTAGGCTGGACCCCTGCACAGAGGGTCCATCAGCAGAGAGCGGGAAAGGGCCCAGCGCTGACATTTTAGAGGGTGTGGGATGGAGGGTGAGGACCCCCTGACGAGGGTAGAGAGTGGCCCGCTGCTGGGCAAGGCCTCCTCAAAGTGCAGCTCAAACCCCCAGTTTTCTCCAAGAAGCATCAGCAGCTTAGAGCAGATGAAGGGTCGCATGTTTTGCAACCGCAGGCAAGCGGGCTCTCTCTCAAGCTCCTGGATGGGGGTGTGCAGACTGCAGGGGCAGCCCCTGGGCCCAGTACCACACTGACCTCATCCAGAGCGCTCTGACATGTGTCACCGGTGGGGCGCCCTCCACCCCAGTGGGGCGTGAGGGGTGTCATCACACAGCCCCTGGTCCCCATATCCTGCTGCCTCAGCCTCGCCCACGACAACCTGTCCGCGCCGCCATCTGCGTTATTTGTCATGACTCTCGAGGCTTGGGCAGCCCGCTCCACTGGCATCCTTAGGGGTTCGGGTGACACTGGGCCAGAGTACCAAAACCTACTCCTTCACACGAGGACTCTGCAGGGCGTGGGGGCGTCTGTGGACGCCGGTGCTCGCTAGCCGGCAGCCCGTGGAAGAGGCCACGTGAGCAGGAGGCCCCGATCCCTGGCGGCTGACAGCCGCTCCCCGCGCGGGCAGCCGAGCGGGGCCGGGCTCCCTATTATGTAGATGTGCCAGGCCTGTGTTGGCACGTTGTCATTCTAACCTGTGTAAGTCAGCAGGCTTAATTGCTCCTGTCCCTTCAAGATGACTCTCCACCAACGATCTCATTATCACACACACATGTTTATTTCTCGTTTCCAGGGCTCTTCACGCAGCCCCGAGTGCAGGGAAGGGGGAGAGGATGTGGTGTCAACCCACAGGACTGCCTGTCCGCTCCCTCAGCCCCATCCCCTCTGGAGCAACCGGAGGCCAGGAGAGCACAGCATGTGGAGGGGGGCGGCTGGGGAAGGGCAGAGGCCTGGCCGGGCCCCGAAGCCCCCTGCTTGGGGTCTCCCTCTGCGTTGGGTCTGAGCAGGAGAGGGAATCCTGCCAGGGGACCATGCAGTAAGGAGCTCCAGAGGACACCCACCCAGAGGACAGGGGCCCCAGAAGCCGACACAGGCGTGCGCATCTCTACTGCAAGGTGCTGCCTTGTGGGAGCACTAAGAACCACGCACGCCTGGCCCTGCCTGCAGGAACCGCACCTCGGGAAGGGGACACGCGCACCATTAGCCAGGTGACCGGGGAAGGGAGGTGTGGCATTTAACAAGCACCTACTGTGCTCCAGGCTTTATGCCGAGTGCTTGACACATTTACTTTACTTAATCCCTGGAACAGTGTGTTCTAGAGCAAAACTGAACGATAGAAATGAAATGAGAACTGCAAATTCAAGCCACGTGTGTAACACAAAACGTCCCAGCAGCCACAGGAAAAACGATGAAATCAATTTTCCTAATGTATTTTATTAAGCCCAATATATCCAAAATATTATCATTTTAACTTGTAATCAATACAAAAATTATTAAGATATTTCATTCTTTTTTTTTTTAACATGGTTTGAACAAGCCGGATTTCAAGTGTCCACTCACTGAGAGGCTCATGCCTGTTGAACTGGACAGTGGGGGTGTTCTGGGCTATGAGCCTAAAGGGGGGTCTGCTCAAGCACCATTTTTAAACTCAATATCATCTAACACATCTCACTCATGTTGGGCCAGATACTGATGTAACTGCTTATATAATAACCCCTTTCATCCACAGAACCACCTCGTGAGGTAGGATCTACTGTCATCATCACTCCCACTTTACAGACAGAGAAACTGAGGCCACAGGACTAGTGAATCAAACCACTGGGTAAGGACAAAGGCAGCCTGGCTCCAGGATCTACAGCTTAACCAGCAGGTGCTGGACCTTTCAGGACCCTACACAAACCAGGTGTTCAATAAGTACTTGAAGGATAGATGACTAAGGGAGATCTTTACTCTCCATTACTGATAGAATTGAGGCCCAGAGAAGTTAAGCGAATTCCATAATGTCACACAGCTAGAAAAATATCCGAGTCGCTGTTAAACTGGGTGTGTCTGACTTGGAACGTTGGAGAAGTGGATGGTTTCTGGCCAGTTTTATGGAGTGGTGGGCGTTTGAGCTGAAATTGGTGCACATCGAGATGGGGAAGGGATTTCTAACCAGAACAGGATGGAAGAAGAGGACAGATCCATTCCAGTAGGTACAGGGGGACACACAGGTAGTGGCAGATGACCCAGAGGGCCTTGAAGGGACAGGATTCCTGGCAATCAGAGGGAGAAAGTGACCACCCCCTTCCCTCAGGGAAGCTCCACACCCATGGCCCAACATGGGGTTACCTCGGCCAGACCCCAGAGGGGAACGATGCTAGGGGTCCTGTTTCTACAGGATTTCCCATCCTGGGCTTGCCCCTCCCAGCATTCATTCCAGGCTCCTCCTCCAGGAAACCAGCCTGCAGGAGAGATGCCACATAAACCACTGATTGCACAGGGAGGTCACCAACCAGAAGCCTGCCCATCACCCTCTAGGGAACAGAAGGCTCTGGCCAGGCACCAGCAGCAAGTGTGGAAGACAAGTCAGGGGGTTCTCATCGTGTCCCAAAGCTGCTGCCCCTAAGCTTCCCGGCTCCTGGTATGGTCTGGGAGGAGCCGTGGTGACCTCGCCTGAATCTCTGTGGCTCATCTGGGCGGTGGCAACACCCCTGATGGAGACTTGCCTGTGGCCCCTGGATGTGGGAGCAGCTCGGCCCCAGCAGGGAGAAGGCTGGGTGGGGACAGCCTCCCTCTTCCACTCGTCTCTCTTTCCTTGCTGTCTCTTCCCCTCCCTCCCCTCTTTGCCTACTTTAGAAAAAAGATTGAAAGCATGAAAAGCTCATTCCCTACCCATCCCTGTGCAGTTCAGCTACTGGGTGTGAATATCTATCAAAATGTTTCCCGAACCTAGGATTCAGATCTTAATTTTATTATTCTTACATGAAAGAGAAACTGTAGGTACATTTTCTGTTTATTGAAAAAAAAATCACGTGTAAAATGGCACTTTTAGGTTGCCCAGCTCTCCTGGTTTATTATTTATTGCGAAGGAAAATGATCGTGCTGCTAAGGAAGTAGTGTCACTTAAAACTCAGGTGGTTCCCAAGCAACTCGTGGCAGTAATTGCTGCAATGTCCTCCTTGATTTAGATGTAGTAATATCAATGTAATTGCCACTGGGAAAAAAATTATAATGGCTGTTAATGATAACTAACACATAAATGGCAATGAACGGGAACGTGTATTTTATATCGGATTCAACCCTAGGGCAGCAGTGAGAAACCCAGTGGTATCAACAGTCTGGCACCGGTCCCTCAAGGAACCAAGCCCCTGCGCTCTCCCATGTAAGCGAGGGGTGCATGGTTATGGGGAGTACGGGGGCGTCCTCAGCCTCCCCCAGGACCCCTAACAGGGGGGTCCTCCAGGCCTCTCTAGGCAGAGATAGAGCAGAACCAAGAGAAGCCAGTGACCCAGAACCTGCCTCTACCACAGGGCCAGGAAAGGCGCCCTGAACGTTCACTCGGAGATGGTTCATTCGACCGTGGACCATTCTCTGTACTCAGCAGGATGCAAAACCCACAAACGTGGTCTCTGTCCCCCAAGCGTAAACTCCAGGGGAGCTAGCAGTGCACTCGTTTTGTAACATCTGGATTTCCCTCCCGTCCCCGCCCAGCAATCTTTGTCGAATGAAGATGTTCACTGTGGAGAAGGTGACAG
The DNA here is from genome assembly GCF_963455315.2 of Globicephala melas. NCBI lineage: Eukaryota > Metazoa > Chordata > Mammalia > Artiodactyla > Delphinidae > Globicephala > Globicephala melas. The sequence goes on along the minus strand of NC_083326.1, from coordinate 26,307,930 downwards.
ACAAGACAAGTGGCCCTCATTGACGACTGTTGCCTGGCAGGCACGGGGCCCACATGACTCATGGGCACATCCACTGATGGGACAGGCTTTTTATTAGGAAGAGGCATTATTTTAGCTCTTAAGGTGATGAATTACCTGGATGACATTTGAGCTTACCCTTTAACCTGTTTAACTTGTTAGTGCCCATCGTGACCTAGTAAAGAGGAAGCCCTAGGGAAGTGAGGCTCTGGCCAGGAGACAGTGTGGAGAAATGAGGGATGGGAAGGGACCCACCGGACCAAGGTGGGCTTCGGGACCCGGGTGCTAATCTAGACTCTGCCCTGCTCCCTGGATATGGGCCAGTCACTTGGCCTTAAAAAAACAGTGAAGGAGGGCTTGGGCTGCACAGGTGGACCTAGAATGTGCCATGGGTCCCACTTTTCCATGGAGGTAACCCGGCGTCCTTATTGAGGCGCCACTCAGAGGGATTCTAATTCTGTCGACCTGAGGGATCTACAGATCCCTACAGAGAGGGCCTGATTGTACATTTATGAAGTTCCTTGAGAAGTTCTAATAATAATAATAATAATGTCTACAATTCACTTAATATTGGGGCAAGGTACCACACTGACTGCTTACTCAGACCTCATTTTACTCTCAAAACAAACAGTTTAGGTGGTTTCTAATAATCATCCCATTTTTACAAAAGTGGGAAGGCACAGAGGCTGAGTAACTTGCTCAAAGTCACACAGTAAGTGCTGAAGCCAAGTCTGGGGCTAGCCACTTGACCCCAGATCCTGCACTCCAGACCAAGATAACACTCATGTATGGTGCTGGTGGGATTTTATGTTTGAGAACTTTGGTCTAGATAACCTACAAGGTCTCATCCAACTTAATAGCCTATGATAATGTGAAGCTTGTTGGAAATAAGAGAAATTTCAGAAATTTCCAGAGTGTGGGGTGATGCCAAGGCTCTACCTGGAGCATAGCAGTTGGTAGCCCTGGGTAGCAAGAGACCACCTGGGAACCCACGGAAAGGAGGCCAGTGGGTCTTCTCTTCCTGATGCTCTAGGTAGTGGTAGCAACTCTCTCCCACTGCAAACAACTGAAAGGACTGGAAAACTTTAAAAATCTTAAAATCATGAAGAGCTGACAAAATGGTTTAAAAAATACAAGTCCAAAATCTAAGAGGAAGTGGAAACGCAGAGAGAGAGGTGGAGTGCTGAAGCCACTTCTACTGTGAAGGAGTTTGCCGAGAATGGGACCCCTGAGCTTCAGTTTCCACAGCTTTGCAAGGTGCTGAGGACAGAGGATAAAGTCCAGGGCCACCCAAATTGAAGAGCCTTGGTGCTGAGCACAGAAGGGGAAAAAGAAAAAAAAAAGTCTCTGATAACTGTTATTACAAGCCAACTCATGTCTGTATTTGTAACTCAAGTTCTCATGATTTAGTTAGTCCAAAAAAAAAAAAATCAAACCCATGAATTTGGTGCAATGTGGACCCAACTGATAGTGCACCCAAAGTTCCTGGCAGAAACAAACAAACTCTCTCTGAAGAAATGCATCTTCATCTTACACCTCAAAGAATTCCCCCAAGGAAAATGAGCAGACACAACTAAAATACTTAATAATAAAAAGAAATAACATGCCATGAACCAGAAACAGCAGAAGCAAAAGAGCACAGAGGCAGACATGAAAAGACATTAGGAATTAACAGCTAAAGATTATAAACAATGCTTATGCATTTAAAGAAACAAGTTTCAAGAAAAATTAAAACAACCTTGAATATTTTAAAAAGAACTGATGTAATTTTAGGAAGGAAAAAAATATAATAACTGAAATTAACAGTTCAATTAATGGTTTAATGGCTGATTAGATACAGCTGAAGAGAGAATTCACGAAGTGGAATATAGATGAGAGGAAATTGTCCATAATGCGTAACAGAGAGTCAAAGAGGTGGGAAAGAAAAGGTAAAAGTCAAGCAGGATAGAGAAAGAAGGTCTAACACAGCTCTATTCAGAGTTTCACAAAGAGTTAAGAAAGGGAATGCGAAAGGCAATATTTGAAGAAATAATGGCTGAAAGTTCAGCATTGATAAAAGGCAGTATTCAGGGCTTCAGGAAGGCAGATAATTCCCAAGTAAGATACATAAAAAGAAGTTCATATCCAGACATATAGTAATGAAACTGAGAACACCAAAGAGAAGAGAGAGGAAAAAGACGTTTGCCTATACAGAAGCGACTGACTCAAAGCTGAATTCGCAGTGGCAACCAAGGAAGTCTGTAGAAAGGGGATGGTATCTTCAATGTGCTGAATAATTATAGCAGTATTGTAGAATTCCTTGTCCAGTAACAATATCTTTCAAGAATGAGGACAAAATAATGATATTTTCAAACAAAAACTGAACAAGTTTGCCACAAGCAAATTGTTAATTCTCCAGAAACCGTACTTGCAAAGAAGAAAATTCATCCCCTCTGGAAGTTTGAAAAGTGAGAGAGAATGAAGAGTAATGAAAATTGGGAACATGTAGGTAAATATGGGTGAAATGAATTGGTGCAGATATCTCTAAAACATTTTCATATTCAGAGTCTAGCCACCTGAACCACTATTCAGCTCAGAGTCATCTATATACATCCACTTTTTCCCAAGTTATCATCCTCTGTGCAGTCAAAAAGTATGACAGGGCAGCGCTTCTGGAGTGAGCCATGGTTGACTGCAGAAATTTCTTCCAACCACTGGCACTGATTCCCCAAGTTTATTTCATCTTATCAGAAGGTGTCAAGGAAACATTTTCGTACACTTATAACTCATTCCTTCCCCAAACGGTCCTTAAATATTTCTTGACCCACAATGGGGGTTTACAGTAGTCCAGCTGTGCCACCAGAAGAAACACCCCAGGTCAAGCACATGTGGTCCATCACCACCACATCACAAATGGCCTGCAGCATTCATGCCATTGATGACAAAATGCATCCCAATTTCAGAGACGTTAAACTGTGGAAACAAAGAATCCATGGAATTAACTGTATCCTGAATCGAGTATATGAGGGTGCTCGCCTCAGGGGAGCCCAAGCCAGGCATCGTCTGAGCACCCAGAAGACAGAGGGAGGCTTGGGCTTGCAGAACTGACTGTGTGATGGGGTTTGTGCCTGCTTCCTGGCAAACGTCTGAATGTACGGCAGGGAGGAGAAGAAAGTAAGGGCAGAGAAGGGGTGAGAGCAAGCTCAGAGTTCTATGATGTGGGCTGGAACCATGGCACGGTGCACTGGAAAATGCACAGGTTTGGAGACCCACAGAGGCAGATTCAGAACTTGACTCTTGGTTGTCCAGCTCGGATCATTCAGCAGTCTAAGCACCATGTTTGTCTTTAGGAAATGGGGAAGGTGCCCACAGCGTCATTCTGATGTGAAGGAATTATGGTCAATTCTTATTACATATGGTAGTTATGATCTGTGAAGTTGCAGGTGCCCTGAATCAGCAAACACTGAACCATGGTTCCCAGGGGAAATCAAGGGTTAGGTTCCTGCAAGCCTCTGGTCACCACATTTATCAACCAAACAACACACAAGCTCGTTTTATGTGTCCCTGTTTAGAAACACCTTATGTGAACTATATTTTTGATTCACTAACACAGAACGGAAGTCCAGCAGCACCGTAAGTCAGGCCTGAATGAAGCTTATCTGTCACACTGATTTCTCCCTAAGGCAAGTGGCAGCCTTCTTGCACTTAGGAACACGACACAGCACTTCAGCACTATGCTTGGGGGCCATTTTGAACTGCAAAATTATCAAAAAAAAAAAAAAAAAGCACAAAAGTGAGAGCAACGTGGCACAAGTGGCCCACGAAAAGGACACGTTTGCACCATGAGAGCTGAAACAAGAAGGCTGGACATCACTGTGTTTGACCTCGGCTGGGAATGTGCACGGGAGATTTTTCAATGCTCTGCACACGTCCATGAACAGCCATGAAAGCACCGTGAGTGTCGATTTGGGGGTTACAAATAAATCTTAGAACGAAGGCAACTTCACAAATATGGAATCTGCAATGAATAAAGATCAGCTGTCCATACGTAACCCGATCCTAGGGGGTGTCCAGGGGATGGTGACTCCTATAATCACCACTTTGTGACACCAATGGTGTCCCCATGAAATCCTACCGCAAGGTAAAGCCTGCAGAGGAGGTCTAAAGCCAAGAAAACTGAAGGGCTTACTCAGCTGTCAGCAATCCATCCATTCATTCAACAGATATTTACTGAGTATCTGCTCTGGAAATACTAGAACAGAAAACACAACATTGTCTCCAGCAAGTGATGTAAAGAGCAGATTATGTACAAGTGGGCTATTTCTGAAGCTGTCCTACCACTACTACTCTTTGTAATACCAGGCACTCTGATTGCACTTCATCTGTGCCGGACGTTGTTTCAAACGCTCTGCAAACTGAAGCTCATTTAATACTGTTTCAAACACTCTGCAAACTGAAGCTGATTTAATCCTCCCAATGGCCGTAGGAGGTAGGTGAGTGTGTTTTTTTCACCTGACAGAGGAAGAAAGGACAGGTAAGTAAGTGGCCCAAGGTGACATGGCTTGAAAACAGTGGGTGGCACCAGAGTCCGTGTCTTTAACACACTGCATCATCTAACCACATAGACTGGGGCCATTCCATCATTGGAATTTATGCCAGATTTTTTACCTTGACCCAAAGATGGTTGACTTCGGGTTGAGATGTTGACGACGTCCTAAATTGGGTCTCCATTATGCCAGGTCATCAAGTAAATACATTTAAAAATCATGCAACTTAATAAAAATAACTAAATCCTCTGGCAAAATCATGTGTTAACCTGATAAAAGTTTCAAGTTTTTTTTTGATTAATTAATTAATTAATTTATTTATTTATGGCTGCATCGGGTCTTTCCTGCTGCGTGCGGGCTTTCTCTAGCTGCGGCAAGAGGGGACTACTCTTCGTTGCAGTGCGCGGGCTTCTTATTGCGGCGGCTTCTCTTGTTGTGGAGCACGGGCTCCAGGCGCTCAGGCCTCAGGAGTTGTGGCGCGCGGGCTCACCTGCCCCGCGGCATGTTGGATCCTCCTGGACCAGGGCTCGAACCCGCGTCCCCCGAACCAGCAGGCAGACTCCAAACCACTGTGCCACCAGGGAAGCCCCAGAGTTTTACGTTTCTAACCATTGTTTTGCCTCGTGTGTGTACAGGGAGATACTGACTGTAGAAGGAGAGGTGACCTAAATTGTACTTGGGGGTCGATTGTTAGCCTGACAAGTGATGTTGGGTGAGTCCTTGAACTTCTCTGGGCTTCACTCTTCTTATCTGAGCAACGATTCCCAACAGCCCTTCCAGCTCTGACCTTCTGAGTCCTACACAGGTAAGGAAGTATCCATCCTGCTCTCACCAGGTGCACATGTTTTCAGCATGAGTTTGCTTCCCTTTCCTTCACTTTCTTTCCCCAGTCTGTGCTGCTCAAACAATACTGAAAAATAGTACATGGCCATTGTCTTACTGACTTCGGAAAACTTTCATGGAATTTTGAATTACCTAAAGAGCACATTGCTCTTCGAGTGTTCTTCTTGCACACCATAAGTTTCCATGATTTGATTTATTAAGAGCAGTGTAAAAGCCTTGCACACACCTTCACCCTCTTATCACACACAGTTTGTCTGTTGAACATTCTGACCCAACACTGGCCAATTGGATGGAGCCACTGACTTCACTGAAGATGCTTCTCTAACTGGTGGGGCAGGGGTGACACCACAATTCACAGGCAGGCAAGGTAACAAACGCCTTTAAGGCATTTAAAGCTTTCAACCCATGAATGCCATTTCTAGAACCCCAGCCAAGAGAAATCACCAAAGATGAGCAGAAATATTTGTGTTTGAAGCTTTTCATCACAGTGTAATTCATAGCACATCCCTGGGAAGGGATATAATGTATCCATGAAAATCACCAGAGGGCTTCCCTGGTGGTGCAGTGGTTAAAAATCTGCCTGCCAATGCAGGGGACACGGGTTCGAGCCCTGCTCCAGGAAGATCCCACATGCCACGGACCAACTAAGCCCGTGCACCACAACTACTGAGCCTGCGCTCTAGAGCCCACAAGCCACAACTACTGAGCCCACGTGCCACAACTACTGAATCCCATGTGCCCTAGAGCCTGTGCTCCGCAACAGGAGAGGCCACCGCAATGAGAAGCCCACACACAACAACGAAGAGTAGCCCCCGCTTGCCGCAACTAGAGAAAGCCCGCGCGCAGCAACAGAGACCCAATGCAGCCAAAAATAAATAGATTAACTAATTTTAAAAAATCATTAAAGAAATCTCATGATTTATGATCAAATAAAAAATATCATGTGATAAAGCTGTACACACTTGCATAGCATGACAGTGATTTTTGTAAATCATATATGCATTTTAAAAAGCTTCAAAGGAAATTGGCTAAAATGGTAACAATGGTTATTTCTCAACAGCAGCAGCAGAAATAGCTACTTTACATGATTTTCTATATTTTCTGAATATCCTATAATAATCATATGTGTTTTATTCTAAAAGTAAATAGCCATTTGGCCATTTCTACGTTAATAAATGCACTCAGTATGGCTTCAAGTCGTTTTACAGTCCCTCGTGGCATCAGTAACCGGGCGTGAGGCAGGCCTCTCCTGGGGGGAGGGGGCCTTTCCGCAGATTCCACGGGGGAGCCATGCCGAGGCCACCGACCACTGATTCAGAGAAGTCGGAGCGACCATCCTCCTCCATGGGTGCTGACGAGTATCAGCAGGACTGAAGCCCTTCATTTGGGGTAAACCTCAAAATCCCCCACCTCCTTTGCCAGCGCCTAAAGCCCTGACCAAGTCCCGAGTAACGTTTTGAGATCTTGGGCCAGCAGCACACCCTCCGACTCGGGTTGCCTGACAGATGCATGTGAAAAGCACGTGACACGTTGGAAACAAGGTGGACCTTCTAGCAGTCAGAATTCCATACGCTGTTAGCAGTAAGGAATCCACATCGAAAGCCCAACATTTGTTTAGTAAAAATAAAAGGGCCAAGTGAGTCGAATGTGCGTTCAAAATGTGTCTGGAAACGTGTTGGAAGTTAGCTCTGGACGGCAAAGTTAAAAATCACAGATCTAGGCACTGAAGAGCTCCTGGCCGCTCTGCAGCTTTGGGTTGGAATCGCCGTCGCGTCTCTTCGTTTACTTACCACCAGAGATCCCTTTTGTGTGGGGCCGATTCAATTCGTACAGGTTTAAATATGAACAAGTCACGATGCGTCGTCGAAGGGTTTTTCTGGATCAAACCATAAATTCAAGCAATCAGCTAAAAGGCTCCGGTTTCAGAAATGCCTGTTACTTCACTTATTTCTAGCCCAGGATGGGACGCTGGGAGTCGGTGGGACAAGGCTGCTCACCGGCCCTGCCTCTTCTTCTTGCTGAGAACACAGCTGGATCCAGTCCCCGGCTCCCGTGTGGTGGCCTCGGCCCCGGGGCTGAGTGAGCAGAAGGGCTGTGGCCGCACCCAGGCCAGGCCGATGGAAACCCTCCACCTGGGGGCCCCCCTCTTGCCTGGCTCAATGCTCAGTGCTTTCAGCCCCTCAGATGGCCGGCAACTCCAAGACCCCGGCTGGCCTGTGACTCCCATTTCTCACCTCCAACGTGAAAAAAAAAACCCACTTCTGTTGTGTTCAGCCTGCAAAATGTGGGTTTATCTGTTTCGACAGCTGTCGTCCTAATGAACACGAATGGACACCCAACTCTGAGCCTATTTTAAATAGCCACTCATGTGTTTGGGATTTTTTTTTTTCCAGAAAATTACAAAGTGAGAAACCAGTGGGCTCAATTTCATGTATGGATTTCCCTTCCGGCCTAAGGGAAGAATGAGACATCTCAGCTTTGTGGGACCTAAACAAGGATCTCTGGGTGAGAGCTCTGAAACTTCACTCAGAGACTCACCTAAAACCACTGCCCCGAGAAGAACGACGCCGTCGGGGCGGGGGCCATTTCTCAGCACAAGGTGGCTGCAGGATGCTGCGGTCTAGACGATCCCCTTTAAGAGCGTTCACCTCCCTCCCTTTCCACCCCCAAGTCACTGTGTGTTGCCGGCCCTCCTTCTGCAGCCCTGCTTCCTGCCACCCCCAGCCTCTGTCACCTCCCACCCCATGCCTACTCTGAAGCACAGCTCTTTCACTGCCCTGCCCCGTCTTCTCTTCCCACTACCCCTTCTCTCATTCTTGGAAGAAAACCTTACCTTCTCCTGCACCCAGAAAGCAGCAGGAAACACCCGGAAGCCACCTGAGTACCTCAGCCCCCGTGCTCCCGTGTCAACACAGGTATCTGCACCTGCCTCTGACTCTGCTCCCTCTACCTGGCGGGCACGGTCTGTGCTCATGCCTCGGAACATCCTTAGCCCGCCCTGGGCCCCGTTCTCCCTTTCCTCTAGCAAGCATCTCGTTCTTAGCTGTACCTTCTCTCCCCCGACACTGGCTCTTCACTCTCAACAGAGACATGTGCTGGGCACTCTTGTGCACCAGGTCATTCTTCCGAGCAAATGCCCGTGGTCATCGGTGCCAGGACCGTGCAAGGCACGGGGACACAGTAGTCGATAAGACGCAGCCCCTTGAGCTCGATTCCCTCAAGCCGACATCCTCAGAGATCCTCCACGTAGGGTCTCTCAGCCAGGAACGCGTTCCTCCCTCAAACCAGAGTCCGTGGGAACGTTGGCAGAAGCTGGTGATGTGTGTTGACTTCTTGGAAAGTCTTAGAGCAGAGCCGGGGCCGGGAGTTTGAAGGATTATATAACTGCTAGAACATGTTGGTTCTATGATGACAAGATAAACGGCAGAATCCAGTGTAATTATTAGTGTGATGGGGCCAATATTTTTATTTAGAGGGAACTGAGTTCTTAAATTTATCATTAAAATCCAACAGGAAAATAAGACTTTATTTACAAAAGTGCATTCACTCACAAATTTGTAGTTAAGTATTTGGTATACAGTGTAAAGGTCATTATTTTTAAGCTGATAATTTCCTGAGTGATATTATTGTAATTTAGTTCTTAACTTTAAAATTTTGCCTTATTTAGTAATAGCAATGTACTTTTAGAAAAAGCAATACAAATCAATACACTGAGATGAATCACTATTGCCTGGACAACGCTGCAGCTACAGTTTAACAGAGTCTGGGGTTATTATGACTGATTGCAAGGGTTGGGTTTCAGCAGGGGCAACGGTGCCCAGATGAACCGAACAAGCCATGACTGCCTCACCTGGAAGGTAGGCTGCCGGCATCCTGCCTGCACTGGGGCTGCACCCGCTGCCTCCCGACTCTCTGTAAGGTGAGCCCTGGCAGGGGAAACAGTGCCATGCAGATCAGACCGAGTCCTCAGCCCTGCCCGACTGGTTCCCTACAAATCAAATCACAGGTAGCGCTTAGAGCACGTATCCATTTCCTAGGGCTGCCGTAACGAATTGCCGAAAACGTGACCACAAACAGAAATGAGTTCTCTCAGAGCCCTGGAGGCTAGAAGCCCCAAATCAAGGTGCCAGTGGGTCCACGCTCCCTCTGAAGGCTCCAGAAGAGAATCCTTTCTTGCCTCTTCCAGTTTCTGGTGGTTCCTGGCCATCCTCACCCTTCCTCGACTTGCAGACGCATCACTCCAAGCTCTCCGTGGTCTTGCGGCTTCTCCTAGGTGTCTGAGTCCAAATTTCTCTCTTCTTATAAGGGCACCAACCATTGGATTAGAGCTCCCTACTCCACTATGATCACACTTTAACTGGATTACATCAGTCAAGACCCAATAAGGCCGCGAGTACCAGGGTTAGGACATCAATATATCCTTGGGAGACACAGTTCAACCCACCACAGAATAATTCTTACTTGCCAGACATTTTGCCACGTTTCTTCCTTGAATTGTTTACCTTCACCCCTGTAACATCCCATGAGGTTGGAGCCCCCATTCCACAGATGAGAAAACTGAGACTTGGAAAGTCGGGGTCCACTGCCCAACATCACGCAGCTCACGTACTGCAGACGTCAATCTCAAATCCAGGGCTCCCCCTCCAATCCAGCTCCTAACTGCCGCTAAAGTCCCAAAGTGCAATTTATCCCAGCCCAGTTAGAATCCAGGTTCTGGGTCAAATGACCGGTCACATCTTGGATGAGTACTTAAGGGAGTGTCAGCAAAGCCTCACGGCTAGTGAGGGAGGATTTCAGTCAAGAAAGCCAAGTGTTTTCGATACAAGAACCCACACACGAAGGACCTTTGCAAAAGCAAAGAAGGTTCCCAGCTCCACCCAGGCTCCTGCTCAGTAAATCAGTGTCTGAAATGGGCCTCAAGATCGCCGCGGTTCCACACCGTGTGGGTTCCGCCCCTTCCTCACCCCTCCTGCCCCCTTTTGGTGCACCCGGCACAGACTCACGGGGAGAAACGCCAGCCGGCTGAGACTTGGCTGGCCCGATTATAAAGCTAACTAAACTAATTAATCACAACAGATTAATAAGAGTGACAAGGTGAGGGAGGTGACATTCTCCAAAATCTCCAATTTGGTATGAGTGTGCTTATTATTTTTTTATTTTAATCCCTACAGCAATTTATTTCCTGTAAAGCAAAGTTTCTCCAAGAATGTCCCAAAATGTAGTCAAGGTTAACTGTGCTGTGAGCTTATTCAATATTTATGATTCTTTTTATTTGTATGACTAGGACTTTTGGGGGGCTCCAAAGGTCCATTAATCAAACAGAGTGACAAAACGAGCCATTTGACAATTGGATCAAGGGCTGAATATTATTATGATTACGCGTGCGTGTGTGTGTGTGTGTGTGTGTGTGTGTACATTTGGTCCAGGAATAAAAGGACCAACTTAACTTCATCAACAGTGCCTGATTAATTGTTACAAAGTGTCATCCATAAATTCCCCTTCGATCTAATAATCCTCTCAGACGATTTAACAACATCCCCGGCGAGTTGCCTTTATTGAGGGCTGAGTTCCTGAGAAAGGAAAGGGTGACACAAATAGCTCCAGTGACTGGAGACAGTCAGTGGACAGCGTTCAGGGAGCTGACAGTTCTGAAATACAATTATCAGCGTGATCTGCTTAAGAATTCATCAGCAGCTTCTGCCTTCTGAAGACTAAAAGAATACCGAGACATACAAAGAGAAGGAGGCGATAAGAAGGCATCACTTTCCTCCAGCCTCGTAACTGTAAATTGAAGAAAATTAGTTTCTTTGCTTCCAGCTCATTGGCATACAGGCAGCATTATATTATAATTTCATAAGCATAAATCCTTTGAATAAATTTCAGAAGAGTAAGTGAATTAGAAATGCAAGTAAAGTATCTAAAAAACTTAACTCTACTAGGCAGGGGAGGAGGAGATGTACGAGACACAGTGAAAGAGAAAACCCCTCGTGGGGGCCTTTCCTTGGGTTCTCAAAGCTCTGTTTCGGGGAAAGGCAGTTTTTAACCCCATTCTGTGCCTGTTGGCGAATAAAATCACCATCTCTCCTCTCCTCGCTCTCATGTTCCAAGGAATCTGAGTCATAATTTATCATAAATTAATTTTGGAGAAACAACAGGCTTGGGGCATGTTATAATTATTGTTATTTGTTTATTTATTATCATGTTAACCATTATTTATTATTATGTTAAGCACATGTGAGATCACAAAGGTTGCTCCCTGTTGTTTCCTAGCAACAAGCCAGTGGGTTCTTCCACGCAAGTTTCCAAACATCCTAGTCCGTTACAGTGGGGGTGGGAGGCAGAAGACGGCCAGCTTGGGGCCCCGGCCTCTCCCTTCCTGAGGGAAGCGGAGAGATGGGCTGTGGAGAGGAAGGGTCTCTCTGGCCCCTGGTGGTGCTTCACTAGCCGCAGAGCAGACCATTTCAAACAAAGACCGTTTATAGGCAAAACCCTGGACCCAAAGGAAGACGCCAGTGGCTGAATCCAGTTGGACAAGGGCATCCTTTCCAAAGCCTGTCTTCGGGGACCACACACGGGGCACCCTCCATGGCCAAGGGACATCTGGGAGGAGGAGGTGCTGGGAGGGGCGGGGCAGGGGAGACTCCGGGAGGGCCTCAGCGTCCCCACCCAGCCTGCTGCCTTGTGACCACACTCACTGCCCCACGGTGGCCCCGACTAGCTTCCTGAGCCCGGCACCATGTGATGGGAGCCAAGGGGCAGAGCCTCTGAGTCTCAGCTGTGTTTAAGCAGCTTCGCAAGAAGATGAACATCCATCTGCAAAGTCTCTCGTGTTAGAGCAGAAGTGCATAAAGGGGATGGGCGTTCCCTCTTTCCTGCACGGAACCCCCTTATGCAAAGGAAACCTTCCTGGGGGACCCACATAGGAGCTGCTGGACCAGAGTGATTGGGCTGGTGTCCTTTGCTGGCCTTCTCAGAAGGCCCTCCACACCTCTCATGGGATCACTTCCTATTCTGGTTAAGAAACTTGTGGCCTGGTGATGCAGCACATTCTCACTATGGTGGGACCACTCCACACAGTCTCTGATGCAGTGTTCTCCCCCCCACTGTACAGCGGAATTCTCCAGGAGTGATATTTTTCCTAATAAACTTTTCATTGTAAAATAATTAAATTTACAGAAAAATTGCAAGGATACTATAGAGAGTTCCCATAAACCTCACACCCAGTTTGCTCCTGTTACAGCTCCTGTTACTATGGGACATTCGTGACAATTAATGAACCGTTATTGGTGCATTATTAACTGAAGTCTATCCATTATTCAGTTTTTTAGCTTTTCCCTAAAGTCTATTTTCTGCTCCAGGATCCCATCCAGGACACCACATCACGCTTAGCTAGCCATCATGCCTCCACAGTCTCCTCTTGGCTGTGACAATTTCTCAGGCTTCTCTGAAATTAGTAACCTTGGCAGTTTACAGGAGGCTGGCCAGGTATTTTGTAGAAGGTCCGTCAATATGAGTTTGTCTGATGTTTTTCGTTTGAGTAGTATATGGACGGCACATATGTGTCCCCTAAAATTCATAGGTTGAAACAGAATCCCCAATGTGATCTTATTGGGAGGTGGGCCTTCAGGAGGCGATTAGGTCATGAGGGTGGGGCCCTCTTAAAAGGGATTCATGCCCTTATAGGAAAAGGCCAGAGAGCAAGGGAGCTCCTTTCCCATCACCTGGGGACACAGTGAGACGTCTGCTGCCTGCCACCCAGAAAAGAGCCCTCTCCAGACCCGCTGGCACCTTGATCTCAGACTTCCAGCTTCCAGAGCTGTGAGCGATGTATGTCTGTGTATACACACACAGACATGTATAAGCGATGTATACAGCGATGTATAAGCCACCAGCCTGTGGTACTTTGTGATAACAGCCCCCATGGACTAAGACAGTTAGACTGCATGTCTGGGTTGGGGAGGAAGACCACGCAAGTAAGTTTCGTTTCCATCACATCATTCAAGGTGCACACGGTCAACAGGACTCACCATTGTTGACATAAAACGTGATCACCTGGCTCAGGTGGTGTCTGTCTGTCAGTCTCTCCACTGTCAGGTTGTCCTTTTCCCCTGTTCGGTACTTTGGAGAAGGAAGCCCCTGTGAGCCACCCATGCTTGAGGCGTAGGGGGCTGTGTACCATCTTCTGGAGGACAGAGTTTCTACATAAATTATTTGGAATCGGCAGGGGAGATCATTCTCTTCTCCATCCCTTCGTTCAATCATGTCTTCCTATCAGATTGCACTTAGAGTTACATTCCGCTGCTGCTTTATTCATGCTGAAATGCATTAACCGTTGGGAGTTCTCTCCATTGCTCCTGGGTCCTTTTGACACCCCCCCATTATGGGGCCTTGGGGGGTTGTTTGCTTTGTCTTTTAGCACTTCCCCACTTTCTGGCATCACAAGGTGCTCCGGGCCCACCTTGTCTACTTCCTGCCCCAGTCCTAGAATCCACCATTTCTCCACAGACCCCTGGTTCTGTTTATTGGAGAAAGGTATTAGCAAACAAGAACTGGATACCAGGTGTGCTCCTTGCTATGAGGGCCGGGAAGCTTTAAAAGATTTGCTTATCCGGGTTGCAACCAAGACCAATTGCCGGAGTCTCCAGAGACAGGACCCAGATACCAGTATTTCTAAAGCTTTCTCTGTCCCCCAAGAGCTTCCTACTGGAAGGCTGGAAGGGCAGAGCGATAAGGACACACAAGGCTGCTGGGGGAATTGTAGTAGCTGAGCAGGCCCTGGTCTGTGTCCCTGTAATTAATTAGCAGTTACTGTCCTTAAAAGACAACTAATAATAAAATTATGCTGGCAACAAGAGCTTCTCATGGAGCGAGTATAACATGCTAGGTGCTTTAGATATGATCTCCTTTAACCCTGCAAACAACCGTATGAAGCAGGCATCGTTAAACCCACACATGAGAAAACAGGCTGGAAGAGGTCACGCAATACGGCCAAGGTGACCAGACTGGCTCATTTCAGGACGGGCGGGGACTTGAGCCGAGCTTCCCGACTCTATAATCACGGTCATGGTCATATTTAGACACTGCACGGCACAACCCCCCCACCTGTGACCATCTAATCTAGGGCAGCGCCAAGGAGAAAACTGGGGCCATTCTTCCCTGGAGCTGCTAAACCGAGTACAAATGCCCCGAGCCCCACTGCCGGGACACCCGCGCCAAGCGCTGATTGCCTACAGAACCTCGGGCGTGTTTCCAAACTGAACCTCTTGCTATTTCCCACACGTGCCTTTGTTCGTACAGTTTCCCTCCCATCTTCCCACTTATTGGAATCCTTCAAGGCGCAGTATAAACGCCTCTTCCTCAGACGCCTTCCTGATCTTCACACTCCACACATCACATTCAGATCCTGTCGCGTCTCTGAACAGAGGCACTTACAGTATCCTTCTCTGCATTGAGGTTTACTGAGTTCATCTATTACTCCTACTGTCATTCTTCTATCGTTTCCTTCAGACGAGACCTGGGTTGTCTTCATCACCTTATCCTCTGTCGTATCCAGCCTGGGGTAGTTTGAGTTGACGTGAGGCTAAGTGGCACCTGTCCTGAGCTCTTCCCTGTGGGAAGGAGAACCGTCTCCCTCACATGGGATCCCACCACCTAGAGAAGACATGAAGGGGAGCATACTTCATCATCAATCCTTACAGTGATGGAAAGAGATGCGGAAATATTCCAAACGTGGCGCCAGCGGCACTGTGTGGATCCACTGACAGTCTCAGGGTCCTCCTGCAGCCCGTGGAAGGTGCAGTGATGCCAGCTGCTCCAGCCAACAAGGTGAGTGACGGTGTCTTCCAGGTGGAGACTAGGAGCCTGCGTGCTCACTGAGCTCCCACGTCCCCTTTGTCCTGCCTGGTTTTGGAGGCAGCCTGTCTAGATGGACTTCTATCAGCTGGGCCCGCGCGTGACCCCAGCGGGCAGAGTTTCCTGCTGATTCTGCTCATACATGTGGTGAGAAAGGAGAACTGTCGCGTGCTGAGCCACTGGAAGTTTGGGTTATTTGTTGCCACGGCATAACCTAGCTTGTCTGACTAGCGGAGCCACATGCTGTACCATCTCGAATAATCAGGTTCCTGTTTGCTGCTAGAAAAAGCACTTGTGGGATTTCCCTGGTGGCACAGTGGTTAAGAATCCGCCTGCCTATGCAGGGGACACGGGTTTGAGCCCTGGTCTGGGAAGATCCCACATGCTGCGGAGCAACTAAGCCCGTGCACCACAACTACTGAGCCCGTGAGCCACAACTACTGAGCCTGCACGCCACAACTACTGAAGCCCGTGCGCCTAGAGCCCATGCTCCACAACGAGAGAAGCCACCGCATGAGAAGCCACCACAAGAGAAGCCCGCGCACTGCAACGAAGACCCAACGCAGCCAAAAATAAAAACAAATCAATAATTTTTTTAAAAGCGTTCGTAATAATGAAGCTAAATATCTGTGTGTGGTAACACAATGTGTATAATATAGCATCCTCTCTGTGGTACAATGTGATTCTGAGCAAATGCATGCACGCACTACAGCATAGAGTGTGGCCGTTCCTTGGAAGCAATTTTTCATGCTCCTATGAAAGCTGCTAATTTTTCTCATTGGAGGGAGGCCAATTCAGCTCAGTTCGCCAAGGCGTCCACCGCAGGATTCACTGAACGTCGTCTCCTAAAGCTACCTGAGGCGCAGTGTCCAGAAGACGGGTATTTTCCCTTCATGAAAAGATAGACAACGGGGAAAATGCCTTTCCTTGCTGTCTTCCTTTCTCTTTCTTCCCTTAAAAAACTCAGAATGATGTTGTGATTAACTTGTATTTTGCAGCCTAGTGGATATGACAGCCAACCAAATTAATCCCATTATGCAAAACCCAGTTCACAAATGGTTTTGCATTTCTGCAAAATTATGTCAATTTCCCCATAAACTGGAGAGACTGTGTCAGTTTTCTGAACTGCACATAGACGCTACCCAGAGCTGTGAGTCTATATTCCTCTAATTCCGAAAGATACAGATTTTAGTTCTGTGGCACAAATTAAGATTCATAACTTTAATGCTGATATTTCTGTTTACATGAGACTTGCGTGAGAATTACCATTCATTTTCACATCCGTTCAAAATCTTCTTCGGCACCCTACTCATCGTGGTGGGAAAAAGAGAGAATTGCAAGTTGAGAAGAAAATGGTTAATGCAAAATCCTTAATTATTTTGATATTAAGAACGTGATTCATGCTTTCCTTCCACTTCTGAGGCACTCAGCCTCCTCCAGCCAGGCGCCTGCCTCTCTCTGCTTTTAGGGTGGTCAGAGCAGAGACGGCTTCCCAACTGCCGTCCACTTGGCTAGCAGCAGACGTGCTGGTGGTGGCCAAATGTGCTTGGCATTGACTGTGATCTGTGAATTCCCTGTAACTGGACCAACTTGTCAAATTAAACCCACTCCTGCTTTGAGCGGCAGAGCAGCCGGGATCTGGACGGCTCCCTCTCTGACCCCTGTCACCAGCCCTCCAAGCCTCTAACATCTGCTCTCTGGGCTCTGCCTTTTCACCTGGTTCATTTCAGATGCAGCAAGGCCCCTCTCCTCCAAGCTCAACATTGCCTCCTTTCTCTCTCTCTTAAAGGGAGAAAGAAAAAGCTTCCTTGTTTTGAAGAGTGGTGCTCTGAGGGCGAAATTACTTACTGAATTCAGAAAATCTATTTTTTAATGGTTGTTCTTTCTTTGCGTAGCATTTTTTATTCCAGAGATGCTTTCTTGCACAGTGAATTGTTGACTTTTTAGGCTCTAGATTTATTAGGCATGTGTCAAGTTGTCAGCCTCCTACCGTTTGCATTTGTGTCCACCTTGCAAACAGCAGGGAAAAATACTTTTTTTTCCCCAAACGTTCACTTCTTGGCAGTTCTGAAACAAGTTTTTGAACAGTTGCTGTTCCTATTGATAGCAATAGTTTGATGTTTCAAAAAAAAACCCAGGGTTTTATTTTCCCCTAAATTTTTGACATGTTCTGTCATATCATATCACATCATACCCCGATGCATCAAAAACAAAAAGCAAGGAGGGCCCAGGCTGCACTGCTCACATAGATCGGAAGCCTCTGCTAAACACCCGCCCATCTGTTCACTGCTTTCGTCCTTTTGTTCTGCCTCTAATGCTGGTTTTCCACAATAAAACCTACCTTGGCTCCTTCGAAGACGCTGCAGCCTCCATGGCAAGACTTCCTAATCTCAGTGAGAAACAGTTTCAAGGAATTAGGGGACTGCTTGCATTTTCCTAATGTGGTGACTGGAATTTAGATACAACCAACGCATACAATCAAAAGGGAAGAATATACAAACGAAGTGAGCACCCGACAGCCCCAGGCAAATGTTGCCTAAAAGTGCCGAAACTGTGAAAAAAAAGTCAACCATCAAAACTGTTTCTCCCAGAGTGTCCCCTGTCCTCAGGTAGGGCAGCCCGGACTTCCAGCTGGTGACTTTGAACTGCGGTCCCCTGGCTCTGCCCCGGCAACTTGTCCTCCCTCTGGAAAGGGGGGGTGGGGTCGTGGGCAGGTCCCACTGCCACACCACCTGCCGGACCACTCCCCGCCCTCCTTGACGCCGCGACCCCCCTCACCTGCTACCTCCTCCCGCAAGGAGCTCCAGCTTCCCGGGGACCAGGATTCCGGGGAAGTGGGGATGCCTTACAGACCATGAGTACTCAGGGCTAGGATCGGATGGGTGTGCGATGGCCCCGCCGTCCACACATCAGCTCGAGGAGGGCAGGTGAATGGGACCCGGTGCTGGGACCAGTGAAAGGACAGACGGGCAGACAGCGGCCGTAGGACGGGAGGTGAGGCCGAGCCCCCTGCAGGACGCACCACTGGGTGGATGGAGCCCGGAACACACTCCGCGGCTCAGAGCGGACACGAGAGGGGCTGCGCTAGAGATTAAGGCTGGAAGTAAACCGGGATTAGACGTGATTTACGCAACACAAGGGACTGGGCTTGGGGTTTCCTTCTGCCACTTGGTGACACCACGGTCCTGCCCATTTGTCCCAGCTGCATCCTGAGAGCCACACTCTGCTCCCCCCGCAGCTTCGTGGGCCTGTGTCGTCACGCAGGGCTGGCTCAGAAAGGTCCACACTTGCTTTAGTGCTCCTGTGCTGCCATTTTGAAATTCCTCCCGATTTCATCTTTGAGCTTGTGTTGTGTCAGTGGAGTTGAGGGGAGGAAAGCGTGTGTGTGGGCCGAGGGGGTGTGTGTGGTCCTTCCCACCCCCACTCAGAGCTCACGGCCCAGCAGAGCAGCCGGATGCAGGGCCAGGACCAGGCCGGGATGACATCTGTCGAGGAGAGAGAGGGTCGGCGGCTGACAGCTCCAGGAGGCCAGACTTTCTGGTCGAACCAGAACTTGTCTCGAAGGCAGAGAGATGGCCGTGACGTCCCGAGAGCCACCAATGACCAGCCAGCCCTTTCGCAGCCTTTCTTACACCTGCTCCATCCCAACCAGTCACGCTGAAAACCAAATAAGTACCAAAAACCTGGTAGCTTCACACAACGGGAATTTATCCTCTCCCAGTTCTAGAAGCCAGAAGTCTGAAATCACGGAGTCGGCAGAGCTGTCTTCCTCTGGAAGCTCTAAAGGAGGGTCCTCCCCTGCCTCTTCCGGCATCTGGTGGCTCCTGGGAATCCCTGGCTTGAGGCTGCATTGCCCACTCTCTGTGGCCATCTTCTCTGTGTCTCTCTGCGTCCTGTCTTCTTATAAGGACACCAGTCATTGGAGTTATGGCCAGTCTCATCCAGTGTGACCTCATCTAAAAAAATTACATCTGCCAAGATTCTGTTTCTAAATCAGGTCACATTCTGGGTTCCAGGCAGACTTGAATTTGGGGGAGATACTGTCTACCCCATGATACCTGTGCTTTCCTCTTGGTGTGGGAGTTCTTCCCTAAAGCAGGGCTCCAGAACGGAGCTGTGTGCAGTCATACTGGCCAACCGGAAGGAAAAGGAGCTTCTATCAGTACCTATCTGAAATTATTATTTTGGGGTAAGTTGTATAACATCTAAAATATAGTAATACCATGGAACATGCATATAATCAACAAATAAATCTGCATCCAGAGGGCGACTCACCAGTGTTGTAACGGTGGGGCTTATACAGTCAGAGAGGCTTGGACACGGCCGCTGAGGCAGCGTGCTCCTCGACCAGGTCCCATCAGAGCATCGCTGGGTGCCCATCACCTACTACTGAGATCAGCACTCAGTAATGACTTGACGTGCGTGAATTCAATAGAATCGAGGAGAAAGAAAATACCTGTTCATGATTTTCACCCCCTGGGGTCTGTGTCACGTCGTGGTTATGAGCCCCGGCTCCGGAGTTCAGCTTCGTGTCTTGGCCACGGTCTAGCCTTGTGATCTCAAGCACATCACCTCATTGGCCGTCCACGTGCGGCCCAGCTCTGCCTTTTCTGAGCCTGGTCCGGGCACCAGGGCTCACTCTGGAGGACCATGAAACAGGCCCTTGTTCTTCCTCCACACAGGAAGCAGGTTCGAGGGTGTGTCTGAAGCTCCATCACCCTCTACTCTTGAGCCATCCTGGCAACGAAAACATTTCAGACAAGGTAGGTTGAAGTGTGTGTGTGTGTGTGTGTGTGTGTGTGTGTGCGCGTGTGCATGTGTGAGCAGAGAGGGAGAGAGATTACAAGCTCATCCCAGGCTAACGAGGCCTATGAGTGTGGGGGGAACCACACTGGACCATTTTGCTGCAGAACTGCACCGTAGAATTATAACGAATTTGTTGTCTGATGTCACCTAGAGGCCTTTTGAAGCATTTCTACTTTCCCGGCTGTTACTGCCACTGAATTCCAATGTTTTGGATTAATATCCTCTGGTTCAATCCTCCTGCAGTTTTCCACACTGAGTCTCATTTTATTTCTTGTCCATATTTCTGAGCTCTTGAATGATTTCTCTGTCATCACTGGTCTTCTCAACACCTCCCAATTTGGTATAATCTGTGAATTTAATTCACAAGTCCTTATCTTCCCCTCCAGATAACTAACGAGGATGTTAACTAAAGCCAGGCTCAGTGCTGACCCCTAGGGACTGTGTTGGACCCCCTCTCACGTCCTGCGCAGCTATCTATCATTAGCTTTGCACAGACCCTTCCCGCCAATTCTGCCAACATGGCGGAGCCCACCTGCAAATCGGAGGGGATCCACTGGGTGGCGCTGGTCACGGCAGACCCAGCACAGCACAGTGGGCTCTGGGACAGGTCACACGTTGACCTCGGGTCGCCCCTGTCCACGTAGCAAGAGGGGAGTTGACCAGGAGGCGGCTCCCTTCCCCCACCCGTGTTGGATGCGCCCATTTCTCTCATTCTCCTCCCCAGCCAGCACTTCCTTTCCCAGCCTGAGACCTTCCAACACTGGGATGTAAACAGGCCTCTCAAACCAAACCAACAAACCGCTTTGTCCCACGGCCGTCCCTTGCAGGAGAAGCCACATCCCCCGGTGCTCGGGACAATCTCAGCAGCGCGCTGGACTGTGCCCTTCCTCGCCCTCCCCACGGCCGAGCTGCTAGCAATGCAGTCAGCGCTGCCTCCAGGGCTCAGGTCTCCAGCTGACCCGCCCAGGACTGCACCCCACCCCGCCCTTCTCACCCCGCCTCAGCACAGCGGCAGGAAACCTGTTACCCTTCCAGACAGGCCTCTCTCAACCCCGCCACCCCAAGCCCACCAGCACCTCGAGTGAAAGCCCAAGTTCTCATAATGACGCATTCTTCCTGCCGCTGTGAACAAGTCACCACAAACTTAGAGGCACAAACAACACGAGTGTGTTATTATTTTACAGTTCCGGAGGTCAGCGTCCCAAGTGGGGCTCAGGAGGCTGAGGTCAAGGTGTTGCCCTGTCCCCAGGGCAGGACGGTGGCCTTGCCCTTCCCGCTTCTGGAGGCCGCCCTCGTTCCTGGGCTCATGGCTGCCCCATCCCAACCTCTGCTCCATCCTCACACCTCCCTCTCTGACTCTCCCACTTCTCTTCCACTTACAAGGACCCCCTGATTCATCAGGACCCCCAAATAATCCAGGATATTCTTAAGTTCGTTAACTGAATGACATTCGCAAAGTCGCTTTTGCTGCTTAAAGGACCATACTCACAGGTTCTGGGGTTTAGGATGGGCACCTATTTGGGGCCACTATTCTGCCTGCCATGAACGCCTTCAGGGTCCACCACGTGGCTGCCTGATTACCTCTCCACCTTCATCTCCTGCAGAGGGAGGGTGTGACGTACGGGGTGAGCCCTGACTTGTAATGTTTTCCAATTTCCCTGATGTAAACACTCCCGCCATGTCTGATTTTAAGCTACCAACATGGCTCCGCTGAACAGGAATTTGGGAAGAGACGCCAGCCAGCCCCAGCGGACCCCTGCAGGGCCTCTGCGCCCGCCCTGCTCTGGGCTGTAAGGCTCTGCCTCAGAGACCACAGCTCCACGGCGACTTCCCTTGAGTCTGCTCAAGCAGCACCTTCTCAGGGAGGCCTTTCTGGCTACACCCCGGCCCGCGTGTCCCCTACTCCCCTTCCATTCTTCGTCACTCCTTTGCATCCCAACACCATCTAAACTTTCACCATCTGAAATTGCGCGCTGTACTAATTTATCATGTGTGTTGCCTATCTGCTCGGAGTTGAATGTGAACACCAGGGAGGCTGAGTTGTGTTCTGTGTTGTTCACTGCTGGCTGCCAGGTACCCCCTGCATCTGCAACAGTGCCTGGGACACAGGGATGCTCCAGCAGCAGCTGCGGGATACACAAGTGAATGAATATCAGACGGTGTTAAGGCAGGGTGGAGACCTGTCTGCCGACGCCGCTAAACGGTCCAAGCCACGCGGAGGGCAATGCAATGGGCTGATACGACTCCTCCTTTTGAGACCCACGCCGCGCCTTTCTGAGAGTCCCTTTTATTTCAGTGTGCGGACGTGTCCCTTCCGCCTTCACACTTCTCTGCTGTTCAGATGAACATTCACGTTAGATTTGCTAGGGACTCATTCATGAAATAATGCTCATGTGTTTTGCAGGAAAGTTCACTCATCAATTGCTATTTTCTAATTTAGTAATAAATCCCTCGCCTCTACAATAACAATATGTAAATCAAGGAGACCAGAAGGAAAAGGATGAGTCCAAGAGATCCTCAAGTAAGGACGTTGACAAGGATTCTGTGAAATGCTCATTTTCCTTTAGGGATGAGGTATCAAAAGGCATCGAGCATGACCTTAAGGTTTTCACCCTGGATAGTGAGATTAGAGGAAAAAGGTAATTCTTATGGGATAGGAAAACATCAAGAATAGTTGGGGAAGACGCGGAGATCACCTTCCTCCGCACAGATACACGAGAAATACATCTACACGTGGAACAACTCCTACAGAACACCTACTGAACGCTGGCAGAAGACCTCAGACCTCCCAAAAGGTAAGAAACTCCCCACGTACCTGGGCAGGGCAAAAGAAAAAACAGAGACAAAAGGATAGGGACGGCACCTGCACCAGTGGGAGGGAGCCGTGAAGGAGGAAAAGTTTCCACACACTAGAAGCCCCTTCGCGGGCGGAGACTGCGGGTGGCAGAGGGGGGAGCTTCGGAGCCGCGGAGGAGTGCACAGCAACAGGGGTGCGGGGGGCCAAGCGAGAGACTCCCGCACAGAGGATCAGGGCCGACCGGCACTCACCAGCCCGAGATGCTTGTCTGCTCACCCGCCGGGGTGGGCGGGGCTGCGAGCTGAGGCTCGGGCTTCGGTCGGAGCGCAGGGAGAGGACTGGGGTTGGCGGCGTGAACACAGCCTGAAGGGGCTAGTGCGCCACGGCTGGCCGGGAGGGAGTCCGGGGAAAAGTCTGGACCTGCCGAAGAGGCAAGAGGCTTTTTCTTACCTTTTGTTTCCTGGTGCGCGAGGAGAGGGATTAAGAGCGCTGCTTAAAGGAGCTCCAGAGACGGGCGCGAGCCGCAGCTAAAAGCGCGGACCCCAGAGATGGGCATGAGATGCTAAGGCTGCTGCTGCCGCCACCAAGAAGCCTGTGTGCGAGCACAGGTCACTCTCCACACCCCCCCTCCCGGGAGCCTGTGCAGCCCGCCACTGCCAGGTTCCCAGGATCCAGGGACAACTCCTCCGGGAGAACACACGGCGTGCCTCAGGCTGGTGCAACGTCACGCACGGCGCGCCTGGTGCAACGTCACGCCGGCCTCTGCCGCCGCAGGCCCGCCCCGCACTCCATGCCCCCCCCTCCCCCCGGCCTGAGTGAGCCAGAGCCCCCGAGTCAGCGGCTCCTTTAACCCCGTCCTGTCTGAGCGAAGAACAGACGCCCTCCGGCGACCAACACGCAGAGGCGGGGCCAAATCCAAAGCTGAGCCCTGGGAGCTGTGAGAACAAAGAAGAGAAAGGGAAATCTCTCCCAGCAGCCTCAGGAGCAGCGGATTAAAGCTCCACAATCAACTTGATGCACCTGCATCTGTGGAATACCTGAATAGACAAAGAATCATCCCAAACTGAGGAGGTGGACTTTGACAGCAAAATTTATGATTTTTCCCCCTTTTCCTCTTTTTCTGAGTGTGTATGTGTATGCTTCTGTGTGAGATTTTGTCTGTATAGCTTTGCTTCCACCATTTGTCCTAGGGTTCTATCTGTCCGTTTTTTGTTGTTTTTTTAATTTTTTTTCTCTTAATAATTATTTTTTTATTTTAATAACTTTATTATATTTTATCGTACTTTATTTTATTTTACTTTATCTCCTTTCTTTTTTCTTTCTTCCCTCCTTCCTTTCTTCCTCCCTCCATCCCTCCCTCCCTCCTTTCTTTCTTTCTTTCTTTCTCTCTTTCTACTTCTACTAATTCTTTCTTTCTACTTTTTCTCCCTTTTATTCTGAGCCGTGTGGATGAAAGGCTCTTGGTGCAGCAGCCAGGAGTCAGTGCTGTGCCTCTGAGGTGGAAGAGCCAACTTCAGGACACTGGTCCACAAGCAACCTCCCAGCTCCACATAATATCAAACGGTGAAAATCTCCCAGAGACCTCCATCTCAACACCAGCACCCAGCTTCACTCAACGACCAGCAAGCTACCGTGCTGGACATCCTATGCCAAACAGCTAGCAAGACAGGAACACAACCCCACCCATTAGCAGAGAGGCTGCCTAAAATCATAATAAGTCCACAGACACTCCAAAACACACCAACAGACGTGGACCTGCCCACCAGAAAGACAAGATCCAGCCTCATCCAACAGAACACAGGCACTAGTCCCCTCCACCAGGAAGCCTACACAACCCACTGAACCAACCTTAGCCACTGGGGACAGACACAAAAAACAACGGGAACTACGAACCTGCAGCCTGCAAAAAGGAGACCCCAAACACAGTAAGATAAGGAAAATGAGAAGACAGAAAAACACACAGCAGATGAAGGAGCAAGATAAAACCCCACCAGACATAACAAATGAAGAGGAAATAGGCAGTCTACCTGAAAAAAAATTCAGAATAATGATAGTAAAGATGATCCAAAATCTTGGAAATAGAATAGACAAAATGGAAGAAACATTTAACAAGGACCTAGAAGAACTAAAGATGAAGCAAACAACAATGAACAACACAATAAATGAAATTAAAAATACCCTAGATGGGATCAATAGCAGAATAACTGAGGCAGAAGAATGGATAAGTGACCGGGAAGATAAAATAGTGGAAATAACTACTGCAGAGCAGAATAAAGAAAAAAGAATGAAAAGAACTGAGGACAGTCTCAGAGACCTCTGGGACAACATCAAACGCACCAACATTCGAATTATAGGGGTTCCAGAAGAAGAAGAGAAAAAGAAAGGGACTGAGAAAATATTTGAAGAGATTACAGTTGAAAATTTCCCTAGTATGGGAAAGGAAATAGTTAATCAAGTCCAGGAAGCACAGAGAGTCCCATACAGGATAAATCCAAGGAGAAATATGCCAAGACACATATTAATCAAACTGTCAAAAATTAAATACAAAGAAAACATATTAAAAGCAGCAAGGGAAAAACAACAAATACCACACAAGGGAATCCCCATAAGGTTAACAGCTGATCTTTCAGCAGAAACTCTGCAAGCCAGAAGGGAGTGGCAGGACATATTGAAAGTGATGAAAGAGAAAAACCTACAACCAAGATTACTCTACCCAGCAAGGATCTCATTCATATTTGATGGAGAAATTAAAACCTTTACAGACAAGCAAAAGCTGAGAGAGTTCAGCACCACCAAACCAGCTTTACAGCAACTACTAAAGGAACTTCTCTAGGAAAGAAATGCAAGAGAAGGAAAAGACCTACAATAACGAACCCAAAACAATTAAGAAAATGGGAATAGGAACATACATATCGATAATTACCTTAAATGTAAATGGACTAAATGCTCCCACCAAAAGACACAGATTGGCTGAATGGATACAAAAACAAGACCCATATATTTGCTATCTACAAGAGACCCACTTCAGACCTAGAGACACATACAGACTGAAAGTGAGGAGATGGAAAAAAGATATTCCATGCAAATGGAAACCAAAAGAAAGCTGGAGTAGCAATTCTCACGTCAGACAAAATCGACTTTAAAATAAAGACTATTCGAAGAGAAAAAGAAGGACACTACATAATGATCAAGGGATCGATCCAAGAAGAAGATATAACAATTGTAAATATTTATGCACCCAACATAGGAGCACCTCAATACATAAGGCAAATACTAACAGCCATAAAAGGGGAAATCAACAGTAACACATTCATATTAGGGGACTTTAACACCCCACTTTCACCAATGGACAGATCATCCAAAATGAAAATAGATAAGGAGACACAAGCTTTAAATGATACATTAAACAAGATGGACTTAATTGATATTTATAGGACATTCCATCCAAAAACAACAGAATACATATTTTTCTCAAGTACTCATGGAACATTCTCCAAGATAGATCATATCTTGGGTCACAAATCAAGCCTTGTTAAATTTAAGAAAATTGAAATTGTTTCAAGCATCTTTTCCAACTACAACGCTATGAGACTAGATATCAATGACAGGAAAAGATCCGTAAAAAATACAAACACATGGAGGCTAAAGAATACACTACTTAATAACGAAATGATCACTGAAGAAATTAAAGAGGAAATTAAAAAATACCTAGAGACAAATGACAATGGAGACACGATGACCCAAAATCTATGGGATGCAGCAAAAGCAGTTCTAAGAGGGAAGTTTATAGCAATTCAATCCTACCTTAAGAAACAGGAAACATCTCGAATAAACAACCTAACCTTGCACCTAAAGCAATTAGAGAAAGAAGAACAAAAAAAACCCAAAGTTAGCAGAAGGAAAGAAATCATAAACATCAGATCAGAAATAAATGAAAAAGAAATGAAGGAAACGATAGCAAAGATCAATAAAACTAAAAGCTGGTTCTTTGAGAAGATAAACAAAACTGATAAACCATTAGCCAGACTCATCAAGAAAAAAAGGGAGAAGACTCAAATCAATAGAATTAGAAATGAAAAAGGAGAAGTAACAACTGACACTTCAGAAATACAAAAGATCATGAGAGATTACTACAAGCAACTCTATGCCAATAAAATGGACAACCTGGAAGAAATGGACAAATTCTTAGAAATGCACAACCTGCCAAGACTGAATCAGGAAGAAATAGAAAATATGAACAGACCAATCACAAGCACTGAAATTGAAACTGTGATTAAAACTCTTCCAACAAACAAAAGCCCAGGCCCAGATGGCTTCACAGGTGAATTCTATCAAACATTTAAAGAAGAGGTAACACCTATCCTTCTCAAACTCTTCCAAAATATAGCAGAGGGAGGGACACTCCCAAACTCATTCTACGAGGCCACCATCACCCTAATACCAAAACCAGACAAGGATGTCACAAAGAAAGAAAACTACAGGCCAATATCACTGATGAACATAGATGCAAAAATCCTCAACAAAATACTAGCAAACAGAATCCAACAGCACATTAAACGGATCATACACCATGATCAAGTGGGGTTTATTCCAGGAATGCAAGGATTCTTCAATATACGCAAATCAATCAATGTGATACACCATATTAACAAATTGAAGGAGAAAAACCATATGATCATCTCAATAGATGCAGAGAAAGCTTTCGACAAAATTCAACACCCATTTATGATAAAAACCCTGCAGAATGTAGGCATAGAGGGAACTTTCCTCAACATAATAAAGGCCATATATGACAAACCCACAGCCAACATCGTCCTCAATGGTGAAAAACTGAAACCATTTCCACTAAGATCAGGAACAAGACAAGGTTGCCCACTCTCACCACTCTTATTCAAAATAGTTTTGGAAGTTTTAGCCACAGCAATCAGAGAAGAAAAGGAAATAAAAGGAATCCAAATTGGAAAAGAAGAAGTAAAGCTGTCACTGTTTGCAGATGACATGATGCTATACATAGAGAATCCTAAAGATGCTACCAGAAAACTACCAGAGCTAATCAATGAATTTGGTAAAGTAGCAGGATACAAAATTAATGCACAGAAATCTCTGGCATTCCTATACACTAATGATGAAAAATCTGAAAGTGAAATCAAGAAAACACTCCCATTTACCATTGCAACAAAAAGAATAAAATATCTAGGAATAAACCTACCTAAGGAGACAAAAGACCTGTATGCAGAAAATTATAAGACACTGACGAAAGAAATTAAAGATGATACAAATAGATGGAGAGATATACCATGTTCTTGGATTGGAAGAATCAACATTGTGAAAATGACTCTACTACCCAAAGCAATCTACAGATTCAATGTAATCCCTATCAAACTACCACTGGCATTTTTCACAGAACTAGAACAAAAACTTTCACAATTTGTATGGAAACACAAAAGACCCCGAATAGCCAAAGCAATCTTGAGAATGAAAAATGGAGCTGGAGGAATCAGGCTCCCTGAGTTCAGACTATACTACAAAGCTACAGTAATCTAGACAGTATGGTACTGGCACAAAAACAGAAAGACCAATGGACCAGGATAGAAAGCCCAGAGATAAACCCAAGCACATATGGTCACCTTATCTTTGATAAAGGTGGCAGGAATGTACAGTGGAGAAAGGACAGCCTCTTCAATAAGTGGTGCTGGGAAAACTGGACAGGTACATGTAAAAGTATGAGATTAGATCACTCCCTAACACCATACACAAAAATAAGCTCAAAATGGATTAAAGACCTAAATGTAAGGCCAGAAACTATCAAACTCTTAGAGGAAAACATAGGCAGAATACTCTATGACATAAATCACAGCAAGATCCTTTTTGACCCACCTCCCAGAGAAATGGAAATAAAAACAAAAATAAACAAATGGGACCTAATGAAACTTCAAAGCTTTTGCACAGCAAAGGAAACCATAAACAAGACCAAAAGACAACCCTCAGAATGGGAGGAAATATTTGCAAATGAAGTAACTGACAAAGGATTAATCTCCAAAATTTATAAGCAGCTCATGCAGCTCAATAACAAAAAACCAAACAACCCAATCCAAAAATGGGCAGAAGGCCTAAATAGACATTTCTCCAAAGAAGATATACAGACTGCCAACAAACACATGAAAGAATGCTCAACATCATTAATCATTAGAGAAATGCAAATCAAAACTACAATGAGATATCATCTCACACCAGTCAGAATGGCCATCATCAAAAAATCTAGAAACAATAAATGCTGGAGAGGGTGTGGAGAAAAGGGAACCCTCTTGCACTGCTGGTGGGAATGTAAATTGATACAGCCACTGTGGTGAACAGTATGGAGGTTCCTTAAAAAACTACATATAGAACTACCATATGACCCAGCAATCCCACTACTGGGCATATACCCTGAGAAAACCATAATTCAAAAAGAGTCATGTACCAAAATGTTAATTGCAGCTGTATTTACAATAGCCTGGAGATGGAAACAAGCTAAGTGTCCATCATCGGATGAATGGATAAAAGAAGATGTGGCACATATATACAATGGAATATTACTCAGCCATAAAAAGAAACGAAATTGAGGTATTTGTAATGAGGTGGATAGACCTAGAGTCTGTCATACAGAGTGAAGTAAGTCAGAAAGAGAAAGACAAATACCGTATGCTAACACATATATATGGAATTTAAGGGAAAAAAATGTCATGAAGAACCTAGGAGTAAGACAGGAATAAAGACATAGACCTACTAGAGAATGGACTTGAGGATATGGGGAGGGGGAAGGGTAAGTTGTGACAAAACAAGAGAGAGGCATGGACATATATACACTACCAAACGTAAGGTAGATAGCTAGTGGGAAGCAGCCGCAGAGCACAGGGAGATCAGCTCGGTGCTTTGTGACCGCCTGGAGGGGTGGGATAGGGAGGGTAGGAGGGAGGGAGACGCAAGAGGGAAGAGATATGGGAACATATGTATATGTATAACTGATTCACTTTGTTATAAAGCAGAAACTAACACACCATTGTAAAGCAATTATACTCCAATAAAGATGTAAAAAAAAAGAATAGTTGGGAACTAAAATGATATTTAATATTTATTAGTTACTGATTAAAGGTCGGTGCCGTGCTAAACACTTTCCTTGCGTTGTCACAGAACAAAGGAGAGAAGCCTGCTCAGAGGTAACTGTAAGGGCCTACAGCGAGCAATTTGCAATGAGTATAATCACAGCCATTAATAACTCAGTTCACTTTGCAGAACCGGAAAGGATCCATGGTGTTGTTCAAACTTCTGGCCTTAGGCACATTTGCGTCCTCTGAACTTTCATCTCAGACCTCCCCTCCCACATCGACTCCAAACTGACCCAGGCTGCTCATCGGATGGCTCTGTCCCCTTTAAGCTAGCCCGGGCGTCCTTGATTTTGCACGTATTAGTAAGGGGTGTCCACCATCCAGGTTTCCTCAGGATTTCAGAGTCAGCTGTGATGTTCATCTTCTTTCTCAAAGTGGCTTTGTGACGGTATCGGGCACTTTGAGAAAGAAGGGTTCCATGATGGAATAAGATTGGGAAACACAGGTTAAAAAGTGTTAATCCAGTTTCCTTACCACCTGACACCCCAGAACTCTTAATGTGCAGCGGTGTGTGGTGAATCGTCAAGAAAAGAGTGTTACGTACAAAGTTTCCCAAACTTTGTGTGTTCCTGTTTGTATGAACAGTGTCTTGGATAACTTCTGTTCTCTGGAAAGCCCTTGGGAAATACTCTTTTCCCTGTACTGTTGGATTTCTTCTGTCTCCAACCAAGCTCGATGCTCAGTTGACCATCTGATGGGAATAAGGGAGACAGGAGTCCAACAACAATTGGGTGAAGAGCCTTAGCTTGGGCAGATCAACGGTCCTGCCAAGAACAATTAGAAAAGTTAGATATATAGATAGATGATAGATAGATAGATAGACAAACAGACATGGATGACAGATGATAGATAACAAAGGACAAATAGATAATAGAGGATAAACAGATATGATAAAGATGAGGGAGAGATATTGATAGACGATAGAGAATGATAGATAGATGATAGATAGAGGAGAGAGATATAAAGAGAGAAAGAGAGAGGCAGCTAGCTCTAGATATAACTATTTCTTTTAAAGACATTGGAGGGCTACTGAGGGGACCGGGACTTAGGGGTCATGATCCTAAGAGGAGGAAACTTCAGAGAAGTGGGCTGATATTTCATGAACCACACTTTCCTTCAGGACAAACGCAGATTCTTGATATAAGGCAAAATCTAAGAATCTGAGCAGGGGGCTGGGACTAAGAGACAGAGGAGCCGTCGGAGCTTCTGGTAATCTCATAGGGCTACAGAGGTAAAAGCTGGATCTCAGGGATGTCTAAGCAGAACAAAGATACCAGGAAGAAAGGACACAGAGAGGTGACTTCAGTGCACAGTATTCAGTGCAAAGGCCAAATAGATGCACATTCTATGACAGAAAACGTGCACACCTGTTTAGCAAAAGGTATGTAAAATACATCTGTTGCAGCTTTCTTTGTAATAGCCAAGGACTGAAAACAACACAAACATTTATCAACAGTAAAATGGATAAATAAATTCTGGTGCGTTCCATCCATGTAAAGTAAAACACTTCAACACAATGACAATGAACAAACCACACACAAGAATATGGATGGATCTCATAAATATAATGATGAGTCAAAGAAGAGTGTAAGAACCACAAAAAAATCCAAGAGAGAATACACCCTGTGAGTGCATGTGCATAAAGTTCAAATAGACAAGCGAATCCCTGGCATTTAAAGTGAATTGTGGTTCCTTTTCTGGGAGCTGGCACACCCTTGGGAGGGTGAGGGGGGCTCCTGGGACCCTGTCGTGTATCAGTTCTTGATCTGATGCTGGTTCTACGTACGCTTACTCTGGAAATTCAGCTTGGCTTATACTTCAAAAAATGCATTAAAACATCTATTAGAATGGCCCAAACCGGGAACACTGACACCACCAAATGCTGGCGAGGCTGTGGAGCAACAGGAACGCTCATTCGTTGCTGGTGAGAACGCAACACGGTGCAGACACTTTGGAAGACGGTTTGGCGGTGTCTTAACAAAACTAAACATATTTTCCCCAGGATCCGGCAATCATACTCCTTGGTATTTACATAAAGGAGCTGAAATCATGTCCACACAAAAATCTGCACACAGATGTTTATAGTAGTTTTTTCGTAATTGCCAAAACTTGGAAGCAACCCATATGCTCTTCAGTAGGGGAAATGGATAAACTGTGCTGCCTCCAGGCCATGGAATATTATTCGGTGCTAAAAAGAAATGAGCTATCCAGCCAGGACGAGACACGGAGGAGACATAAATGCACTTTACTAAGTGAAAGAAGACGATCTGAAAAGCCTCCATACTGTGTGATTCCAACTAGATAACATCCTGGAAAAGGCACAACTACGGAGACAATAAAAGGGTCACTGGTTGTCAGGGCTTGATCGGGGGTTGATTGAATAAGATTTGAAACCGTGGACAGCACTGTGTGATACTGTAATGGTGGATACCTACCCAAACCCACAGAAGGCACAGCAGCAAGTGAGAACAGTAAACTATGGACTCTGGGGTGATAATGTGTCAACGTAGTTTCATCAGATGAACGCAGTGGGGGATTTTGAGAGAGGGTTGGGCGTGTGGGTGCGTAGAGGCAGGGAGTATGTAGGAAATCTCTGTACCTGTCACTCAGTTTTGCTGTTAACTGCCCTAAAAAATAGTCTATTTAAACATTTTTAGTACATTAAGACAAAACAATTTTTTAAATGTCTCTTTTAAAAAGCATATTTGAGTCTTTTAAATGAAAAAAATGTGTGTCCGGCCTTCACACTCAAAGGAAATCCCTGATGGCTCGGACCCTACCCTGAGGCGGCCCCCGTTCAGGTGGCTTCACGCTCTCCCATTGTACTTTCCGCACGTAGACAAACACACGTGGGCTGGTGCACGGGAACGCACACCCGTGGGGAGGTTGCATGTGACACGAGTCCGTCACTCGGCTTCTCTGGGTCTCCGTTTACTGAACTCTAAGTTGCCATTGTTGGGTTAGAGCTGGATTAGATCATTTAAGGCCTCTGGCAGTTCTGAAATTGCACAGTTCTCTCCCGCTCATTCATTAATTCAGCTCCTTTGGCCAAGCGTTCAGCAAGTCCCAAGCAGAATGCTAGCCTGGCGAAGAAAGACAGATGGTGAATGGCTAGGAATGGAAGCGTGAGGAATGAATGAATGAATGGATGGATGGAGGGGGATGCAAGGCCCAGGTGCTCCTTCCGGGAGTCCCCTGCACACCCCACCCCGTCTGCTGAGGCAGCCTCACCATGAGCACAGTCACCTCTGAGTGACGTGGGCTGTGATATCTTGAGGCACAGGGCCCTGATAGGGGGTAGGGGGCACCGATCTTGGGGTGGAGGGCGGTGCTCAGAGGGGGAGTTATATGAGCGGCTCCGGAAGGACAACAGTCAGCCTGCCCCGGGAGGAGGTGCGGGGGGGGGGGACTGGGGAGCGGGCCCCCTCTTCCCGGGGAGTTGTAATGTGATATTCACTCATTTCACCTGTTTAGGCTGAAATGTTCACGACAGAGAGGCGTGACGTGTTCCCTCCACTCTGCTTGCAGAGAGTCATCAATGAGTTAACCCCTCAGGATGGAATTCAGACACTGAGAACATTCTGGGGAAACAGGCTGCGATAGAACCCTGAGATCCAGCCACGCCACTGGCTGCTGGCCCTGCCTACCTGCCGGGATGGCTGAGGCCGGGGGCAAGCTCCGGCGGTGGTGGCTCCCCTCCGGGCACTGACAGCACAGTCCCTGCCCTGCTGATCACTGAGTGAGACCCAGAGCGTAGGTGCTTCTCCCACAATGCCTCTGCCGTGCAGGCCTATCTGAGATGGGGCCTCCTGCAGAAGCAGCCCGGCATCTCAATTTCTCGGTCACTGCTAGGACTGGAGAGTAAACCCTTGTCCTGCTTTAAAAAAAAAAAGAAAAAGCAAACAAAAACATCACCCGAGATGTACACTGACTCCGCGGGGGGAAGCAGAGGGATGGGGCCAATCCATTTCTTACATTTTACTTCTCCCCTGGGAGGCTCCACCCTTCCAGGTGTGCATAGCCCAGGCACCCGCCATTGGCACTTGGTAAAGAAAGCCAGTAAGAAAGGACAGAGGAGTTGGATTTCTTAAACCCCATATGGATGGACAAACTTTGCTCATTTCCCCAGTGAACATAAGACTTTGCAAAAAACAAGTTGTTTAAAAAGACAATGAGCAAAAAAAATAAAAGCTGTGCTATTGATTCAGCCAAAACGACCAGTAGAAGCAACAGTGTCTCCCCATGGGAATTGCTGCACCCCTCGGGGCACATCCACCCGGAAGGGAAGACTCGTTCCAGCGCCAGAAGGAACGGAAGAGCAGCTAGCAAAAGAGTCTGTTGGCGAGGAGGTGTTTTTACGAACAATGCAATTGTTGTGGTAGTAATCGATGGTAATTATCATCGCACCCGCCCAGGCCCAGCCCCGAGCCTCCTAGGGGGCGGCTGCCTTTTTGGGAAGGGCTGTTACGTACTGCACAAACCCCACGAGCATCCGTACAACAGGTAACCCACGCGCGGGCCGCAGGCCTCCCGGAGAGGGGAGCTGGAATCCCTCTCGGCGATATTTGAAAAGCAAGCCAGACATATCTGAGACTCCGGAGATATGCTTGAAACTAGGAGGAGTTGATGTTTTCCATATTCACTGCCAGATATTGTTGTGCTACTCGGCTATATGCAGATAGAGGATGCTGCAGGTCAGTGGTAGATCCCACGCTATCTTTAAAGGAATAAATCATTAATTTAAATCGTGTGGGCTTCTCCTGTTTATAGCATAGCTGTTAGCGTTTAACCCATTTTTTCCCCTTTGGGAAGAAATTGAGGGACATGTGGGTGTATGGGCTGGTATTCAGGATAATTTTTTTTAAGGGCCATTTTAATGCGCTGTGTAAGGCTTACTGTTTACTTGGTCATTTTTTTGTTGTTGTTTCTATCTTGAAAATTAGTATTACAGAAGTAAGACATGCTTGTGGGAAGTTCCAGTAATTCCAGAAATGTGGAAAGTAAAAATCCGTACATCTCTGCAGGAGGAGAGCATGTTCACCACTCAGGCTGCTGCCTCGACCGGGGGCCCGTCTGCTTTCTCACCTTCCCTCCAGTCTCCTGGGGAAATGTTCTGGGTGCTCTACCCCCCCCCCCCGCCCCGCCTGACCGCTGTGGCCTTGGAGTGATCATTCATCCACCAGCTAGTCACCTACCCACTCGTAAACGAGGTCAGCCTTCTGACGACGTGGGCAAGGCCCTGCCGGGTGCCGGGGTGGGGGGGGGTGGTCCCACGACACGGAGGAAGCAGGACACGGTGCGTCCCACCAAAGCTGCCCTGAGGGCCCACACGAGGGAGACCCACGCCCAGGGAGGACGGTCAGGGTCACTGAGTGGAGGAGGGCTGGCGCGGCTGGTGGGAGACCCGAGGCAGGGCCGAGGCACAAGGAGTGGCCTGCAGGACCACTGACCACCGGCTGAAATGAATTCGGTGGCTGGTGGAGGGGTTCGGCCTCACGCCTCTGGATGGCTGGGGGCCTAATTTCAGATGCTCTTTCCCACTGCCAAACAGCTCGTCAGACTAGCCTGCTGTGGCGACGGGGAAGGCGTGGTCAGGAGGGAAGGCGTGGTCAGGAGGGAAGGCGTTTGGGGAATGGCTGTTGTCCGAAATGTTGCAGCAAGGAGACCGGAATTCCTCCCATGGGGGATGGGAGCCCATCAAAGCTTCCTGGGCAGGAGAGCGGTAGGAGTTTCCCACCGCCGCTGTACCAGATGGCCACAGGGAGAATCTGCGTCCTCGCCTGTGCCAGCTTCTAGACGCCTCCTGCTGGCCCACGGGCCCTCCTCCATCTTCAAAGCCTGTGGGGCAGCACCTCTCGACCTCCCTCTCTGGGACTCCTGCTTCTGTCGTCACGTCTCCTTCTTTCTTTGGTCTCTCGCCTCCTGTGAGGAGCCCTGCGGTTACATCAAGTCTCCCAGGACACTCCAGATCCTAGCCACAGTCCTTTGCCAGGAAAGGCAACATGTTCACGAGTTCTGGGCATTGAGACCTGGACACCTTCGGGGGAACATGAGTCTGTCGGTTGCAGGGACGATCTGATACACAGTGTCTATCGTACTACCAACACGAGTAGAGTGCCGAGCTCTCTTCTGCCATTCGGGATGCCATCCGACCACGGCGGCGTGTGGACATTGCTCCCATTTCACAGAAAGGCAGACTGTGCTCCGGAGGAGAAGGGACTTGCTCAGGGTCTCCTAACCTGGAGCCCGTGTCTGACTCCAAACCAGAGCTCCCCTCAGAGGCAGCACGAGGGACTGAGAGGGGCTACCTGGTGCTCAGGCGTGGTGACAGCGTCCTTCTCGTAGCTGCTCGTGACACAGCGTGGAGAGGCCTCTGTCTCCCCCGAGAACGTCTTCCTTGAAACCCCCTGCTCACCTAGCACGCACGTGGTGCCTGTTTCAGACCAGACCCTGTGCTGAGCCCGGAGAGGGAGAGCGTGGAGCCCCGCGGTCCCACCGCCTGGAGGGGAGACGCACGGCTGTGTGCAGCACCACGGGGCCCAAGGAGATGGCATTTACCTCTGTCTGGAGAGGTCAGGGAAGATTCCCAGAGGGGGAGACATTTGAAGGTGAAGGATGAGGAACTGACCATGTGCAGGAACCTTGGGGCTGGGAGGGGGGAGAAGCCCTCCAGGCAGAGAGAATCCCCTCTGCCGGAATGTGTGGGTGAGAGACAGAGACATAGAGACAGAGGGACTGAGAGAGATACAGAAACAGTGGAACAGAGAGATGGAGAGTGTGAAGAGCTGAGGAGAGAGAGGGAAGCGGTGACTAGTGTCTGGAAGAAGGAAAGGGACGCCAGGGCAGGGGAGGGACAGGGAAAGAGGAAGAGAGGATCCCTGGGAAGCCCTGGCCTGGGAACAGAGCCACCTTCCTGGGAAGCCAGGTGTACTGAGCTGAACACCAGAAATCGAGGAAGCCCACGGAAACAGACAGGGTCACCCGTCTCCAGACCTGGCTGAGGTCCTGCTGCTGCCGCCCACCAGCTGTGCACACCTGGGGCACGTTTCTTAGCGGCTCGGGTCCCTTTCCTCACGTGCTGAAGAGCACACCGTCATGACGGTTCCCAAACCTAAGTGGCCTGGCTGTAACCACCTGCAAGGTTTCCAGGAGCACAGATGCCCCTGGGGGAAGGGGCTGACCGCCCCCAGGGCTACAGGTGTAACCTCTCCACGCCAGACCATCGAGGGGACGCTCATGGAGCAACGACACAGGAATTAGGGAGATGTCGGATTCCCCGGGGCATCAAACCCGGAGAGACCCCTGTCCCGCTAAGGCTTTAGGGCTGCAGCGGAGGCGGGAACTGGCAGCCGGGAGCAGGTGTCCTTCCAGGGTGGAGGGAGCTTGGCCTCCTGGGCTCCGCCTGCCCCCGTCTGCCCCTCTTGAAAGGCTATGATGTAATCCAACCGGAGGAAGGATACAGGCCCGAGATGTTCACTGTTCAAGTAGTCACAAAGGTGAGAAACTGGGAACAACCCGAGCGCCCAGCCATAGAGGGATGGCTCCGTAACTCACGTGCACCCGTATGTACTACACTTTGGAGCCGTGAAAAGACACGTTTATGAAATGTTAATGACCTGGAAAAATGCTCACAACAAAATGTTAGGGCAAAAACCAGTTTCTATTTTCTGGTTTATGAACTACGAATATGAGTTAACTGTTCAAAATTAAATTCAAAAAGTCATAGAAGATGTGAGAGGGTTTGATGACAGCCACGTATATGTGTCTGTATGTGAAGATACGCGCAGGTGTGACCATGAGTGTATGAATGAAAGACAATACGCAGGAATTTTAACATGTTAATTGATGTGACCTCGGGAAAGGGAATTTTGGAGGTGTGTTATTTTGCTTCTTACATTTTTCTGAATTTCCAAATTTTTATCGTAAGCATGTGTTACACTTTTTGTTCTGAAGAAAAGGGGAAAAAACTAAGAAATGGAGATTTGCATGACTTTGATGGGGTAGTTCTGGATCCAGTGCTGGTGTCGTTGGTTTAAAGCCGCTTCCCTGGCTTCCCACAGGCACCCCGAGACCTGGCTTTCTGGGCATTCTGAATTCTGCAGAGCCTCCTAATTAATTGGAGACTAATGCAAGTTGTATCCTCCCGCCCTGGTAAATACTGGTAAACGCTACGGCAGGCACAAACCACAGCTCAGAAACGCATGTTTGAAAATCAGTCAGGGGCATTTGTTTTACAGTTAATGTGTCTGGGTTTGGATACAAGACAAGGCCATCCTTCCTGGATTTGGGTAGAGACAGGGGAGCATCGAGGATGCCACGCTGAGAAGCTAAACATTCTATCCCCGATCTTCCGGGGGTTCTGTTCCAGGAAGCTGCTGGCTGACAAATTCGTGGTGAATCGCTGACGCTCTGAAGGGTGCCCCCTGAACAGCCC
This sequence comes from Globicephala melas, assembly GCF_963455315.2. Classification (NCBI taxonomy): domain Eukaryota; kingdom Metazoa; phylum Chordata; class Mammalia; order Artiodactyla; family Delphinidae; genus Globicephala; species Globicephala melas. The sequence goes on along the minus strand of NC_083326.1, from coordinate 26,269,509 downwards.
CCCTAACACACACACACCCGTGTCCCTGGAGCCCAAACACTGTACTCCAGACTCAGGTGCTTCATGACTCAAATATAAATTTGCACGGTGCTTGGGCTGTGTTCTCCCTTGAAATTCCACCTCTGGTTTATAATGATTGCAAAAGAGACTTCAGAGAAATACAGCCTTCCACGAAGAAGTCTCAGTAAATACACTCCTCAAAATTTTCATTCTTAATATATCAGGAGCTTTTCAGTTCATTACAGTGTTATTAGTCAGTCTTCATAAAAGTGCATGCATCTTTATTAAAAATGGAAGTTCACATCATTTTATGTTCCCATAAAAATGGGTGGTGGTAGCCTTGATTAATTTCTTCACATACAGTGAACTTTACAGCAAATTGGACAGTGTAATTCAATTCCTATTTCTGCAGATTTTTTTGTTGGTAGAAAATTGATATCATTCATATGTAATCATATTGCCTTTGCAAGAGATATTTAAGAAATAATATCCTGAGGTAATGATCGTGTGGCTTAATTATTAATACGTACTTTCACACATGGCAGTGCATTCCTTTCATCAAGCCTGGCTTCTATCAGAAAATATTTCTTCAATCTAAATTCAGCTGTGTGCCACCAGCGTGCACATGGGCGTGTGCGCGAGTGCGTGTGTGTGCGTGTGCGTGTGTGTGATTTAGCTTTTTTAAATTGTTTCTTTCCTTAACAGCTTAGCATCATTTCTAGGGTAATCATTGGTTTTAGGTGGGTTAGCAACCGAACTCTGGAAGTGCAAACCAGAGGGAAATTTGAAAGGTAAGGCTGACAGTTCAGAGGCTCCCCTTCTCCCCTCCTCCAAATGCCAAGCAAATCTGTGGGGTCCCTTTTGAATCAGACAATTGCCAACCAAATAGAGCTCTTCTGGCTCCGGGTGTTGCCTTAGTTCGGGGTCTCCAGAGAAACAGAGGGAGAGAAGGAGACAGAGAGATCTATTTTCAGGAATCGGTTCACGCAACGCTGGGGGCTGGTGAGTCAGAATCTGCAGGGCAGGCGGGCAGCCTGGAGACCCAGGGAGTAGCTGACGTGGTGGTCTTGAGTCTGGGAGCAGAATTCCTCCTCCTTCGGGAGACCTGTCCCTGCTCTGAAGGCCTCCACTGACTGCATGAGGACCAACCCTAACCTCCTTCACCAGCATCTCCTGTTTGCCATGTTGACCACACCTAAGAAACACCTTCACGGCGACATCTCAGCTGGTGTTTGACCAAAACCTGAGCACCATGGCCAAGCCAGCTTGACACGCACAACTGGTCGGCACAGACGCCCTCCTGGGCACCTCTAACCAGGTCCTCCTTGAAACCGTCTCAAGGGACAGGCCCCGGGGGTCCCCCGTGGCGGGAGCTGGTCTCCCAGGGGCTCTGCGCCCCTCAGCTTCCAGCCTCCTTGGTCTGACTTCTAGTGGTGATTCCCCTTCCCAGCCCACCTTCCAGCTGCCCCCAGCTGGGATGCCCCATCCTGTCGGATATCCTGCTGGACGCACACCTCACACTAAAGGCAGTGCACGAGGCAGAGCTGGGCTGGGGCTGAGGCTGGGACCTGGGATGGGGAAGGAGGGGACCCTCTCCTAGAGGCGGCATGGGGTCCACCCTTGAGCGTGAGCTGGTGGCAGGAGGCCAGGGCCCAGGGTGTCGGGGGCTCTGGATGGCTGAAGCCTACATCCCGCCTGGACGGACACACGGCCGTGTGCTGTGTGGACCCCGAAGTTAGTTGAACTCCCTTTGCCTGCTCTCAGCCTGAGCTCCGACCTGCGGCGGCTCAGGGGGTGACCCTCCTGGTGGGGACACCCCACCTCGCAGTGTGACTGCTGCCCCCAGAGCACCAGGCCTCTTCACTACCTGGGAAGAGGCCTGGGAACTGCTTCTCTTCAGGTGGCCGTCGTGGCCTGTACCTGTGAGCCTTCAGAGGATGCCCAGCAGCTCTCTGCACATCCCAGCCCAGGCCTGGGGACGTGGCCATCCCTGAGTGACCCCCGTGGTCCCCAAGCACTGCGGGCACTGCCGCCCAGTAATGAGCGCTTCTGGAAGGAAGGCCCCGGGCATCCTGGCGACCCGGCAGGAAGGGTACGTGGACACTGTTGAGGCCTGTGTCCGAGGCCCACAGTGAGGGGGAAAGATGATCTGCTCCCCGTGAGCCGCCACCCAAACTTACCTGCAAGTTTCTGGGGCTGCCCGTGGGGTTACGTGGAGAGCGTAAGGCAAGGCCCTCGTCTCCAGGGTGGGGAGGTCATCTGGATGGACGGTGGAGGGAGACCTGGCTGGGGCTTTTCCAAGAAGAGGGAATCAGGCCAGAGAATCCGGATTTGAAATAAGCAGGCCTAGAGTGTGGGCCACACGCTCAAGGGGAGGCTGTTTCAGGCCGTTAGCGGTCGCCCAGATGCGGCTGAGGGGCTGGGGACTTGGGAGCGAGGGGGTCATCTCTACAGCTCATCAGGGGAACACCCAGAAGGAAGTGGGCTTCTGGGATTACGGGTTACATGACAAGGGGAAGCAGGCACCTTGCAGGTTCACGGAGCACCCACTCCCCCAGGAGACCCAGGCCCAGCTTCCAGCCTTGGAGTGCGTGTGTCAGCTGACAGTGAAGCAGTGACCCCCAGAGAGACTGGGTGACCTGTGAGGCCAGACAGCTAAGTGGCGGTGTTGGGTTCTGCCCCGGAACAGCGGGCCTCCTGGAGAACACAACCCCTTCCAGGGGCAATAAAACATGAAAAAATGTGGTGCTTTGATATCATTTAGATAGATTGCAGATGTCTGCAGTATGAAAACATGCAACCCTTCTCCGTTTGAAAACAAACCACCCCAAAGGACATCAAAATGAAGAAAGCAGAGCAGCTGGGTCCCCCGAGGGCAGCCCAGGGCGAGGCGGCCTCCTTTGGGACCATCTCCCTTAGGGGAGCCCTGGGAGGTGGCACTGCCCGGGTCAAGAGGACAAAAGCGCCCCAGGACGGGGACCCGGGCACCCGAGAAGGTCCCTGGGGCCGTCAGCAGCCGGACTCTCAAGTAGGGAAGAGAAAAGTCCCCAGCGGCCGGGCGCACAGCGGAAGCGGTTCTGGGGTCACTGTAACTCGGCTGTAACACTTGCGCAGAGGGAGTGGGTTCCGCTCAGGGTTTGTGTTCACCATTTCTACACTGGAAACAGAACGGAATTCGTCACAGCAGAAAAACAAAGACAGCTCTGAGTTATACTGTCGTTCACTGCAGGAGATTTTATGAATATGATTTCCCTGTAAAATCCAGCATTTTTCTCTTTACCACTCGCAACCCGCTAAACGGCATAAACCTGTGTCCCTATAGCAGGATGTCCCATCCCAGCCACGCCGAACTCGTGCCGGCACGCACGGGGGTGCCCCGCCCCATAAATCGCGCCTGGACGTTTTACTTGTCTAATCAGCTACCACATCAAAACTTCATAAGTGGCTGCTTCTCATTTAAAGTTCTAGTAAAACTGCAATTACTATGGCTGTAAGATGCTTTGTTTCGAAACGCGCATTAAATAGTTTTATAGATGTTGTTGGGAACACTTGCATGGCTGTCCTTACGGAAGCGAACGAGTTCATTAATAATGGGACCCCGAGATGCACAGGCAAGGTGGGAGCCGTGAAAACTATCTGGGCCTTTGAAGCTCATACTTAGACCTAACTTTTCAAGTCGAAGCAATTGATTCTACTCCGTTAAAAAAAAAAAATTGAGGTGCAACTCTAATCGGCGTAAGATACCAGAGAAACTGAAGCCTCTGGAGCAAAAGTCTGGAGGAAGGAAGGTGGAGGGTCTTCTTTGAAAATAAGGAATTAAGTAAGTGAGGGCCTGCCTCGGGGCTGCACCGCCGGGCCAGCGTGGGGACAGCCATCTCTCTGCAGGTCATCAGGTGGGACACTCAAGTGATGTGGTCCCCTGCCTCTTCCTCCATGACTTTGGGAAACAGGTTCAGACCCCAGTTAGGCTGGAACCTCCTGCCCCCCTGGCTGTTCAGCTCCGGGATGGCGCTCCCACTTCAAACATTCAGGGGCGACTCAGAGGCCTCCCTCTGAGTGTGGATAAGAGCGCGTTTCTCCACCCGTACAGATTCTGCTGGCCCAAACGGCACATTTTTAAAGTGTATTTTTTGAAAAATAAAATCTCAGATTTGCTGTAAATTCAGGCCAGGGAGGATCTAGCTGATGGGAAATGTTTAAGTTACAAATCTAAGGGAAGATTTTGCATTTAAGAAGAAGAAGAAAAAAATCCCTCTTAAACTGCAGCTCTTAAAATAAAGATTTTCTGTTTTCCATAGTGACTCACTAAACCTTTATTTAGACACTTGGTAAAAACACATCACATATTTCACGTTTTTTTTTTTCACTGTTGCAGCTTAAAAGAGTATCATGTTTTTTTTCTTCTTGAGGGAAGCAGAAATCTACAGTAAGACATTTTTGCCTTTTTTTTTTAATGAACTCTCAACGTATTTTGGAATGGTGACTGTTCCCGGTCAGAGCCGCTGCACAGCACCCTCTGGTGCACGCACTAAGGAGAAGGACAAGGGCTGTTCAGGGGCTTTGTTCATCTGCTCTTCAACATTTCCCAGAGATGAATTTTAATGCTTATTCAAAAATACAACAAAAACCTAACGATTTCAGTTCCATCACCTTAAACTGTTCTACAGTGTGTCTCGTGGCTGCTCTCTCTGGGCTCCAGGTTAGCTGTGCGGTGGCAGAGGAAAGCTGCCACGGGGAGCCAGCAGCCATGCGGGCAGAGCCACAAGGCCGGCTGCCCCCAGGGCCTGGAGAAGAGCTCAGGGAGCCGGACCTGTGCGCAGAGCAGGGCTACGGACACGCAGGACGCTCCCGCGGCCACCAAGAGAACCAGGCCGATCAGGAGTCATTTCTAGTCCTTCTTGGGAAAAAGGAGTTCAGGTGTCTCAGTGCCTGTTAGTGGTGGGTACGTACACACTTGTGCACACATCACATACGTACACACACTCACACCCATATATTTACACACGCACACACACATACACGCAGGCACACTCACACCCCTATATACACACATGCACACACACATACACACAGGCACACTCACACCCATATACACACATACACACACAGGCACACTCACACCCGTATACACACACATGCACACACACACACACATATACACACAGGCACACTCACACCCATATATACACACAGGCACACACACATACATGCAGGCACATTCACACCCATACATAAACACACAGATGTACACTCACACACACATGTGTATGCACACACGTGGCCACACACACACACACACGTCGACGTGCATAAAGCGCACACACGGAGCACACAGCCTGGCCTGCCGTTGTGTCCAGGGCCAGGAGCAGAACCTCACACTCCCCGCCCTCTCGGCCCCTCTGTGTTCGCACACGGGCCACCCAGAGTCCCTAAGCACGTCCTCTTGGAATTAACCCCCATGGAAGACACCGGAGCCCGTCCTCTGCCACGGGGGGCACCCAGGTTAGCCACGGGGTCCCACACCGACACTTGGAAGACTCGCTGCAGCCCTGGGGCTGAAGTTCCCTTTTGGGTCTTTCCTCCACCCACCTGTTCCTCCAACTCTGTCCCCTCGACCCCGAGCAGCCCAGGGCAGCCTCAAAGCCCGTCTGAGGCTCCGCCCACCTCTCACCGCCCTGGGGAGGCGGCTTTGCCCGACACCCACGTCTGAAGTGGGAGGTGTCAGGAAACACACGTCCCCGCCTGCGGTGCTGCCCACGCCGCCTGCCGTCCGCGGCCGCCGCTTCCTCCTAGTGCCCGCAGACCTGCGACGTTTACCTCCGCTGTGGCAGAAGCCCCCGGTTTTACACGGCTCTGGTATTCACGGAGAGGCCTAACACTTGCTGTCAAGAAAACGAGTGTAACTCTAGGTAAGGGTCGCACACTCCCAGCCGGGGAGATACAGCGTCCCTTCCCCTTTACCAAGGTCGCAGACTGACCGCTTTGTATGAGCAATAGAGGCCCTGTCGTCACGGGCAAACTGTCCCCTGGCACAGGGACCCCCGGCAGGTGTGGCAGCCGCAGACACTGGGGAGGTGCAGACACACCCAGCTCCATTGATGGGTGGGCTCCGGGCTGGGGCTGGGGGCCGTGGCCTGGGACGTGTGGCCAGAGGCCGGGGCCACAGCTCCCCTCTGTCCCCCACGGCTGGACAGCTTATGAGAGGGGTGGTCCTGGGGCCCTGCAGTACGTCTGGGGTCCAGAGTCCACCCCCTGTATTGGGGGAGGCCAACTCATCTCCAGGCAGGGCCAGGGGGACACAGGACAGTCCTTCCCCAGAGCAGCGTCCAGCATGTTCACACGTGGAAATGCAGGGTCACCTGTAACCACTTTTACCTTCGATGTTCCACACACGGTGCACTTGCCCCAAGTCCATCACTGAACCCGTCCGGGGCGCAACAGCCCACACACGGCCCACACTCACACTCACACTCACACTCACACCCGACTCACACCTGTGCACATCCACATCCACACAATTCACACTTACATACACACTCATCTTCAAACACACACACACTCACACGCATCCAAGTGCCCAGGTGATAAAATGACTCAGGTCCCAGCGGACTGTGAGCCCTTGAAGGCAGAAGAGGCATCTTTTCGTCCATTCAGTGAAGGTTTGTTGAGCACCTACTGTGTGCTAGGCCCCGAGGATAGTGTGGGGAGCATAGCAGACACTCTGCGCCCTGGAGCTCATACGAGGGCAGACAGACTCTAAACATCAACAAGTAAGGCACGTCCACCAACAGCATGAATGGATGAGGAAGCTGCGGTGCGCGCATGCAGTGGGATTTACTCCATTGTAATATCGCCGTAAAAAAGAATGAAATAACGTCATTTGCAGCGACATGGATGGACTTGGGGATTATCATACTAAGTGAAGCAAGTCAGACAGAGAAAGACAAATAGCATATGATATCGCTTATATGCAGAACATAAAAAAATGATACAAATGAACTTATTTACAAATCAGAAACAGACTCACAGACTTAAGAGAAGGAACTTATGGTTACAGGGGCGGGGCAAGGGTGTGGGGAGGGATAGTTAGGGAGTTCAGGATTGACGCGTACACACTACCACATATAAAATAGATAACGAACAAAGACATACTGTGTAGCACAGGGAACTCTGCTCAATATTACGTAACAACCTAAATGGGAAAAGAACTTGAAAAAGAATAGATACTTATATATGTATAACTGAATCACTTTGCTGTACACCTGAAACGAACACAGTGCTAATCAACTATAGTCCAATATAAAATAAAAGTTAAAATAAAGTAAGGGATGACTCCAGTGCCTCTCGAATCTAGCCTGCCTGCCAGTATCTAGGTAGGTTCTGATGAAAACTCAAGCACTTCCCCTAAGCGCACGCCAGGGGACTCCTCTCAGCTCTGCGGGGCAGGCGTTGCCCGCGTGCCCAGGACAGCTTCATGGCTATGTAACCAGGTGAGAACTCACCGAGGCCTGGGGATGCTCTTCCCGCTGGCCAGGATGTGGCCGTCTTCACGGAAGGTTGCTACCGAGGGGCGGGAGCCCTGGGCTGTGGACTCGGCAGCATCAGTGCTGGGGGGAATGGGGAGACGCCCCGACGTGGCTCTGGATCTGTGTTAGTGCAAACGCAGACACCCCCTCGGCAGTACCAGCCTATGCTGCCCTCTGATTTCTAGACGGTCGTTTCTTAGAAAGCACCTGGAAAGTAACAGCAAAGCATCGGCCCACTACAGCCCCCAAAGGAACCACAGTATTGGTTGTACACTCATTGGTGAGGTCAAACTGTTCATTGCAACATCTGAAATAATTAGACATCAGTACCTAATTGCATCTTTCTTCCTTCAGGTAACATCTTAGATATCAAATTTAATAAGCCAATAAAACAATACACGCTGTCCCCATGTGTGCCCCTGTTTTGCAAACACTGGCCCTTTCTCCACAAAGACACAGCAGGGGGAGGGAACAGGGAGTGGGCATTCAGCTCGCTGTCACCTCAGCAAGAAAAATGAAAAAGTGTCCCCGCCAGTCAGAGGAGGAGGGGGGCTTGTGTGTGGCGAGCTCATGGCCCCTGGGTGGAGCCTCTGGACTCGCCCTTGGCCTGAGCCCTCCTGGTCTGATGGAGGGTTTGGCCTCCTCACCCTCCAGTTCTGGAAGGTGCGTGCTCAGTGTGCAGGGTGTGGGGTGGGGGCAGGCTGGAAGCTGGCGCCGCGACCTGGGACCTCCAGCGCACCCTCACCCCCAGACTTGGCCTCCTAGCTTCAGCTTGTGCCGGTGGACAGGGCTGCTGCCGCCCGTGGGCTGGAGAGCCCTGCAGGGAGCACCTGCTTGGCAGCCCCGCAGTGCCTGGCGAGGGGTGGGGGTGCAGGGCTGGGGCCCTGGGCAGCCCATGGTGGAGGGCCCAGCAGGACCTCCAGGGCAGCCTGGAAGCAGGGGTGGCCTGGTCTCCCCGCCAGACCAGCGCAGTGATTTACGCTCAGTCCTGGCTCAGAGCTGGGCCTCGGTGACTCGCCGGCGGCCAGCGCGAATGACCAAACCAGAGCAGGCTTTTTATGGTCATCTCTTTACCACACATAACATAAACCGCCCGGGGGCCAGGCGTGGTGGGCAAGAAATAAACGAGGACCCCGCACCACTGCTGAGAGCAGGGCTGCTGGGAACCGGCTCCGGGGCCCACCTTACAGTGGCTCCACGGGTTCCCAGGTGGCCCTTCCTGACCACAGCCGTGTGTCTGGGAGGAGGGAGTGCTGACGCAGGCCCCACGGGATGGAGTCACCTTCCCCACCATCTGCACCCAGTCTCAGCCCCCGTCTGGGGCCATGAGGGGGGCACCTGTGCCCCTCCTGGCCTCAGGTTTGCTCATCCTTAAAATGGGCTTGACAGCAGCCCCTCCCAGGGTTGTCGGGACAGGAAAAGTCTTTGCATAACAGATGCCAGGTTGCAAAATAGCAGGACCATCTCCCCAGTCTCCCCCGCACGTCCTCTGGGGAGACGCCGGCTCACACGCGGCGCCTGGCCATGCATCCTCTCCAGGCTGAGTGCAGCCAGCAGGCAGCTCACTTCATCCATGGTCTCTAAGAACAACTTCCCTCCGACCCCCCCGGTTCTCTCAGCGAACCGAGATGTGGAGGGGGATGGAGGGCCTTGCGGGCGCTGGGAATAGACCTGATTCCTGGGGTGAAGCGTGGGCTGTTCAGTTATTCCCAGGAGGAATCAAGCGAGCGCCTCAGAACCAGCTCCTGTCCGGTGGCCCACATCCACGTCACGTGCTGAGCCCTGACTTCCGCTCTGACCTTCTGCTCATCGATCATTTCTGTCTGGTGATGACCCATCACGGAAGGCGGTGGAGAACAGAAGCAACGATGTTTATTGAGCACTAATCCTAACACTCAAAAGATGGTAAACAGTCTTGCTTTCATGATAAATATTTGCCAAGTTTGCTTTACCTTGACCCCGACTTGTCCCTGTAGAACTCCACCCTGCTCAGCGGACCATCTCTTTTCGAGGTTGTTCGTACTGAATTCCATTTCTCAAGAGAGCTGGCAATCCTACTGACCCGTACACAGCTGGGAACCTAGTGCAAACTCACCAGCAGTGCCTTTTAGAGATTGTGATCACAGGGCTTACCTTCTCTGAACACCATACGTTCACTCTGATACAATCTGCAGAGCAAATCCCTCCTTTGAGAAAGACCCTCTGCCCACGGGGGTTTAAGACAAGTGCAGAGCGACATCTCTCTTTTGATGGGATGCCACTGCATAAAGACTAGGAAGTGGGGGAGATAAAGGAAAGAAAGATCTGAAAGGCGGTTGCCGGCGGGTAGGGGAAACAGGGAGAGGTTGGTAAAAGGGTTCAGACTTTCAGCTACCAACGAGTAAGGTCTGAGGGTCTAATGTACAGCACGGTGACTAAAGTGGTAACGCTGGGGTGTAGAGTTGAAATTAGCTCTGAGGGTAGAACTTAAATGATCTCACACACACAGAGGTACACGTGGAAGGTGACGATGTGTGAATTAGTTTGATGTGGGGAATCCTTTCACACCGTGTACGTATATCAAAGCATCACGGTGTACACGTTAACTATCTTACACTTCTATGTGTCAGTTATACCTCATTAAAGCTGGGGGCAAGGGTGGAAGAAAAGAAAAACCACAAAAATGTTGGAAGACATTTGAATTTAGTTTTTTTTTTCTTTCCAAACTCATCTGATTTTAAAATTAACAAGAGTACAAATAAAATTTTTGGTAAATAAAATTTATCTTCACCTCCATTTTCTGACCACCTATAATTTGGAAGAAAAGAGGAAAGGGGAGAAAGAATGGCTGGATGCAAGCTATGCACGTGTTGGGATACCAAGGGAAGAAGGTTGAGTGGAGGAAGAAAGGAGAAGAGACAGAGAAAGCTCCAGAGAGCAAAGCAGGAGAGAAGCGGAGAGAGGCAGCATTAAAAAAAAAAAAAATCAAGGCACGGAAAACGTAAGAGAACCTTTATCAAGAAATAAAGTGATGTTTGGGATTTGCTCCAAAGTACGAAATAGGGGTGGGGGAGGGGAGGAGTGGATGGTAAGTGGATGCAGCCGGATCGGCCGTGGTTGTGATGGGTACCTGGGGAGGAGGGGTGGGATTCATGACACTGTTCTGTCTACTTTATAGGTTCTAAAATTCTCCATTCTGGAAAAAAAAAAAAAAAAGATTACCCAGTCTTATGAAGTTAGGAAGCTGTCTACAAAAGACCACCCTTACCTCTGACCCCAACATTTGGGGGTTTCCAGGCCCTGGCTCCAGTCTGACAATGTGCGAGAAGGACCCGCAACACTTACTGAAGCCGCTACATGCACAGTGGTAGTTTATTTCAGTGGAAGGACAGAGATGCAAATCGGCCAAGGGCAGAGACACACGGGGCACGGCGGAGACCAGGCGGTGAGTTCCAGCCGTCCCCTCCCCGTGAGGTCAGGATGCCACTGCCTCTTAGCAGTGGCAGGTGACGATACGCGTGGAGTATCGCCAACGAGGGCGGCCCACCCAAGCCCCCGTATCCGGGTTTTTGTGGGGCTTGACCACGTGGACACGCGGCTGCCCTTTAGACTCCAGCCGCTCTGGAAGTCAGGTAGATCCCACGTGTGCAAAGCTCCCACCACAGATCACGATGTTGGACTGTCCAGTGTCGCTCGACTCTCCCCCAGAGACCAGCTCCCAGAGCCGAGGGCAAAGGCGGACCTGTTTTTGGGGTAGGGTTAGTCCTTCACTACACAGACCTGGTAAGTTTTAACTATGTTCCAAAGAGATGCCTTAAGACCTTCACCTGGGATTGAGGGAAAAGGAAAAGGGGGCCAGGTTCTTGGTCTCCCCACCATCGTGACTGAGGGAGCTTTTAAATCTGTGTTACAAAACAAATGTTATGTGTTTCTAAATGTTACGCGTTGAATTGTGTCCCCTACAAACTGAAATATTGAAGTCCTGACCCTCAGTACCTCAGAATGAGACTTGATGTGGAAATAGGGTCTTTACAGATGTAATTAGTTGAGGTCATCAGGGTGGGCCCTAATCCAGCGTGACTGGTGTCCTTATAGAAAGAGAAATTTGGACACAGAGAGATGCACACAGGAGAACACCATCGAAAGATGAAAGCAGAGACCAGGGTGATGCGTCTGCATGCCAAGGAGCAACAGGAATTGCTGTCAACCCACCAGAAGCTGCGGCAGAGGCACTGCCCCGGTTCTCCCTCACCAAAAACCCTGTGCACACCTTGATCTCAGACTTCCAGCCTCCACAACTGGGAGAGAATGAAGGTCTATTATTTAAACTCCCCAGTTTGCAGTAGTTTGTCATGGCGGCCCTAGCAAAGTAATACACCAAACAACATTTTACTCGAATAAAGGGTGCTGTGGCTATAAAAAAAAAAAAAGTTTGAAAACCGCTGAGCTAGACCATTTCTTCTAGTTACACATGAGGAAACTGATACCCAGAAATACAAAGAAGGGACTCAGTAGGGATGAGTGGGATTACCAAGGAAAAACTGGACTAGGGACCCTGCTCTGTTCTTTGTTCTCTGAGGCATCAGTGATGCGACCTTTCCTCACTGATCTTTGAAATTTTGATTCACCAAGTGCTCCTCTGTTCTCAGTCCATCAGCTCAGACGCTGAGTGGTACTGCTGTAGCCCAAGCAAGAGAATCCTTCCTGAGCCTCAGTAGTCAGGGCACTAATGGGGCAAAGGCTGGATGAAACCGGGCTCTCCCCGACCTCACATACCACCTTGATTCCACGCTGTAGATCAAGAATGGTGAATCAGTGTACAGGTCCTTCACCTCTTTGGTTAAATTTATTCCTGGGTATTTTATTCTTTTTGATGCTATTGCAAATGAGATTGTTTTCTTCATTTCTTTTTCCGATAGTTAGTGTATAGAAACACCACTGATTTTTGTATGTTGACAGTGTATCCTGCAGCTTCAGTAGTTCTAACAGCCTTTTAGTGAAGTCTTTAGAGTTTTATACATAGAAGAGCATGTCATCTGCAAGCAGACCATTTTACTTTTTCCTTCCCCATAGTGGGGACTGTGCTTGGCTTTTCTTGGTCTTAGAAGGAACGCTTTCAGCTTTGCACCATTGGGTGTGATGTTTACGTATTTTCTACGGCTGCTTTTGTGGGAAAGCAGCAACACTGAATGGTTGTGACAGACACCATCTGGCCTGCAAAGCCTAAAATATGTACTACTATCTGGCCCCTTCTCGAAAAAGCTGACCCTGTTCGAAAGCACGGCAGCATTTACGCTGCCAGAAACACGTACCCTGTTGTCAGTTATACACGTGATGTCTCCTCAGGCAACTGTAGCCTCTCTTGAACCCAGGACATTCACTTCGTGGCTCCCACGAAGCCAAGCACCAGCCTTACCTACCACTTACACATCAGTAAATACTGAGTTATGATGGAAAGCTGGGTGGAGGCCTGGACACACGTGTGAGCGTCTCACCAGGGAAAGCATGCTGTCCTAGACCCTCCCTTCAGGACACCTTCAGGAGGGCTGTTTGGAAAACCACCAAAAACTGGTCTCAGTTTCTACATCACATGGCGTAGCTGATGACAGAGATCGAGCAAATATGGTTCTGCCACGCCCTCAAGAGGGACGAGAAATGTACACCCACATGCTTTTGATAATCAGACACACATTAAGTTTTGGTAGAATAATTATTTTCTGATTGACTTGCATGAAGATTTAAACAGTTTATCTTCATATCTAATTGGTCTTTCATGGGCAGAAACTTTCAATATTTTAGCACTAAAAGGTGTCACCGATCCAAAACCAGATGATTTCAAGACATCTTGGAGGTGTTATTTGAGAACTTTACTGTGAGTCCAAATAAATGATTCCTATTTAAATGCAGCTTTAAAGTCTGGATTTTCATAGACTGAGTTTTCTTAAAATGAGTTTCACCTGAATGGTTACGGAAACCCAGACAGAAAATCGTTAGTTTTTATCCAGTGAACTTAAAATAGTTCTTCCACTTTTTAAATTACAAAAGCAGCATTTGTAAGGAAAATGTGGAACTTCATTTGCCATTATACAAACAAGAATGTGTGCATCCCTTAAACGTGAGCAGCTATAGTTTAGTTACTTTTTCCAAAACAAGCTGCAAGAAAATTCCACCAACAGCCTGTGAATAAAGCCATTCATTTCCGTTGCCCTTGCCAACAGTGGGCGTGTCGCCCGTTCTATGCGATTTTATATGCGTACAATACATACTATATCCATCTCTATATTATATCTACCTCTATCTACCTACCTAGCTACCTATCTATTTGGGTGGCCCAAAAGTTTGTTCAAGTTTTCCGTACGATGTTACAGAAAAACCCGAACAAACTTTTTGGCCAACCCAATGTGACATCAATGTTTGAGATGTTATTTTAAAAATATTAAATGAAATTATACACATTTCTACCTGTTCATTGGTTGGTTTTAATATTCTGTCCATTTTTCCATTGAGTCCTCTGTATTTTTCCTATTGATTTTAGAAGCTCTTTAGGTAGTACGAATATAAACTGTTGGTAAGACATATTGCAAGTATTTTTCCAGTTTGTCATTTGTCTTGTTTTAATGGTGTTCTTTGCTCTACGGAGATCCAAACTATTTCTGTGGTCAAACCTCTCAGTTTTTTCCTCCTTGACCCCTTGACTTCATATTATGCTAAGAAAGGACTTCTCTCTAATATTACTTATAATCCTCCTTGTTTTTGAATACTTTTGATTTATTTTCATATGTATATATTTTTTGGTGACAATGTTATATAACTACATAATTTTAAAAGAAATTTTATTGGAGTATGGTTGCTTTACAACGTTGTGTTAGTTTCTGCTGTGCAGCAAAGTGAATCAGCTATACGTGTACATATGTCCCCTCTTTTTTTGGATTTCCTTCCCATTTAGGTCACCACAGGGCACTGAGTAGAGTTCCCTGTGCTATACAGCAGGTTCTCATTAGTCATCTATTCTATACATAGCGGTATATACATGTCAGTCCCAATCTAGATGTAGTTTTGTGGACAGTAAGGAAGGAATCTAACTGTATATTTTCCAAATGGGCATCCAGTTGTCCCCAAATCACTTATTGGTGAGTTCATCCTCTTCCCTAATCTGAGTTCTCCAAGGGGGTACTCATCCTGGCCCGTCGTTCCATGTTTCTATCCCGAATTGCGGTGTTATAGCTCCCTCAGATGATGGTTCTACGACTTCCAGGGTCCTGGCCATGGCATCGTTGGGGGAGCTTGGAGACTGTCCTGGTCATCTCAGCAACCGCGAGCCTGAGTGGAACGGCCACCTGGGGCCAAAGAGCTTTTCCGAGCCGGGCCTAGAGCCGGGGCCCGATGTCCTGGGCAACTCTCCTCCCATATCCAGGCTGCTCCCCAGTGATGCCCAAAAGACCACGTGCCACAGGGTGGGCGGACTCTGTGCAGCTGCTGCAACGTGGCTCCACTGTCAGGGCCAAAGGAGATGCTTTTGCACTGACATCATCCTCAAACCCCTGCATGGGGAATGAGTCAGAGAGACCTTCTAGTCCCAGACAGCAGACAGCCCCTGAGAGCCAGAGGACAGGAGGGCGGCCCTTGGGACACTCCCCGTGGACTCTTTGGGTAACTGAGATGCCCGTGTCACCCCTCCACCCGCAGATCCAGCCCTACTGCCCCGCGGGCCCCTTCTGTCCCCTTTCCTGGCACTGAGCTTCCTCCAGGGCAGCTGAAAGCATCTTCCTAGGTGTCTCTCTGCCTGGCTCCCCAGCCTGAGGCACAGGCCCCCCGAGGAGGGCACAGGCGCCCATCAAAAGAGCAGAGGCAGCTGGGCCCAAACTTAAACCATTTAGGATGTTGCTGTCAGTGCTAAGTTTTGAACAACCATTTTTTTAAAAGAATATTATCTATAAACACAGGTGGTGGGCTGGATTTGGCACACAGCCCCTTGTTTGCCAACCTGTGCTGTAAACGATGCCACTTCTGTCAATTTTTCAGGACCGCCTTCATGCCTAGTCCACACTCTATTCTTTCTTTAAATTAATTAATTTACTAGGACGTGTCAGAGCTTAGTTGCGGCATGCGGGATCTTCGTTGCGGCACGAGGGCTCTCTAGTTGTGGCGCACGGGCTTAGTCGTCCCGCGGCATGTGGGGTCTTAGTTCCCCGGCCAGGGATTGAACCCGCGTCCCATGCATTGGAACGCGGATTCTTGACCACAGGACCGCCAGGGAAGTCCCGAACAAACGTCTTTGATGGATCGGTTGGGAATGGGGGTGAAGCAGCGGGACGAGTCTGGGTGGCCTGTTGGGGCTGGTGGCGCCCCCCGGTGGCCTCTCCCGGGGCAGCCCCTGCAGGTGGAACCAGCAGCGTGTCCTCGAGGCTGCCTCACCAAGCGACAAGGATGCCCACCGCGTGTACCCCTCAGCGGGGTCCTGGGCTACTTTTCTTTCAGGTCTATTTCTTTACCCTGCCGGCTGCCGGGGAAGCAGGATGGGCTAGGATCTGTGGTATGGGCGGGGACAGAAGAGGGGCTGGTGAGATGAGCCCACCCAAGCCTGGCCCGTTCTGTGCTGCCCAGGGAAGGGCGGGGCAGCTGTTCACTCTGGCCCCAGCCTTGCAGATTGTGGACGCTGCCGCCCTCCTTGGCTCCGAGCCTGGGGGGTGGCTGGCAGGAAGCCCCCTCTGCTCCGGCGGTGTTGGAATAATTCTCCGGGTCTCACTCTAGGGACCCCAGCAAGTGGGAGGTACTTGCTTTTTTTTTTTTTAAATCTCTATTAGATGTATAGCAACAATATTTTGTGGTTTTATTCTATTTTTTTAATTACCACATGCCTTAGCTTTACCTTGAAATAGAACATTCCACGGTAACTGCTATGAGGAGCTTAAACCTGTTGGGGGCCAGCAAAACGTGATTGTATCAAAGTCCAGGAATAACTCTAAGACAGAGAATAAACTACTGTGAAGCCACCCTTCTACAGGAGCGCAGATGGTAATATATAAACCACTGAAGTAAAGTTCAAGTGGTGTGTAAATGTCACCAGGTCTGGGATATTAAAATGCCATTTTATCGCATGCACAGGGTGGGCGGAGCTCAGGATGCTTAGATCCTATAGGGATCGCGGCCGACACGCTCAGAGGATGCCCGAATGGGCTGCAGGTGCACATTGCCAGGCCAGGTCATGCCCACCCAAGGGCACGGCAGCCCAGGGCCCTCGGTGGTGGGGCTGGGGGGATGTCAACAAGAGGAAACAGCCCTCCCCCCGAGCTTCTCAGGCATGCGGAGGCCAGCCGGGCGATGCTGTCCTCCCCAGTGAGTGGGATCCCCTTACCTGGCAGGTAGGGCTCCTCTCTGCTGGTAGAGGCATGCCCCTCAGAGATGCCCGCCCCCGAGTCAACCACTTGGCTGTTTCTCAAGCCCCTGTTTCGTTATTTTTGTATAAATAGAACTGGCTAATTCACGTCCCTTTAATCTGACAAGCGTTTATCGAGTACCTGCTATTTGGGGGGCTGTGTTTGGTCTCTGTCACCTATTTATTTCCCAGTGGAAAGTCAGTAATGAGGATGGAAACCAGGCTCGCTAGGTTTGAATAGAAAAAAGCTTCTGGTTTTCAAGCATATAAATGAAGGCCCTGGCAATCGCCGTGACACGTAAACGGCCCAAAGCGCCAAGAGCTGTGTGCGCAGCTCAACTGGCCCATTTGGGGGCAGGGGGCGTGTGCAGATAAATGGGCACCCAAATGTGGTGACCCCAGCTGGCGAATTCAGGGACTCACACTGTCTCTGTGCCCACGTCCACTGAGGCCGGAGAAACAAAGACGGAGGTCTTCTGCCCACGAGAAGGTGCTGAGTAGATGGCAGGGTGGGAAACACCTAGAATTATTTGCACACACCTCGTTTGCCTCCCAGGTGCCCTGTGCAAAGCAGACACTCAGAGAAGCACGACAGTGAGCGGGTCCATCCTGACCTCAGGCAGCTCACTCTTTCCCAGGAGACTCCCAGCTCAGCGCCCCAGAGCTCAGAGGAGAGGTTTGCTGTGATGTCTGGCTGAGATCAGACAATTACATATTTCGTCCTCACTGTGGTAGAAGGTCCCCAAACAATCCTGACCAGAAGGGGCAGGGGAATGGCTCTCAGGACTGTGCCAATCTGGCTGCCCCGGGCAGCGAACGTGCTGCAGGTTGTGATGGTGTGTTTGATAATTTAGTTTTACCATTTTCAATCAGGCTTCAGCACCATGAGAAATCTGTGGAAAATATGAGAGCTCCTTTGCTGCAAATAAAACAATTGTTTTTAAGAGTGGCTCGCCCTGAGCTAGTCCTTCATCGTTAATGCCAGGACCTTCCTTCCTCAGACCCCGGGGCCTGGCCTCCGCTGGGGGCCGGATCCGCGATTTACCTAACAAGGCTGCAACGCCACCGCCTATTCTGGTGACCTTAAATGGCAGAGCCCCTTGGTCACAAAACCAGTGGACGGGCTCACAGGCTTGCGTCTGGGGGGGTGGTTTGATTTTTCCACCTGACAGGCCCCGCATTTCCCAGGGAAGACGGAGAACATCTTTGGGGAAGTTGGGTGAAAAGCCATCCTGCAGCGAGTGGGGGGTCACGATTCACTTTTGAGGCTCTCGCCTGGTCTCACGGCCCGCGTCACAAGGAGAACAGGCAGTCACGTCCCACAGCACCTCCCGAGCTCACTTGGACCCTGCGGCCATATCCTTCAGCAGAACTGCGGGCTCGGGTCTGCACGTGCCACGCAGGCGTCTGTGCTTCTCTGGGCTTCCCCACAGCCAGGTGACAGGTGACAGCACCTGAACCACGGTGAGCCGCTTTCAGACTGATGTCGGTTCACAAGAGGTGGCATTCTGGCATAACCGATGACATATACAGATCTTTCTAGTCGCAACCTGATTCTGACTACGGGCCTGTACTGACGTCAGTGATAAACAATAATAAGATTGTAAACGACTGCTCTTTATAATAAAATTATGCTCCTTCGATGTATTATAAATCTAATAGCTATTACATCAGCACCCATAACTATATATCACGCTTACCTTTTAAATACACACGGGGAATTACATGGCTCAATCGAAACGGCCAGATTTATTATTACTGGGTAGCCACAGCCCTTATTACGTCACAAATGACTAACTGGTGAAAAACGAAGGGAGATGCAATTGCAGAGACTTTGGGGAGGGAGGGGCCCGAGGGCGGCGGCTGCCAGCTGAGTGTGGAGAGGCTCTGGATGTCGCTCGGAGGCTCACATGCCATCTCCTGGAGTCACGATGCAACATAAGCAACTTCTAGATAATTGGTTAGTTCCTAAGTTTGCTTTAATAAATCACCTCTTCTTGTCTTGGGAGATTTCACCAGCTTTGCGGAAGCACCAAACCTCTCATCAGCACAGAGATGGTCTCTCCCCCCCAGGGCGGCACCTACATTTTTATTTTCAGCATTTTCATAAAATCGAGGGCGCAAAGAATGGGAAGACGATAGCCGAGGACCAAAACAACTGCGTCCAAACCTTTGATTGAACGATGACGATTGATAATGTGGACCTCGGGTCTCTCTTAGGAGAGGTGCTCACGTGCTCACAGAGGAGCCCAAGTCACCCCTCTCACCACCAGCCCCAGATGCAGAGGGCCGGGCCGGCGGAGGGGGAGCCCAGTTCCCAGCGACACGGAGCAACCCCTCAACGCCGCACTCGAGCAGGGCGCTCGGGAAAGGCTCCCGGGGTGCCCACGGATCCGGCCCGTCTTGGCCGCCGTGAGGCCCCTCCCAGCAGGGGCCCGGGGCTGGAGGTGCCTGGCCCGGCCTCCAGCGTCGGGGGGGCAGGGGTCCAGGCAGAAGTGAGGGGCTGGAGAGGAGTACCTCTCATGCTGGGCTGGTCACCAGCACCCCGTCGTGTCCCGGGGGCAATCGGGGACACAAATGCAGTCGTGGTCTACTGATCCCCGGAGGGGTGGGTGTGACTTGCGTGCAGACGCGAGCTCCTCTCCCCACACTGCGGCCGAGTCGCACCTCTAACGCCCAGCGGGTCCCCGTCCTCAAAACCTCGGAGAAGAGGCCGCACCTGGGGGCCGGAGACAGGTAGGGGAGGGGTAACAGCGTGGGGGGAATGTCGGCTTTAATAGGAAAATTGCCCCGTGCCGACTTCCCGAGCCTGTAAAGCCCGCGGAGTGAGACTTCAGGTCTGGCACCTGCTCCAGAACCTTCCTGATGAAAGGAGGCTGTCTTCATTAGGAGCATTAATATTCATGCGGCATGGTAATTTTGACACAGAAAAGGTCTCTGTAACCTTTTCTTGTGTGAGAATTTTTTACTTCTCAAGGAAATTACAGTCCAGCAATGACTTAATTAATGCCGGGCTTCTTGGGCAGGTTTGAGGAGCTGTCAGTTTGGGCTCGTGGATCTGTCAACGGGAGCGCAGGTCTGGGGCTGGAGGCGAGGGAGGGGACCGGCCACCCCGGGGCCCCCGGGCTGGAGAAGGTGGCCGGCCCGCATTCGTTCCAATCTAGTCACCGGCTTTCCCTAATGCTGGGTCATTTGTTATTGGGACGGAGAGCACAGCTTGAATTAATAATCCACTTTTCACCCCATGTCTTTATTCTTTTGATTAGAATCATTTTGTTCCTAACCTGTCTGCCTCTGGTAAGTCTGGGCGAGGAGAGGCAAGGTGGGCAGCGGGGCGCTCGTGGACAGCCTGCCCGCGGCCTCCCAGGGAGCGAAGGTTTGAAACCATCCTCCTCTTTAGAAAAACAACCTTCCTCCCTGGAAAAGAGGCTCCAGTGGGATGAGAAGCGGGTGCTCCCTGGGAGGGGAGCTGGGCTGGCGGTCCTCCCAGGAGACCCCGCCCCGGGGAGTGGGGCTGGGCGGCGCCGGGACCGTGCACGGGGCACCTCTGGTGCGACCAGCACCTGCCCTTAGGCTGGCGGGGCCCCCAGGCCTGGTCGGGGGCATCTCTCCTGCCCCAGCGGCCGCCAGCCCCGGCCTCCTGCTGCTGCCTTTCTGGGCTCCGGTGTGGACTTTCAGATGTCTGTGGGGCGTCTAGGGAGAAGGATGCCACGTTGGGACTAGCAGACCCCAACCCAGCTCACCCCCGAGCTAGGAGTCGCAAAACGAGGGAGCCGAGGGGACGCCGAGCTCGTCCTTCTGACGGCCGGAAATCCACGCGCGCGCCTCTCTAGTGGGACAGGGTACGTCACCCTCTGCAGCGCTGCCCTTCAGTTTTTATTTCTGGAAAACACTGGCTGAGCTGGAGCGTTGTTCTGCGACATCCTCCAGGTTGAAATATGGACGACGAAGCCATCCCAGAGCCCCTAAAAGCCGAAGAGGGCTTCGGGACAACGGGGCTCTCCAATATCACAGGCGAAATGGACACTTCGGAACGCCGGGGACCAGGGGACTGCTTTCCGCACGCGGGTCAGGAGGGAAAGATGTTTGCTGCTTGGCGTGTCCAAGGGGAGAGGAGCCGGAAGGAAAGGTCAGCCTCCAGCTGCAGAGAATAAATCACAAGCGTCCCCATCGCAGGGATGTATCGGCAAGTCCCGGCACGTAATTTAAAGCCTGTCCCGACTTCCTCTCTGCTTCCCTGCACATAAACCAATGACACCATTAGCCAAGGATTCAGCACCGGGCAGGGGAGGAGAAACAATATTTCAGAGGCCTGTGCGTCGCCTCTGCCGGGTCTCCTCTGGATCCAAACCGATGGGCGAGGAGGGGCACGGGAGGAGCTCCCGCTCTGGCCAACCCACCGGGCGGCGGCGGAGCCCACAGCACGGGCACCATGTGGGTAGCGGGCAGCTTTCCGGGGACAGACGCCCTGGGACACAGAGCCGTTCCCTGGGCCCCCGTGACAAAGCGGAGGCATCACCGTTCAAATGGGAAGTGCTGGCTTTCCAGGGCCCTGCCGCAGCTCAAGGTTACGTTTTTACAACGTGATGAAAAATCTTCCCAGGAGGAAGGGAAGTCTCCTGGCCCTGCACCTGTACTGATTCTCCAGTAAACAAAACAAGCACAGCGCAGAGACTCGTGTGAGCGCTGACGGCTGCGGAGCGGCTCCGGGCCCCGAAGCCCATCTCCAAGGCTGGAGGATAAATAATACAGATTGTATTTGTAACATCGTTAGGTAACCAAACAAAATAAATATTTTACACCGCTGGGGCCCAACACGGAACGCACTCCCCAGCCAAGGCGGCCGGCAGGACGGCGAGTCGGAGAAGGTACGCGAGATTCCAGGCCTGGGTGATGGAGACCCCGCTGGGTGGCGGGATCCAGCACGAGGGAGAGCCCGGCGGTGACGAGTTTGTAAATAATTACATAATGTAATAATATGCACAGCGTGTGGGAGGAAAGCAGAAACCTCGGCCTCCGGGGAGACAGAACCAGGGACCAGCCTTGTTTCCAAGTCACGTACTTCCTGGCTTCTGATGAGGCTACAGGAAATTGCTACTCTCTCTCCAAAACATCCCCAAAACTTCTCCCCCCCGGTGCCTCAGACATTTATGAAGAACCAGCCGAGTGCCAGCACCACAGTCACCAGAAGAATGATATCAGGGCGGAAAGGAATCTCACTATTCTGATTCTTCTCCTCATTTTGCAGAGGCCAGAACTGAGGCTCCAGCACCTTGAGGTCCGCGGGACCCCTCGATCCTTGGTAGGGGTGTCTGCCACCGTCAGAGGGATGTTTGAAATTGAGCCTCTCTCTCCTGTCTCTAAATAAGGGAAGAGAGACAAAAGGAGAGCACGGCAACCCCGAACACCTTACGGACACCACGTCAGCCTCTTGACCATCGTCACCACTGTCACTACCACTGACCAGCTGGTACAGGGCCTGGGCTCGGTCACTGGACACCCGCAAAGCTGAGTCCGGCAGTAAATGAATGAACATGCTCTGAACCTGCCTCACGCGGGCAAACCCCGGCTGCATCTCGTGTCACTGGAGAAGCAGAGTGAGAGTGAAGAAATCCCCACCCAATCAGAAGGCTTTGTGCAGAGGTGAGGTCTGAGGTCCCGGGGGTCAATGGAACCACGCCCCCCCCCATGCAAAATGCCAGCCCCGCTGTGACACGTTTGAATTCTGGGAGGTGGGAACTTGCGGTCCTGGGTGTCAGGTCAACTCCCAGGCTGAGGCGGGGCTGGGAAGTGGTCAGAGGCCGGTGTGGGATGAGCGAACCGGTCAGCAAGTGGCAAAGGAATCGCTGGTGCAGGGTCAGGGGTAAGGAACTGTCCCACAGCCCACTGCCACGCCACGAGGGGCGCACTGCTCCTTGCTGACCGCACTTCCCTACTAACAGGCTAACCCTGGTTGTGTCAGGTATCAGGCACACATCTCTTGAATCCAGGGAAGGCAGGCCTTCTCCCTCAGCCCCAAGGAGTGGATTATAGTCGGTCTGTATCTGCAGGCAAGCAGGTGATACCTTTGTCAGTGATGGGTCTAAGAGCAGGCACGTGAGCCGCTACTGACCAATGGGTCAGGAGGGGAAGTCTTCCACAAAAGGTTTCCTTAACAGATAAAACAATGGGACCTCTGAAGAATATGCCCCCTTCTCCCTATCCTGTCTTCCAGTGAGGGTGCGATGTCTGGAACCACAGCAGTCATTCTGAGGTCCTGAGATGATCATCGTGAGGACATAAAGTGGGGAACGTGTCACAGACACACAACAGACGGCACGATTGAACAGCTGCGCCCATCCTGCGACTGCCTAACCAGCTGCGAGTTATCTGAACAAACTGACTTCGCTGCTTAGACCCTCTCCCCCAGGTGTCGTGCTGACCGTACAACTCATC
Source organism: Globicephala melas (assembly GCF_963455315.2). NCBI lineage: Eukaryota > Metazoa > Chordata > Mammalia > Artiodactyla > Delphinidae > Globicephala > Globicephala melas. Next base: position 26,246,193 of record NC_083326.1, on the reverse strand, counting down.
CCATTGCAAGCAGGGCCCCGGGAGTGAGGTGATGCGATAATGGCTGGAGAAAGGAATTTCAGAGGTGGAGTTGGCAGCAATGAGAGCATGTCATGTACCCTGCGATAGGACGGGGGCAGAGAGGGCCTGCTCAGGGCTGCAGAATCGAACGTGCTGGGCTTCCAGCACCCGATGGAGACGGGCAGCCTGGGGTGAGTGGCGCCGTTGCTCCAGGGGTGTTAGGCACCGCGGGTGGCCGGGCTTGGGCAGCATCGCCAGGGTCCTGGTGCAGCGGGCAGGGGGCCTGCTGGGACTCCCAGAGGAGGTAACACAGAGCAGCCTGGAAGCTGGAGGGACAAAGTGAGCCAGGCCAGAGGCTCTGGAAGTGAGGCCAAGACCCTGAGCGAAGTCCTGCGGACCTGATGGCTTGTGTGGCGACGGGAGGCGACCCTCGGGGAGCGGTGCTGGAGATGCCAGCACGGCCCGCCCTCCCCACCCGAGAGAGGTCAGAGGGCTGCTGAGCAGAGGGGATGAATCAGAGTTCCCAGCTCAGGCCGGGTGCAGGGCTGCAGCGCGGTGGGATGCCTGTAAACTCCTGAGGCATCCCTCGTCCCGCCCCTCCTAGGCCCCCATGTTCAAGTCCATCAGGGCACAGGACTGGGCAATTGCTGCTGCTCTCAAAGCATCTGGAAGGGCTTCTATTTATTTTCCACTTTGTGGCCTGTGTGATCTCGTTTTTCTCTTTCTGAGATGCTCAGAACATCCGTGTTTCCAGAGCAGGGAGGCCGTGAGCGAAGATGAGGTGCCCAAGGTCCCCTGGAGGCCGACCCGCCCTTTACTTCAGGGGCCCCTTGGGTCTCACCTGCGGCTCCTGTGACCTGAGCTCACGTTCGTCCGAGACCAAGCTCGGGGGCCGGGGAGGAAGCGGCGCTGGGAAGGGCTTAGGCCACGTCACCGGTGGCGGCCAGGAGAGCAGCGGCCTCCATGAAGTGACGCGCATGCTTTTCTTACATAACCCGCTGCTGACAGAAATGTTTCTGTTAACTACACTCATAATTCCCCAGTTATGTCATAACTGTGGGATTGTACTTCAGAGCTGTGACATCTTTGCCTAGAAATATGATGATACCCTGCGTGTAAATGCTATTTTTATTTTCAATGCATGCTCTGATTTCAGAACATTCTCGATGGAAGGGGGGCTCAGCAACAAGCAGGTGGGCCCCATGGACGGAAGGAAGCAGTGGGACCCCGACAGGTGAGGCGTTGCGGGGCAGTTTCGTGGTCGGGCATCGCCAAAGCCCGTGACCCCCAGGCCCCTAGACGGGCTCCTCCTGGGTCTGGGCCCCGTGGGTAGCAGATGCCCTAAGCCTGGAGAGGCCCCGCAGGAGGGTGGGCAGCCAGGCCTCCCTGCCTGGTGGTCCCTCCACCTGCCCAGGGTCCTGAACATCTGGGAACGGAGGCTTGGTTCCGAGGTGCTGTGCTAGAACCTCTTCCGTCAAACAGAAGAAACTTCCAGAGCTGGGAGTGACCCCAGAAGGGCCAGAGCCTCCTTCTGCCTCTTCTCTGCAGCCTGTGTCCAGCCTGGCTGTGCTCTGGGCTCCCATGGGCGTTGGGGGCCAGCCTGGCCTGGGGGCGGGGCCCAGGGTCCTGCGGCTTCCGGGGGCTCTCCCATCTCTCTGCTCTCTACCCCCCTCCTGCTCGGCCTTCAGGGAAGGTTTCCCCTGGGGTCCCAGGTGCAGCCCCATTTCCTCCACCCTGAGGGTCCCATCGTCTCCTTTATGTGAGAGGTCCTCAGCGCGGCCCTTCCTCCCGTGCTCCCTGCCCATCTGCCCTGGGAGCTCCAAGTCCAGACTCCAGTGAATCAAAACCAGTCATCATGTTTCCCCCGCACCGACTGCCAGAGTTCTTAGTGATTCCAGCTCCCATTTCTGGCCTGAAACCCTGGGCTCACCTTAGACCCTCTCAGCTCAGCTCAACCCAGCGGCCATTCACCAAGCGCCTGCATGTTGGGTCGGCTGGAAACAGACACAAAACGGGCGTGGACCCTACAATTAGTGACATTAGAGACCCCCGTGTAATAGAACGTTAGAAGCAGGCGGGACCTTTAAGCGCATCTGGAATGTAACCTCTTGTTTTATCCACGAACAAGAGAAGGCCCAGAGAGGGTCAGGGCATTGCTCGAGGTCACACAGCTAAAGATGGGCCGATTAGGACATGACCCCCATCTCCTTACCCCCCAGGGAAGTGCTCAACCCGAAGTTTTATACCATTTCCCCCCTGAGGCGCGTGGCTGAGCCAGGAGACGGGAAGCACACGGGCAGAAACCTGCATGACCTTCAAGTTCTGCTCCCCCACCAGCTGCGCTGCAACTAGACATATTCTGTGGGTACCTTCGGGCAAGGAAACAAGAACGCTCAGACACATGTTTGCCGGTAGGGCTATCAGCACCCCGAAATTTCTGGGAGCAAACCACAGGCCTGGGCACACTCTAAAACCCATTAACAGGTAAAAAAAAAAACCAAAAAAAACCAAAAATGTATCACGATCAAATCAAAAAGGGTGACTGCAGAGAGGTCTGAACAAGTCTTCTTTAAGACAATGCAGAGTACATACATTCCGGTCATTTTAATTTCACCCATGGAATGTCACATTTACACACTGTCTTCTAATTTCCTGGAGGAAAAAATATCCTTCTTTAATCTGAACCCTTTCTGTTTGTTCTCCCCTGGCTGCCCTGGCTGCCGGGATGTCTGATTTTTCACTTGCTGATTTAGATGCTCGTATGACACATCCAACCTTTTAAATAAATCATTCATTTTTCTTAAAGGTTGGCCATGTCACAGTGTGGTGATGCGCCCAATTTTTTAAATAACTGTTTATTTGATGTCAGGTACGTCAGACATAAAAATAAATGTGACTTGGTTGAATGTAATACAAAAATGCTATCTGATTTGGAATTTTCGCAGCCAGGTGTTTAATGATTTGGGAAGATTCTGGCCAGGCTCGGGGGAAAATGGGAAATCACGTAGCATGTGGCTTCTGTCTGGCGCCCACAGACTCTCCTTTCTGTGGCTTCCCCCTCCTCTGAGGCTCCCACTCCCTCATGGGCCCCTGGTCATCCAGCCTCTTCCCTCATCTCTGCTCTTGAAACAGCCTCTTAGGAAAGAGTCCAAATCAGTCATTCACAGGAGGTGATATGTCCCCCACGGAATCCTGCCTTGTGGAGGCCAGACTGTGCCCGGAATGTGGCACATCCAGCACATGTTTGCTCCAGGGACGATAGGCTGGGGGTATTTGTGCCTTAAGTTGTAACCTCGAGCTAAGAAAGGAAAACTCAGAGGTTTTTGAAGCAGATATACGGGGCAGGAGTTGGGGAGGACAAACTAAACGTCGACATAAAAAGGCAAATGAGGTGGAGAGAAAATGGGAAAAGAACCCCACCCAGAGATGACGCCTTAATGCCCTCATACCCCCAGTTTGCACGTGCTCTCATGCATGTGCATTGGGGTTTACGTTTTTATCCCCAGACTTACAAGTTCGGTACATGCGTATCTAGGCCTGTGCTGGCCTTACATGACACATAAGTAGAGCACCGCGATAAGGACTCTGTTACTTTTGTTGTAGAAAGCCTAATATGGTGACGGCCATTATTAGATTCTTAACCACCGTTTATAAATCAGGTGCGTGTCAACATCACAACACCAGTTATAGATTCCGTTAGTGACACGGCACAGGATGATGCTCACAGAGACCCGCTAGTGCTGTTACGACCACACTTCCATGTTTTTATTACCATCCCTAGGAAGCCCCTCCCACAGCTACAGTATTAGGCCAGTTCTTCTGTGGCTAAGAAGAAAGAGCGTGCCCATAACACTGTTCGCGTGCAGGACCACGCGACCATGAACTTGAACTTGGGGACTTTCCTTGCTCATATATGGTGGTGGCAGACGTACCACTGTTTCAGTCTCCACGAGCCAATGGGTGGATAGAAGCCAGAAAGACCCATGTTTTCAGCTCTGGTCTCATGTTTTGAGATAAAGGCAAGTAGAAAACGTCAAGAATACTAAACATCAATGAGGTAAAGAGTAACGCAGATCGATGGGCAAAGTTCATGAACGGTAACTCTGCCGAGTGGGAAACTCCGTTAAGTCCAAAAGGATGTGAAGAAACTCTCGGACCCACTAGTAACCAGAGAGCAAACAGAAGGATGGACACGAGACACGTGAACGCGGTGGTTTATCAGGAAACAGGAGGAAATGAGATCAAAGGGAAGAAAGGACAAACCAAACCAGAGAAGGCCTTGCAGAGACCAGTAACAGCAATGTCCTGTGAGGAGTGTGACAAACAACCCTTTTCACCAGAAGTAGATAAACAGACTGAACATAATAACTAAAACAACCGAAGGAGGGGAGAGATTGTTGAACACCAGGTGAACATTCAATATTGCTGGTATTCTATATACCAGCAATAAACAGAAAATGGAAATTTAAGATGAGATTATTTACAATAGTATTAAGGTCACCAACTAGCTAGAAATAATCTAATAAACATCTAAAAATAATCTAATAGATATCAAGAAATAATCTAATAAAACATATGCAAATCCTTTGCACCAAACAGTATAAAACACTTTTAAAAGGAAAAGAAAAACTTAGAGATAAAAATAAAGGGACATACTGTGTTCATGGATTGGAAGACTCAATATTTTAACGATGCTAATTTTCCTCAAATTGATTTATAGGGTAAATACAATCCCAATCAAACTCCCAGCTGTTTTGCTTTCCCTGTGGAAATTGAGAAGGTAATTCCAAAATTCATATGTATATGCCCAAGAGGCTGAGAAGAATCAAAACAATCTTGAAAAACATGATGAGCTAGGGAACTTATACTACCTGATATTAAGAACTTTTATGAAGCTATAGTAAATAAGACAGTGTGGTACTGGGGAAAAGTCAGACACATTTTCCAGGGGAACAGGACAAAATGTCCAGAAACAGGCCTACACAAATACAATCTGATTTGGATAAAGGTGGTACTGTGGTGTGGTGAAGGAAGGATGGTATCTTCAATAACAATGCTAGGCCAATTGAATATACACATGAGAAAATAAGGAATCTGACTGCCTAATCAAAAATCAGCTCCAGAGGGCTGCAGATCTATATGTAAAAGATAAAAGAACTTTTAGAAGAAAGCACAAGAGAATATCTTTTTGAGCTTTGAGAGGGAGAAGACTTTTTTAAACAGAATAGAAAATATTTTTTAAAAAGCAGTCATCAGGGCTTCCCTGGTGGCGCAGTGGTTGAGAGTCTGCCTGCCGACGCAGGGGACACGGATTCATGCCCCAGTCTGGGAAGAACCCACATGCCGCGGAGCGGCTGGGCCCGTGAGCCATGGCTGCTGAGCCTGCGCGTCTGGAGCCTGTGCTCCGTGACGGGAGAGGCCACAACAGTAAGAGGCCCGCGTAATGCAAAAAAAAAAAAAAAGCAGTCATCAAAGAAAGCATTACTATATTGACTATATTAAAATTTAGAACTTCCATTCATCAAAGACACCATTAAGAAATAAAAAATGCAACCGACAAAGAGAATGTTTTGCAATAGATATTTTCAACAAAGTGCATTTACAGAATATACACATCGCCTCCTACAAATCAATAAGAAAAACAGCCCAATAGAAATATGTGTGAAAGCAATGAACAAATACTTCACAAAAAGAGTAGAGCCAGAGGCAGTACTTCCTGAATGTGATATGAGGAGATTAAGGAAGCTTCTTCCCCAGAAAGACATCTATAAAACTGGTCAAAATTAGCAAAGACAGTCATTCAAAGTCTCTAGAGATTGATCAAAAGGCTTAAAATAACTTGAGAACCATACATTGAACAAAATGTATGGAAACTTGGTAAGAACAATGAGAAGGCATGGCATTCAAGCTATGGGCTGCACCCAGCGCCCCCCTTACCAGTTCCTTATTGGGGAAGAGCTATTCCGGAAGTCTCGGAAGGCAAGGCAGTTTCTACTCCCTCAGCTACTTGGGGTGAAAAGAACTATTCTAGGCCAATAAAGTAGTGGCTGAACGCTGGCAGACCCAGCTCCGTGCTGCAAAAACCTTACACTGAGAAGGTGGCAGAAGCCAGGCAGCCCCCCTTCCCACGTGCCCAGCCCCTGTTATAGGAAGGGTCACATGGGGCCGAGGGTGGAGAGGGTGTCCCCCATCCCCCATGGCCCCGTGTTGCAGAAGCACAGCTCTGGTGGGCACGGCAGCTGAGCGACGGCACCTGTATCCCCCATATTCCTGGGGTGCAAGAGGGATTCCGAGCGGATCTGGCAGCCAGCGTACAAAGGCCAGTCCCCACCATCCGTGGCTCTGCACCGAGGAACAGCTACACTAGGCAGTGGTCGCAGCTGGGCAGTGGCACAAGTTCCCATGTTACCTCCCCCCACGCCCCATACCCCAGCTTCTGCTCCAGAGCACAGAGGTGCTGCCCAGGGGAGGGTCAGAGCAAAGTCCCAAAGCTCGGCAAGTCCCTGCTCCTGCCAACAGGCCCAACTGCATTTGGATCAGACTGTGGAGAAACTCTTGCCAGAGGGCACTGTTGAAAACAGTGGCGCAATCAGTTAGCAGTCGGTGAAGGCTGACAGGTGGGCGTGATACCAGTGGAGCCAGCAGTTTAACGGGAAAATCAGGGCAGGAGACGGTCAGAGAGAGCTCTGCTAAAATCAGACCGTCCACTGATGCTCAAGAAGGCTGTGTATAAGCCCAAGTAGTGGCCTCTGAGACCCAGGAGAGGAAACTTCTTAGCCACGAGTCCCTGGCTGAGCAGGGGACAGACCTGCAAACCTGCTATCTGTCTCCAGGCCACACACAGATCCAAAGGTAAAGAGTGAAAAACTTAATGGCTCCGGGGCTCAGGCACAACCTCTGACCAATCAGGAGCTGACCCCAAATCTGTGTTGACCAAGGGTAACAACTCACAAGCCAGGCTCTAAAATAAAAAATGAAGAAAAAACATGAGCAGGAACATCAGAGGCTGCACAGTTCAGGGGAAATAGGTTTCACTGAATTAGTCCAGCCGTATTAGTATACAAATAAACTAAGAAACAATAAAAAATGAAGACAACTAGAAATTTCAGAGGCTCGTATCACTACCCAGAGTTGCTACAATCTATTATCTCAAATATCAAGTTTTTAACAAAAAGGTACAAGACACGGGGAAAAAAACCAAGAAAGTGTGACTCATACACAATAAAAAATAAATAAATAAGTTTTTAAAAAGCAAGCAGTAGAAATTGCCTGTGAGAGGACCCAGATGTTGGACTTCACAGACTTCAAAGCCGCATAATACATATGTTCAAAGAATTAAAGGAAACCATCTTTAAAGAATGCAAGTAAGGTATTATGACAATTACTCACCAAACAGAGAATTTCATGAAGAGATAGAAATTATAGAAAAGAATCAAATGAAAATTCTGAAGTTGAAAAGTACAAAAGAAGTCAAAATTTCACTAAAATCTATTAACAGTAGATTTGAGCTAGCAGAAGAAAGGGAAAACCTGAAGAGAAATCAATAGACATTAAGCAATCTGAAGAACAGAGGAAATGAGGAAAAATAAACAGGGCCTCAGAGAAATGTGCAACACCATTAAGCTGACCTACTCTGCGCATCTAAGAAGAACAATAAATTCCAAGTAGGAAAAATGAAAGGAGATCCGCACTCAGACATACATTCAAAGACAAAGAGGAAATCTTGGAAGTTGCAAGAGAAAAACCACTCATCATGTACAAGGGAACCCCAGTAATATTCACAACATTAGAAACAGTGGCGGCCAGAGGCGGTGAGATGAAGTATTCAAAGTGAGAAAAGGAAAAACTGCCAACCAAGATTCTTACACCCAGCAAAACTATCTTTTACAAGGGAATGTAACATAAAGACATTCCCAGATAAACAAAAACAGGGAATTTGTTGGCGGTGTGGGCAGGGAGAGATGAACAGGCAGAACACAGAGGCTTTTAGGCAGTGAAACTACTCTGTATGATATTATAATGATGGATACATGTCATTATACGTTTGTGCAAACTCAAAGGATGAACAACACCAAGAGTGAACCCTAAGGTAAACTATGGACTTTGGGTGATTATGATGTATCAATGTAGGTTCATCCTTGGTTAAAAAAAGAAAAAAAGTACTTTACTGGTGAGTGATGTTGATAATGGGGGAGGCTAGCGTGTGTGTGGGCAGGGGTTATATAGGAAAACTCTGTACCTTCCTCTCAAGTTTTTAAACCTAAAACTGCTCTAAAAAAAAATCTATAAATTTTAAAAAAAGATTTCAACATTAAAAAAAAGATTGCAATCTTTTAAGAAAAAAGGATAGCTGAGTAGTCAATAAACAAATGAAAAGCTGGTCAGCTTTAGTTTTGAGGTGAATGCAAATTAAAACCACATTGCGATTGTACCACACACCTACCTGAGCAGCTAAAATGAAAAAGACACAACACCAAGTGCTGGCAGAGATGCAGAATAGATGTAACCCTCGCCGATGGTGGAGGAGGAGGTCAGTAGGACCACACCAACGATCCGATCCCACCTTCCTACTCAACAGAAGCACGTGCACGTGCTCACCGAAAGACACGTCCAAGACTGTTCACAGAAGCAGTCTTTGTGTTTGTATTTGGTCTCTAAGTAGAGACCAAACTTAGGGATGCTGTCAGTTATTAATCAGATCCTGGGCGTTTGGGGCCGACTGTCACAGACGTTACTGAACAGCTTCCGGGACTGTCCCTGGAGAGAGCGGTCCGGCTTTCCGGGCTGTTTATTTCAGATAAGGGAGTTGGCTTCCTGGGCAAGGTGCTGCAGGTGTGGGTCGGAGCCCTACTCTATACGTGGCCTGGCCACTGTCCATTTGCAAATGCAGTCTCTCGGACACATCAGTATAATGATGTGAGCGAGGTGCACACACAACGTGGATGAGCATCACAGATGTAACACACACCGTCTGCCCTGCATGGTTCCACCACACAAAGCACAGAACAGGCAAGAGGAACCCATGGTACTGGGGGCAAGGTGAGTGAGGCCATGGGGACTGTGCCTCATGAGGACAGGAGAGGTTGTGGCCTGTTTTTAGGTTACAAAGCTGGACTGAGTCTGTGAAAAGGCACGGAGCTATCCACTTGCAGTGTGTGCACTTTGCTGTGTACAACTGTACTTCAACAAAACATCAGAAAAAGCCAGTGGGGAGAGAAAGCCACGGAGCTCCAGTGGCAAGGTTCCCAAGATGTTACAAAGGAACTCCATGGGTTGCTTCTTTTATGGAGTATTTTGCTAAACATGGGTGGTGTTTAAAGCGTCCAACTGACTAGGAGAGTTATCTTCCCTTGACAGTCAAAACTATTAATAGCAGCGACTGTAACTCCAGTAGTTTTGGTAATGGTGGGATTTGCATTCCACTGGGGCTGTGTACACAATGGGCAAACAATGGCATGGTGGGCAGAGGCCGTGACAGGAGCCCCCCAGGAAGAGAGAGAAGAGCCCGGGGTGGGCATCCTGGGACAGCTGTGCTTTCAGACGGAATTCTTTCTGAGAGAAACTGGTACCCTCCCAAAGATCCTCAAGGAGGGGCGGCCAGCACCCGAACCCGCGTCCTCTGTGTGCGTTCCGGTTTGAGGAGCTGCTGTTGCACACGGTCCCGCTCCTTTTGTCACCAGCTTCCTGCACTTGGACGTGCTCCTGTCCCACCTCCTGAATCGGAACCGTCCTCCAAGTCCACCTGAAGTGCCCCGCCGCTCTGACATTCCTCATTATTGAGCTCACCGCCCACGATGTCTCCCCCCTCGGTGATGTTCGCACCCTGACTGAGGACGGAGCCTGGCCCTGGTCCCTCCCGCGTGCCCCCAGGGGCCAGAACAGAAAGCACATTCTGGGCCGGGCGGCATGACCCCACCTGCTGTGTCTCCAGCGGGACATACGGGTTCCTCTTTCCGATGGGGGGCAGTGGGGAGGCCGCAGGGCCCTCTGAAGACTCCATCCAACCCTCAGGGGAGACCACGGACCAGGTGCGCGTCCTTCAACCTGGGAGCCCCTGAGAGCGGTTTCTGGCTGATTCAGTGCATGTTTACAGTTGCTGTTACTGTCGTTTTCAACTTCCTAATACCATCCCACGGCGATGGGTATAACACAAAATATAATTTTCAAACTTTGTAGAACGTTTTCCCTCCAAGGAACACAACATGTTTCCTATTTATCCTCAAAACCACCCGTTCACAGAGAAGTAGGGCTGGAGAGCTAGCAAAGCACAGAGGAAGCACGCTGCTGAGAACCGTCCAGCACGGCCAGTACAAAGGCTGCAGGACCGGGTCAGAGCCCGTCTGTGAGGTCCATGTCTTCTGCCCGAGGCTGTCCTGACCTCAAACACTCCAGGTTTGCCTATTTTGGGTGTGTGTGGGGGTCTTGCTGGCCTGGTCAGGATGAACGTGGCAACAGGATCAGGCCCCCAGCTTCCTTTTGAAAGACCCGCCACTGCTCAGAAGGCCCAGACACGCCGTCCCTCCCTGGAGACTGACCAAGGGCTGACTTCCCAGCTCTGGGACAGCACTCTCTCTGCTCCAGGAAGAAGCTGGCAGCAGAACCTTCTGGAAAGAGCCAGCCAGATGGGTGATGTCCCAGGAGCTGAGAGGCAGACCCACCAAAGCCAGGAAGCTCACTGGCTCGCTGCTTCTCCCAACACACATGCACTTACACACACTCGTGCACACTTGCACACTCACACACACACTTGTGCACACACTCACAGTCATGCACACACTTACACTCATGCACACACACAGGCACACAGGCCCCGAGGCCCCGTGGGGTTGAGCTCATCTTGATGCACCTCCTCCACCCTTTTACACCCTTTGGCTCTGAAAGTTGTCCTGTTTAGAATCCGGCGCCACTGCCTCCGCTCCTGATACTGGGAGAAGACGATGGATTTTATATTTGGCCTCAGTTGCTTTCACTTTATCCTAGAAATAGGCTCCCCTGCCCCCAGCCTCCATGGCCAAGCCATGAACATATAAATCTTATCCTTTAAAACAGCAGGTCTGAGGACTCACTTTCATCCAGTTCCACGGGGAGCTGTTAAGAAGCGAGAAGGCCCTTGAAGTCGGGTTTGCTGGTGGCGGGGGGGGGCTGGGGTGGGAGGAGACCTGGAGGAGGAAGGGACCTTGAGGGAGAAAAAATGTGTCCATCAGAAAATAAAGTGATTTAAGCTGAATTACACTTAAAATGACCTTTGCAATGGGTAATAGGCAATCCAAGGCTGGAAGAAGGAGCTGAAATTCAACAGACTGAAGTCTGCTTTGTGGCTTGAAAAGTGAGAAATGACAGGTGCGGAGGGAAGAGTGAGATGTGAAAGGGAAGCTGAGCCTGGAGAAGGCATCCCGTGTGCGCGCGCGCGTGTGTGTGTGTGTGTGCGCGCGCGCGCGCGCGCAGAAGATGAGGACCAGTAGCAGAGGCAAAAGACGTTCCCCTCTTATAATAAGAGAATATCAGGGACGTTCTCATATTAAAGACGCTCCTTAAAGGAGAGGAAGGAGGCTGTGCTGAACCTGACGATAATAGAAGTGATTTATGTGCGTGTTGCCGGAAACGTCTGGAACGAACACGCATGTGATGCGCATGTAGACACAGTGTGATAGGGTCTCTTGGGAGGGAAGCTCAGCGCTTTGTAAACTAGATGTTGCTCTGGCCCAGCTGCCCTGGTCTACTCTGGATAAACTTTTCAAGGACATGTGCATCTTTTCAGCCAAAGTGGCTCCTCTGGGAAAGAATGTATTTCTACCTCTTTCATCTCACTTTAAAAACAACCGTCACGATTTCCTGCCCTTACATTACTCTGGCAACGCCCAGAATTTTCAACAGGGTTTTAATTCCTTGCTTTGGGGGGCATGAGGCATTCTCTAAAATCTTTTCGGTAAATTTAAAGAAAAGCTGAAAAACATCACTTTGGACTCAAATTAAGAAATGGAAAAGTGCACAGGTCTGTCCTGTGGGATTCGTGTGAGCTCCCTTATCATACGGTTAAGACCATAAGATGTCACAGTGGTGCGACTCTAAGCCAGGATGAAAGGAGAGTTTCCCGCTTCTTTGTTAGAAAGACAGCACCTTCCTAATTCACCTCTCCCAGACTTCCAGTGAGGCAAGACTGGCTGAAGATTCCAGATATTAATTCTCAGGTTGCCACGGTAACTCGCGACAGTCCTGGAGGAGACCCTCCAGTCCATTCTTGGAAGGCAGTGTTCACTCACAGCCTGGTGGCCTGGTGGTGATGGTGTGAGTGGCCTGCTCTCCAGGAGATCAGTCCAGGGTGGACACACAGCTGACCAGCAACAAGAAGCAAGTTACTTCCTGACACTCAGAGATGAGGGGGCTACTTTCCAGTCAATGGTTAGGAAACACCTCGCAGCAAGAGGGACTGGGGCTGACTGATAGGTGAGGAGGGATGGGCCCTGCTTGAGGGTACCTTCCGAAGCTTCCAGCGCATAGGCCTTGAGTAACCTGGGGGTAGGACTGCTCAGGGAGCTTGCTGTTGTGTTTGGGAATCAGACAAAATGCCTCCAGCCAGGAGGTGGGTGTGGACCTCAGGACTTCCAAGCAGGGTGGTGGGGTGGCTTAAAATGTGTCCACGAATTCTTTGACATTCACTCCAAAAGGTGGAGGCAAATTCCCCTCCCCGAGTGGACTCGGTGAGTCACTCCCGCCAAGCAGAATACGGTGGAAGCGCCAGTGTGCAGCTGGCGAAGACGCTGCGCCTTCAGCCTCTCTTGGATCACATGCTCTGGGGAAAGATGCTGCCATGTCATGAGGACGCCCAAATAGCCCATGGGGTGAAGCTGGGCAAGTGCGCCATCTTGGAAGTGGGTACCCCAGCCTCAGTCAAGCCTTCCAGTGACGGCAGCCCCTGCCTACCCACTGACCTCAAGCTCATCAGAGACCCTGAGCCAGGACCACCAGCTTAAGCTGCTCCAGAATTCCTGACCCACAGCAACTGGGAGAGGATAAATATTTGTTGGGCTAAGCCAGTAAATGTGGGGGTAATTTGTTATGCAGCAATAACTAACTGGTGCACATGGGAGGTGACATGGTCCGACTGATTTTTGTAGAAGGCCATCCTGGACTGTGGAAAAGAAACAGCTGAAGCAGAGAGGCTGCTGCAGTGGTTCAGGCAAGAAATGGTGGCTGGAACAAGGTAGGTAGAGAAGAGGGCCATCTGGGATCAGAAGCCTGAGTCACCAGATGAGTGTAGGGAAAAGAGGTCAAGGATGGCTCCTAGCTTTTGGATTGAGCAACTGAGGGAACATGGTTCCATTTACTGGGGTGGGATGTGGAAACTTCTGGAAAGAGCAGGTTGCGTGTGGATCAACAGTTTTGTTTAGAAGGGGACATGATGATGGGGATGAGGATGATGATGGGGATGATGATGGAGATGACGATGGTGATGGGGATGGAGATGATGATGATGGTGATGGAGATGGGGATGATGATGGTGATGGAGATGGAGATGATGATGACGATGGTGATGGAGATGGGGATGATGATGGTGATAGAGATGGAGATGATGATGATGATGGTGATGGAGATGGGGATGATGATGATGATGGAGATGGGGATGATGCTGGTGATAGAGATGGAGATGATGATGGTGATGGAGATGGGGATGATGATGGTGATAGAGATGCAGATGATGATGATGGTGATGGAGACGGGGATGATGATGGTGATAGAGATGGAGATGATGATGATGATGGTGATGGAGATGGGGATGATGATGATGATGGAGATGGGGAAGATGATGGTGATGGAGATGGGGATGATGATGGTGATAGAGATGGAGATGATGGTGATGGAGATGGGGATGATGATGATGATGGAGATGGGGATGATGATGGTGATGGAGATGGGGATGATGATGGTGATAGAGATGGAGATGATGATGATGATGGTGATGGAGATGGGGATGATGATGATGATGGTGATGGAGATGGGGATGATGATGGTGATGGACATAACGATGATGATGACGGTGACGGGGTTGATGATGATGATGGAGATGATGATGGCTCACATTCTGGAGTGCTTATTCTTTGCCAGGCACGCTTTAAAGTGCTTTACTTGCAACCTTACCAGCATTGTAAGGATGAACGTAGGAAAGAGAAGTTAGAAGACACATCTAAATAAACAAAATCCCACTGAAGCTAATGAATGGTTTCCAGTGCAAAGACTTCAGTATTACCCAAAACAGCAGTTTTCAAACAGACAAAAAAATTCCCCTGCACGTGGCACCAACTAAAATGTGGATTCCTGGGTCCTTCTGGGGCGAGTCCCAGAAATCTGTTTTTTTTTTTTTTTTTTTTTTTTTTGCGGTACGCGGGCCTCTCACTGTTGTGGCCTCTCCGGTTGCGGAGCACAGGCTCCGGACGCGCAGGCTCAGCGGCCATGGCTCACGGGCCCAGCCGCTCCGCGGCATGTGGGATCCTCCCGGACTGGGGCACGAACCCATGTCCCCTGCATCGGCAGGCAGACTCTCAACCACTGCGCCACCAGGGAAGCCCCAGAAATCTGTATTTTAACAATCCCCCACCAAGTCCTTCTGAGGCTAATGGTCCAAGGCGGTGACTTCCAAATGCAGGCTGCTGACTTACTGGGGTATCTTGAAATCAACTGAGGGGGTATGACAAGCAATTTTATAAAAATACAATGGAACAGATTAGGAAACATCAGGGCGCATCACAGCAGTAAGGGTACGACCTGCTTTGTGAAGCTCTTCTCTCAGCTACATCTACGTTCACGTATGTGGGCATGAGGGTGCCCTAAGAAACACGTTCTTCTCTGTAGCTCACCGTCAAAAGTTTTGAAACCGCTGGCCAAGGGGACACGCTTTGAGAAAGGTGCCCGAGAGCTCTTCAGCACAACTGGTTCGACACAGGTGCTGCAGGAGGGCTGCGGCCACCTGGCGGATGGCACTGACATCAGCCGGTGCAGGGGAGCCCCTCTGACCCAGAGTCCCCGGTCTGCCTTGGAGCCCACGTGGCTGCGCTGTGTCCTCCCTCCTCACCCCACACGCTCCCTCCCTGCTCTGCGCCGGCCCAGCCGCAAGCAGCTCTTGTCTGTGCGCACGTGCCCTCCACTGAGGAGGCTCTGTGGTCTCCATCCTGAACGAAGCATGCCTGACTCTCCCGGCTGGCCTTCCGCCGCCCCCCACCCCTCCATCCAGCGCATCTCCTACATCCCTCAGATGGTTCCGCCCACAGCCCTGGCTCTGACTCTCACATCTTTCTTCCTCCATCGAATGGTCCAGCGCTGAGTATTTACATGTAGCGGGCTTCCCGCAGGCACGATGGCTTCAAGAGTCAGATGACGCACACAGTCCCCGCCCGGGAGAGGCCTGCAGGCTGCCTTGGAGCCATCACCACCCAGGGAGAGAGGGCAGCTTCCCTGCGAAGACAGCGCTGGACCAGCAGGGTGGGAGGGCACTGCGGGTCGCCAGGCCCCTGGGCAGAGGGAAGGGAGGGACACGGGCAGGTGGTGGATGGAGGTGCCACTCCTTCCAAGGCTTGACGCAGGGACACACAGAGGAGGCTGGCCAGGTGGACATGGTCCCGGGATGTGTGAAGTGCATTAAGGAATTCACATTTTCTCAGGGAGGTAACGGGATCCCGCGTAGGGCTTGAGCAGAGGAGTCAGGTCACCTACGTTAAGAAGACTGTCTGGCCGTAGTGGAGCCAGTGGGACGGAGCAGGGTGAGAAGAGGTGCTGCCACTGGCTGTGCGGTGATTCCATTGATCCAGGCAAGAGATGGGGATGGCTTCCTTCCACTAAACGCTCTCCTCGTCTCCTCAACTAGACTGAATCAACTCCCAGACCCTACGGGGCGACCTTAGCAGCCATCCGAGTGGAAGAGCTCACCCGCCTCACGCCTGGGCTGAACGGGCTCCCAGACGCCCTCCAGACCACAGGCCTAACAGAAAACCCGGGCAGCGTGCTCTCTCCAGCATCTCAGTGAGTCCGAGGGTGTCTACTCTGCGCCCCCCCACCCCCCGCGTGTATCTTTGATTCCACCCGTCTCAAGGCAGCCTCTTCTTGGTCTTCTTTCCTCTGGGTTTACCGTTATGGGTAAGTTCATTCAACTGTTTCCCCTCTGACCTGGTTCCTGAACCTCTGGCCACGAGACAACCTTGTCTACCCCAGCAGGTGGCCTGTGGTCAGTCTTGTTCCCAGGAGGGAAGTGGATGCTGGGGCCACGTCTGAGCCCGTGCACTGTGGGTGGGGAGGTGTGTGCACCCCTGCTAATGGGTGAGCTTCTAGTAGTCAGCACCCATGGGGGCGGGGATCGCAGAGGTGCGACCTTTCTTCACGGGTGGACCGCCATCAAGCCAGATGCTCCCCTTCTCCTTCAAGGACCCAGGAAGATCGGAGCCGGAAGGGGCCTTCAGGGCCTTGCCACACGGCCCAGGCCATCGCTGAGAGATGGGAAAAGCAAACCTCGAGGTCTCACGTGATTTCTTGGTGACTCAGTTGGAGTGACGGTCCATTTGCGCACGTGAAGTTGCTGAATGCAAATGTTAGCATCTATGTGTATCTCTGTTCAACGTAATCTTATCCGGGGGCTCAGGACAGGACAAGGCCTCAATCCCCTTTGAATTCATAAGGGCACCTGGCCCAGTGGTGGTAAAAGCTAGGAAACGCGTGGACAGCTGGCTGACTAGTTGGTTGTTGAGGCTGATCGTGGATATGACTCTTCGGTGGATAGTTTTAAATATTCAGCATTCAGGTCCCATTCCAGACAGACGGAATCCTACTGTCGTGGGCAGAGCTGAGAGTCTAAGCTCAGGATTTGCTGGTCGGAACGCAAGCTTCCTGTGCTGCCGTCCTATCGAGGCTGTGCTACAGGCTCTCGGCATTTGTTCTCTTAAGACAGGTTAATGCCGCGCCCAGAGACGCTCCCTGAATCTGCTCCGAGTCCCAGCAGGCCCAGCCGGTCTGCTCTCAGGTGGTGCGTCTGGGTGGCACTAGGATTCTCTCCATGTCTCTCAACTCTTCTCAGCGTTGGGACCCAGGTCTTTGGGGTGGAAATCGGAGGACTGTCCCTGTCACTTACTGCTGTTATCGTGGGGAGGAAATCAAATGCTCAGGTCCATAATAGAAGTCTACACTCTGGGGACTTAAAGCGTCAAAAATTAATGCCCTGGGCTTCCCTGGTGGCGCAGTGGTTGAGAGTCCGCCTGCCGATGCAGGGGACGCGGGTTCGTGCCCGGGTCCGGGAGGATCCCACATGCCGCGGAGCGGCTGGGCCCGTGAGCCATGGCCGCTGAGCCTGCGCGTCCGGAGCCTGTGCTCCGCAACGGGAGAGGCCACAACAGTGAGAGGCCCGCGTACCGCAAAAAAGAAAAAAAAAAATTAATGCCCTTTTCTTTTTCTTCCGAGTTCAGAACCAGCTGAGAAGTAAGATGCCAAAGACGAGTCCGCTTTATCACTAACACACGGATTTAAGGGCTGGGCTTTGGATCCGAGGCTGACAAGGGTTACTAGCCTGCCCGACGGCCTGCCCCCTGCCCACCCACCCCTCCCAAGCAGTGTAGGCCTTGGGCAGCCCACCCACGTGGGGAAAGTCTGGCGCAGCAGAGCAGACGGTTACTTAGGATAGAAGAGGTTCGAGAAGAAAGTGAATCGCCAGTTCCTCCAAACTTCCCCCTGACGTGCGTCACAGCACTGTGCGCCACAACACTGTGGCGGAAGGGAGACCAGGATCTTATGCCAGTGCAGGTCCCTTCCCATGAAGCACGACACCAAGGAAACAGAGCCTCCCACCCACGCCCTGACCCTGCTGGCCCATCAGCAGGGCCGTCGCCCCAACTCCGCCAGGTCCGCCAGCTGCTGGAAGCTGCTGTTAGCACATTGCATCTAGAGAAGGAGACTATGACCCGAAAGGCCACACGCCTGATACAACATGTTTCTGCGGATCCAGAACCCGAATCAGAGCCCTGGGGAGTCCCAAAGGTCAACAGCACGGCCACTGGCTACTGAACAAAATTCAGAGATGGGTCACACGTGAAGCCAGCCTACACTCAGCCAGGAACAAGCAACAGTAACAACGCTGTCAGACGCCAAAGCGTTCGGGAGACTTAAGACCGAGCCTAACGCCATTTTGCTACCTGAGTGCTGCTGACCAACGTCAGGACACGGATGAAATCTTCCATTCCATGTAGCTCTCCCCTCCTGAGAATCATTCCTTCCTTTCTTGGTTACAGCACATATACATTTTCCATCTTCCCCCTTTTTTACACCCTCTAGTTGAGTTGTGTAAATAGACTCAAGATGGCAGAGTACGTCAGTAAAACCATTTGAGATGTGAATAGTCTACTGGTGGCTTCTGGCCGTATCTGACTATTTAAATACATATTCTAAAAGTTACTTGGTGTGCAATAGTATGTAATTTAGTCTCTTGCTCAGATAACTAGACATGGCCGAGATGATTATTATACGGTTAATTGGTAGGAATTATCATCAGTCCATTTGAAGTAACAGACTCAATTGTTTTCCAATAGCCAAGGGGGGTGGGAGGGCAGGATTTCCAACATGTACACCAGAAACTGGGGAAACGACATGCTTTCATCCCACAGCCTGTGGACCGAAGAACTCTCTTTGTTTGGACACATCCCGCTCCATGGCCGGTGACCTGGCACTTCCCCGATGCCGTCAGGCCTCCCTGGGCTCATCCCGAGGGGCAGCAGGGCACACGTCAAGTCAAATGGGAATCAGTTCAGTGCGCTTGGCTTCTTGGATGGAGGAAGTGTCAGTTTTTCTTTTTTTTAACACAGAACTATTCCCTTCCTACATCATCATTAAGTGTATTTACTTATTATTATTTTTTTAATATTCAGACAACTACAGCTCTTCAAATACTAAAGGAAGCAGCAGCCCTGAAGCAGGAAGTGCTGGGTTTAAGCCGCAGGGCCCTGAGGCTGGGCCCTCCGTCCTGAGCACCTCTGCACCCACAGTGTGAGGTCAGCCCCGGGGTCCTGCAGTGAGGGGTCAGAGGCGCGTGCAGCGCAAGAGGCGGCTTTCACTGCTTCTCCAAGTTTTCCTTAAGTGACGGCGGTGGCGGCCCTGTGACCCCGAGCTCAGCCCTCTCCACGCAAACAGCCAGCTCAAGAGAAAAACAGATACCGTATGCTAACACATATGTATGGAATCTAAGAAAAAAAAAAAGGTCATTAAGAACCTAGGGGTAAGACGGGAATAAAGACACAGACCTACTACAGCATGGACTTGAGGATATGGGGGGGGAAGGGTGAGCTGGGACGAAGTGAGAGAGTGGCATGGACATATATACACCACCAAACGTAAGGTAGATAGCTAGTGGGAAGCAGCCGCATAGCACAGGGAGATCAGCTCGGTGCTTTGTGACCACCTAGAGGGGTGGGATAGGGAGGGTGTGAGGGAGGGAGACGCAAGAGGGAAGAGATATGGGAACATATGTATATGTATAAGTGATTCACTTTGTTATAAAGCAGAAACTAACACAACATTGTAAAGCAATTATACTCCAATAAAGATGCTTAAAAAAATAAATAAACAAAAAACAGCCCAACGAAGGGCTGCTGCCACCTCCTCAGGCCCTTCCCCGTTTCTCCAGGGCTGATCTTGAGGAGGGAGCCAGTAACTGCGCTAGTTTGCCGTCTGGGGGAGAAGTCTGTTGCAGTCTGTTGACAGTCAAACTGATGCGTAGGCTGGAGACACCAGTCTGTTAACTTCCCGTTAGGACAGAGGATTTCGTACCCTCATCTTAAACACCTCCTTCCCTCTATCCTCCCAGCTTAATTATAGTACCATTTTTATTAAACTCATCTTCAGTATCAGCATTATGACTATGTAAATATTGTTCGTTGATGAACCAGGTGATTCGATGTTCTTTCTTATACACTTGTTTAGTTTTTACCGGCGTTAATATTACCTCATCGTTTTTACCAGCTTAGATTTTTAATATGCCGTCACTCATTCTTTCCAAACTATCCAAACTTTCTGAACATATTTTCCATACAAATGAATACACCAAGTCATCCATCACTCCTGTTCTTCTTCTCGTAGAGCCCTCCTTTTACCTGCTCTAATAAGAATCCTGGAAATTCCCTTTGCTGCTCCTAGGTTGATCTTCTGTCCCTGAATCTCAAGACGAATCTGCCTTCTGCAAGAGCATGTGTTTCAGCAGCTTCATGCAAAAAGGCACACGGGAGGCAAACCTTTGGAGAGATTACACATCTGACACGTCTTTATTGTACCATTCTACTTGATTGATAGTTCAGCTGGATATACAATTCTTGGATAATAAAATTTTCCCTAAAGAGTTTGAAGATATCCCTTTTTTGATTTCCAGTATTCAGGACTGCTTTCAGAAGTCTGATGACGTTCTTTTGACTTCCTTTGTGTGATCTGTCACTTTTTTCTGACAGCTTTCAGTATTGCATATTCTGGGCTTCTGAAATTCCATGTTGATATGCCTAGTATGGTCCTCTTCATTCATTTTGCTAAGCACTTAATGGGTCTTTCAAGCTGAAAGCTCGTATCCCTCAGTCTGGTAAATTTTCTTGGATTAATTCTTTGATAATTTCTTTCTTTTCCTTTCCCCCATTTTCCCTTTCTAGAACTTCTCTTTGTTTCAGATTCCCCCGTATGGATATTTTAATTTTCTGATTTGTTGGATCTCCTCTATATTCAATTCCTGTGTCTTTTGGTCTCACTTTCTGAGAGCTTGCCTTGATGTTACCTTCCAACCTTTTGACGAACCTTTAAAAATGGCATGTACTTCGCTTTTAAGTTCCTGGAGTTCTTTCTTGTTACTTTTTAAAAATACAGACATTTGTTATTATTTCATGGAAAATATGCATTCCCTTATTATCAAATTGCAGCTTTGGATGTCCCCTTTAAATATGTTTCTGCTGAATTTCTTCCTTTTCCCCCTTCTTATTTTGTTTCTTTTTGATTCACGTTGCTCCTTGGTCTTTCGCCGATATTGGAGTGCTGCACGGAGGCTGCAGAGTGATCGGACAGTGGTTGGTTTCTTCACTGGGAAATCCGTCCACATCTGTCCATGGAGGTCTTCCCTCTGGGGCGATTCTGTTTCTCCAGAAAAGAATCCTCTGGTCTTCTAGCAGGGGTCACTTATTTGGTCTCCACTGCGCCAGAGCCCAGCAGGGGCGAGACTGGGAAGGTGGTTCTCAGTATACAGACTGTCCCCTGACCCCACTTTTCGCACGGCACCCCCAGTCCTTGCTGTGCGCCCAGCTCCAGAGCTTCCCCGGTTGGATTCCTCTGGCAGAAAAAGCTTCCAGTCGACCCTTGGATTAGGAAGTGGGGGAGGCGCGCCGCCTGGCTGTGGAGGTCAGGCCACTCCACCTGCCGCACGGATGTCGGAGCATCTCCTGATTCTGGAACACAAGCGGCCCCCTGCTGACTGGGAGCCCCGCCTGCTGGCGCCGAGGACCTGCTTTCTCCATGTCCCTCCGTTAGCTCCACCCTCCCACCCCCACCTTCCCCAAGCCCATCTTTGCCTCTGCTCTCGCCCGCCGCCCTCACTCCCTGCGTCTTTGTGGGATCTCACCTTGCTAGTCCTCGGCTTTCTTTTGCGGGTCTGGGGCAGGGGACACACGCAGGTCTGTGTTCAGTCCTCATGCCCAGCTGAGTCCAAGAAGTCCAGGCTGTCAGGTCCCCTCACGGAGTCCGCGTACACCGCGACCCCTGCCGATGAGCCCCACTCGGCTGCCTGGCGGTGGGGTGGCGCGGCGGGGCGAGCCAGGGGAAGACCACAGGCCACCAGGCCCGGCTCCTCTCCTGCCCGCGAACGTTCAGCGCGACTGAGGCTCCTGGCTCAGCACCTTCTGAGGGTCAAAGGGCGGCGAGAGCGGAAGGGGAGGCGCTGGACCTGGGGGCGCTCTGGGCGGGGGTCACCAGAGTGGGTGCCCACGATCCAGTGGGTACAGAAAGAAAACACCAGAACGTCTACTGATACGTGTTGTTATTAAAAAATCAAAGAGAACCCGTGGACAGGGACGCCGCCTCACCGGGGCAGCTTGTCACCTGCGGTCACAGGTGCTGAGGGCAGAGCCAGGCCCACAGAGCAGATGGCGCAGTGCCTCACGCTGCAGCTGCCCCGTGCCCGGCCCGGTGGCCTCCAGAGCAGGGGTCGTGGTCTTCATCAAGCTAAACCTCGCAAGCTGTGCTGCAGACCAGGGGCTGGAGACGGTCCCAGAGACGCGGGCCCAGGGGCTGAGCCCACCCTCTTCCTCCTCGCGCTGCGAGCTCCGTGCCAGCCGACACCACTGTAGCTCGAGGTCTGGCCAATTTATCAAATATCCGTTGACACTCACTTTTTGAAAAGGGGAATTCTGCCCTAATATGTAACGATAGTATATAGCCTTTTCCGTCAGCCAAGCAATAAAACACAGTTTACCTTCATTCCTGGCTCTATTTTCGTGTTTGTGCAGTTACACTACTGGTGCATAACATATGTAGATAATGTGTATACTTGCACACGTCGGGAGTGGACAGCCTGAGGCACACAGCCCACCGCCCCGGGCCTCTGCCCGCGCCTGCCCGCGAGGCTGTCCCCTGAGGGGTGCTGGCGCCTGGGGAGCCCTCCTCCCACAGGTCCCACACGCCGGGGCTTGGTGTAGGGTTGGCTGTGCCTCCGAAGGAGCGAGGGCCCAGCTTTCTGTGCAGAACAATGAGGAAGGGAGCAGGGGGCAGGATGGGGCACAACGGCCACTCACAGGCCACGTGGTGGCCCCAGGACTGCTCCTGGGCCGTTGCTGCGTCTTCCCAGGGACCCCCCGGGACGACCCCTCCGTCAGAACCCAAGACCCCCAAGAGTGCTGTTCCACTTTCAGAGGCACAGCTGCTGGGCCTGAAAAGCGATGGCGACCTTTGCAAAGATGGCTTGCGCAGAACCCAGCCCTCAAGGGGCATGCGGGTTAGGGGGCGCCGCCTCCCAGCGGGAGTCCTGCCCTCCACAGGGTCCGCAGGGGAGGGGTCAGGGAGAGGAGGCCGTTTCAGGAGAGACGCTGGTGTCTGGGCCGCTTCTCCAGCTGCCCTCCCCAGGCCTGAGCCTGGACAGCCCTCACTCCCATCCCAGGGGCCCAGGCCTCCGGCCGGACTGGCTCCACCTGCATCTCCCTCGGGGGAGTCCCCACCACGGCATCCCGGGGCTGGCCTTCTTCTGGGATTGAGGGGCCCAGGGTGGGCTCGGGGCCTGGAAAACCCAAATCACATTCACGAGAGGAAAACACAGGAACACGCATCAGTGAGCAGATCCCAGCTCTCACAAGTGGAGAAGTAAATGGAGGAGAGAAGCATCCAGGGAAAGCCGAGATGAGCCAGCAGTCCCCTGCCTCCTGTCCCTTCTGCGGAAACCTGCCTGAGTCAGCGTCTGGATCACACAGCACCTGAGAGCCGCTCGCTGCTGCCACGTGCCAAGAGGGACACCAGTACGCTGACCTCAGGGACCAGGACACAGGGTTGTGCCTCTCGTCAGCATCCTGGATGCAGGGCAGGGAACCCTCGAAGACCTGCTGCCCAGGAGCTGCTCAGGGAAGCAGCAGCAGGTCACCGTCTGCCTTCAGATGGTGGGGCGGGAACCAGGGCTTCTGCTGCCTGCTCCCATCCACCAGACTGTGGGCGGGGCGAGGGAGCCTGCTGCCGGGGGCCTGGACGTGTGCAGGTGCACAGGGCAGGGAAGGCCGGGGAACGCTCCAGCGGAACGGGAAAGTGCGGCAGGAAGAGGGAGAGGAGAAGCTGGCCCGAGGGCGGTGGGGGTGGTGAGGGGTCCAACCCCAGGTCTCCTGTCCCTTCAGAGGACTCAGGCCAGCCTGTGAACACACTCACCCAGCAGGCCGGCGAGCTCGGTGCAGGCCTTCCTGCTACAGGCAAGGCTACCCCAAGGTCCATGCCAAGGGCCTGGCGGGCAGAGAGTGGCAGAGAGCACGTGCACGCGGAGCAGGGTCGCCCTCCCAGCCACGGCAGCGCTGGCGGTCTGAGGGGGGCTGTCCCGGCACCGCAGGGCTCCGGCAGCATCCCTGGCCTCCACTCACTAGATGCCAGTAGCACCCCGTACCCCTAGTTGTAACACCACCCACACTGGAGCTGTCCCACTTAGGACTGCACTGTGGGGCCCCTCAGGTCCCTGGCAAAGGGACCCACCCAGATGTGTCCCGCCCCATCCGGATGCATCCGCGGCTGTGAGCATAAGCCTTCTTCCTTAGACCATGAAAAGTGACTGGAAATTCAGCGTCAGGGGTTGCTCGATACCTGTTGTTCTTTACAAGGGATCCCCCAAGACTTCTCCCCCTAAGACCTGCTCCGTAAAGACATGTGGCTGGATCTAAGCCACTATCGAAGCTTCCCGATTTCAGAGGTACTGAGGCATGAGCGTGTGCCTTTCTGGAATCAGAGAAACCCGGTATTACTTTCCTCCTGTTGGTGCTTCTCTCTGGTCTCTAATGGACCAGCTTCATCTCAGGCCGCATCAGGGATGCAGCTGTGTGTAACAGCAGGCTCACGGTCGGGGCTGCATGTCCTGCTGCCACAAAGATCCCCCTCCAGAAAAGGAAAAGTCATGATCATTCAAGACCACCAAGAACACCAGGATTTCTTCTCCTGGCGTCAAGGAAGGAATAATGGGTGGAATAAATAGCACTGGCCCAGGACCTCAGGGCTACTAGCAAGAAATGGGGATAAGCGCACAGAATTCTAATTTTAAAAGAACAGAGCACAATTAGCCGGGGGTCCACAGGCACAGACTGTTATGCTTCCCTTAAGATTATGGTAATCACGAACCAAGAGGAAATCTTCTGCCATCTACTCCCGCTGACAAAAAGCTCAAAAGTCACCTTGACATGTACGACACGACCATGCGTGAACTCAGCTCAGTATTTGTCATGAGGTTCGGTCTCAGGACCTTCCTCATCAAGAAATCCCAGCAAAAGGTGGAAATAGGTAGAGAAACGTGTGTTGAGCCACTTGACCAATAAGAATTCTGTTCACACTGCATCTACTGCTCAATTCACGCCAAAGATTTTTGTTATTTGAGAAAATTATGACTAAAAAAACAGAAAGGAAGGCGAAGATAAAAATGAGGAAAACTGCAGAATAGAGAACTCATGTATTTACCCACTCACTCACGATGACCAGCGGAGGGCCCACGGTGTCCCAGTCTACGCTCATAGCTGGGGGCAAAGGTGACACTGCCCTTGAACTGACGCTCTGTTGGGGAAGCAGAGACAAAGGATAAGCCATCTGAGCTCCGTGAAGCGCACAGAGCAGGGAGCAGGTGGACAGCCCTCACTTCGCACCTGCCCAGAAATCACATCCTCGGGGACGGGGTGCGCTCCAGTTAACATCTCGTGTCGTGGCCAGAGCCCAGCCTCGCCTCTCGGGGCCTTCTTCTCCATGAGGGCGAGAAACCGGCTTGCAAGATGCCTGTGACTGCACCACTGTTAGCAGGAAAGTGCCTCGCTGTAAAGCCAGGCTCCGTAACAGGCCACATCGGGCAGCTCTGACGCGCAAGCATCCTCACCTCGGTGACCTGCAACAGGGGCAGAGGCAGAAGGCGGACCCAGCCAGGCGGCTGCATTTCCTTTAGGGCTCTGGCCCCCTTTTCAGATGGGTCAGGGTGGCTCTGAAGGTCCGCTGAGGCTTTGGGGAGCAGCAGGGCCAGAGGACAAAGGCCATCCTGCTAAGGGGACCCCTTCCCAGCCAACACTGCCCTGACCGCTTCCCACGCCTGGGGCAGCTGGCAGCCCCAGATAAGCCTGAACAAAGCTCCTCATCTCCAAACACGAACCCAGTTTGGAAATTAAAACACAAACGTTTACTTCGTGTTGCTTTTATCCCTCTACTTAAAAAGTCATTTGAAGAGTAACGCGAGCCATTCTGGAGCGAACTGGAAATGCAGCGACAGTGTGGACTGCTCCATGTGCTCTTGTTTATCCCGGTGATAAATTACCTTCTCATGATGCTGAAAGTCATGTTGAAATTAGGTCATTTTAAAAGAATTTATTAAAAGGTATTGAAAACGCAGAGCCATGGAGTAAGTAAAAGATTCCTTGACTGAGAGATTTATAATGGATTTAGTTAATTCTCCTAATGGGCCTTTGTGACCACGTGACTGAACAGGTGGTTCTGTCCGTCTCCTGGCCGGGCTTGCGCTGTCCCACACCCTCCGCGTCCAACTGCGCTGGAGAAACCGGAATCCTGGGCTGAGCTGGAGCCACCAGGTTCTCTATCTCATGCTTATTTCTCGAGGCGAAGATTCCTCACGAGGCCTCTGCTTCAGTGATTTTACAGACCAGAATCCAAGAAGGCAAAACAGTGCTTAAGTGACTTCCCCTTATTTCCATAACGTTGTGCACTTGTCGCCTTGCCGGCACGCAGACGGGCGCAGGTGCCAACGGCTCTGGTCCCCATCCTAGAATCCTGCACGCGAATTCTTCCTCAAGTACCTGCCTCCACGAAGACCATGCGCGTCCCTCCTGCTGACACAACTTGGTCTTATACTGAGTTCTCTGTTCCTAATTTCCATCTTCCCTGTATTAGAAAATGTTCGGGGTTTTCTCCCAACTTGTTGGCCGGAAATGGGGGCCCCTGGGGAAGCGCAGTTCACGGGCAGGACTGGAGGGAGGCCGGGTCCCGGGTTCACTGACCGCGAGCCACTTGGGCCGCCCGCTGCCACCTCACCTTCACTCCCTCATCCAGAGTCTCCACAATATTTATTTCACGGGGCTACTTTTCATGGCGACAAACCATTATCCCACAGTTGAAAGCCCGACCTCCAATTATGAAAACTGCCAAGGTGACCACCAAGAGGAGACCATCACGCTCTCCCGTCTGCGTGAAAACGTCTGGCGCCGGGTTCTTCCGCGGGCTCGCGGGCGCATGCGGGGACCGCCCCGGGGCGAGGGCGCAGGGCGCCTGCGCACTGGCCACACTCGGACCGCGCGACGCTGCCGCCGCTGCCGCCGCTGCCCAGGCCCGGCCGTGCTTTCTCTCTCCAATTGGAAAGCGGCGCCAGGTTTTCCCGTCAGCCGCTGCCACGTCTCCAAATGGCTTTTCAGTGTCAGGCCTATCAGGAAATTAACTCATCACGCAGTGACAGCTGCTAATTTTTTCCCCTTACATGTCAGATGGATCGCCCGCTGAAGCTAATAATGAATCACCAAAGCCTGATTAGAAGGTGCTTCCGAAACGTATAACTGCCATCTGAGCGAACTTTTTTCTTCATGTAAAATGATATCACCCTAGAGGAGCAGAAAACGGATTGTATTCTTCAGCAAGATGGAATAGGAGGCGGTTGCTTACGTGCGCTGGGCGCTCTCTTAAATGATGGGCTAATCTTAAACAGTAAAAGGAGTGAGAACTTAACAGTTCTTTTTGTAGTTTGCTCAATGAAGGGCCTTTCTTCTTTCCTAATTTTCTTCCTAGAACCTACTCTGGGTTAGGAGTCTAAGCTGGTACTTCAGTTCCTTCCTTATGCCATTGTTTCATGTTCGGGATAACAAAAGATTTGATAGAACCGAGAGATACAAATTCTGCCCATTGGTCACAGGATTTCCTAGACGCGGTGCTACTAGGCAGCAGGGACCTTGCTGCTCAGCGGGGTGGTGGGTCCGAGCGGCGCAGGTGGGCGTGGCCAGGGCCAGGCCTGGACCTCCGCGGGGTCTTCTGCATGACCTGTTAGGTGACTGAGCAAAGATCCACTGAGGCTCCTCCGGGCTGTCTTCTAGGGCTTGGGGTCCACGTGTCTGGGTTGAGTTGATAAATGAATGGAACTTTCAGTGCTACGCTGACAGCATCTTATCACATTTACTGGGTTCTTCAAAGCAAATCAGGAAACAAGAGGAGTGTGCTTTGCCTCTCAGGTGATGTGGGTCTGTCTGCTTGGGTGTTGTGTGGGGTAGGACTTGATTTGGAGAAGCTCCCCCCCGCTCGGCTCCTACTGTTCAGTGAGGCCAGAGGCATCCGGAAGGATGCCTGTCTGAGCCACGCACTTCCCTTGTGACCTTATGCGGCTAGAGCTTTCTTCGTACGGAGACGTAGCTGCGGCGACTCTCCACCATGCACGCGGCATTGTCCACGTCCGTAGGCTGATTCATCCGGGCAGGGAGTCCCGGCTTCCTCGCCACGGGTCCTGGAGGCGCAATCGTTTAACTGGCTGTAGTTTAATAAAAAGGTGTTCCTTTTGGATTACAGTCTCCAAGTGAATATTTCTGTTGCTTTGCTTTTTTACTTCTTTAAGGTTCTACTTTCTCCAGCCCAACCTCCAGGAAGGCTAAGGCTCACCGTGTGTCCCTTGCAGACGATTGAGCTGCGGGGAGAGCGCCCGCATCGCCCTCGGCTGCGCCTCATCATTCCGAGGCCCACAGTTGTGTATGTGCTTCTTCAATCCCCTCACATTCCAGCAGCTGTGTAGGGAGAGAGAGAAGGGAGCCCACGTTAACCCGGCTCTACAGGTAATTACAGGACACAAGAGCTTAGTGAATCCTCTGCAGTCCTTCGGAGCCTTGAAACACCTTCGGTCCAATTTTCCTTTGCAAAGGCCTGCTCCTTTCATTGTGCATACAACGTGATTGCTGGTTTGACACTGCAGGCTACACTGGTTTCATGAAGGATTAAATGCCACCCGAGACATATTTACCCTAAATAAATCACAAACGGTAAACTGCAGCATGTCAGTGTCAACACCCAGAACTGCGGCAGAAAGGTT
This sequence comes from Globicephala melas, assembly GCF_963455315.2. NCBI lineage: Eukaryota > Metazoa > Chordata > Mammalia > Artiodactyla > Delphinidae > Globicephala > Globicephala melas. The sequence goes on along the minus strand of NC_083326.1, from coordinate 26,217,428 downwards.
AGCCGTACAGCACTCAGCGCGGCTAGGGATTAGCGTCCAAGCCAAGGGCCGCAGGCTACAGCTAAGGGAGGAATGATCAAGAAGAAATATTCTCACTGAAAAACATACGCCCCCCCCCCTTTTTTTTTTAAAACGTGTGTGAGAAGCTTGGCGAGGGGCATCATTTTGTAAAGGTCACCTTCATTCCGACAGCACGCGGGAGTTGCTGCTGTCACTGTTTGCCTACGACGGTGTTGAACAGCAGCGGAACTGCCCGGCCGTTTTTAAGCAGCTGGAGCAAGTCGTACCCAGCTAGTTCTGAATCACGGTGTCAAACCTGAAATTTTCCCTTTTATTTTTTTGGAGGGGCAGCTGTATCAAGGGAGGTGCCCTCGGATGGGCGGGACTCAGGGCTCTGAGGACGAGGTCAGGGGAGGGGTAGCCGGCTGAGCAACCCAGCCAGGCTCGTTTCCAAGCTCACCTCTCAGGGAAGGTGTAAACGGGACTTTCATTTAGACCAAAACGGTGCCGTTTTCTCTTCCTTCCCTCCCTTCTGATCTTCTCAATTTTTAGATACTAAGCATGACAGACTACGTTACTGTCACCAGAATCTAACTGGGCCACGTGCCAAACACTGAGAAAACGGCCCTGGGCTGCAGAGATGGCGGGCGGAACCCAGCACACTCGACGTGGGCAGATGGGGAAGGGAAATGAGTGTCAGACGCAGGCCAGTTCTCTTCAGTTTTTATAGCTGCCCATTGATTGGTTGGCTGCTGGAAAAAAATGTCATCATTATCTTTTAATGCTATAATTTTATTTCAAAGAAAAGAGAAACAGAACAGAAACAACCTTTGCATTTGGGGGAGGGGATGATTTTACAATTTTGGAAAAGGAAAAGGAGCAGTCGTATCAAGACACGAGTCAGCCGGCTATGGACTCGCATCCACAGTTGCGATGATCCCACAGCGAAGCACAGACAGTCCTGCCGGGGCCGAGGCTGCGGGGCACGGCTCTCTACCACTAATGTTTGATGTCAGCTCTTTCACGTGGACAGAAACCGCAGAGAAATCCTGCGAATATGATATCGACACTAAGAAACATTTGTTATAAAAGCAAAATATTGATACAAACAATATTTTCCAGAGTGCACATTTCATATAGACTTTATTGTATGAAACTAAGTCAAAATTAGAAGCATTGGGTTTTCTTAACCAAGGTTTATTTTAACTGAATATAAACGCCAAGGCTTTTCTTAACCGTAGGCTTAAGAAGGAATCTTTTAAGCAGAAGCAACCAGGGCGACGACCACACCTACGATGCCTGAAGGGAGGAAATCCATACATGAAACGAACAGGCTGCCTTTGGTTTGGGGACGCTGCGATCCTAAAATTTCCAGAAAAATGAAGAGGAGCCGACCGCTTCGACATGGTAATACGTGTAGCTGCAATTTTTAACCAAACGTGTAATAAAATGTTAAAACAGCGACATGCTGGACTGCAAGGGCAGCTGTGTCTCAAGCCATGAGACACACTGTTGTCACTCTTCTACTGCTGGGGCACAGTCCTTCCACAACTGAAACGGGAAAACATTTGTGGGGGGAACGAAAGAGAAAACAACTTAGCTTCTCGTCAGCACAGCGGACAGAACACAGGGAAGAGCATCCAGAGAAGAACCAAACTGTAGACAGACCTGCCTCCGGCGGCCCCGCCCCACACGCGCGCCGGGCTCCCGCCCTGCGCGTCCACGTGCCCCGTGCGCGCGGTCGGCAGGGACGTCACCCGGCCCAGAGCCTGTGCGCGCTCCCGGGCAGCAGCCGTCACTGTCGCGAAGGCTTTGCAAACGGAGCGCAGGGAGCACGCGCCTTGGGTGCTGGTCGCTCCGCGTCCGCCCGGTGCCGGGGGTGGGGCAAGGCTCCGGGCTCAGGCCTCGTGAAGCTCGCTGCTCTCTCTATGGCTCTGGATTACCGCGGCCGCCGGGGAGTCCTCCTGGGTGTATATGACCATGCTCGTCAGCTGCTCTGTTTCGCCGGGGACCACAGCCTCGGCGCTGAGTGCGGCCCCGGCCTGCAGGATCTCCTGAGAGCCGGCCGTCTCTATCACGGTGTGCGAGTACACGCCCGTCTCGTCCTGCGCCCCCGGGGGCAGTTCTGTCACGATGTAATGAGTCGCCCCCTCGGGAAAGCCGCCGCCGGACTCCTGGACCATGGCCTGGACCAGCTCCTCGGTCACGATGATCTGCGAGATCTCGCCGTCCGACTCGGCCAGGTCCACGCGCTGGCCGTGGGCCTGGGCCTCCTGCATGATGATCTGGGAGCCCTCCCGGGCCAGCATATGCACGGTGCCCTCCTCGTTCACGATGACCTGCGTGACACCGTCCTTCATGAGCTGGCCGGCCGCGGCCGGGTCGCAGACTGCGAACTGCAGCACGCCCTGCACCACCTTCCTGAAGGCCAGCTGGGCGCGCTCCTGCGACGCGATCAGGGCCGCGGGCCGGACGGCGCGGCTCAGCGCCCCCGTGGGCTCCAGGGCGGTGCCACCGTCCTGCACGTCGTGGCACACGTGGATCTCGTGGGCCTCGGCCGGGGCTGCGGCGGGGTCCGCCGCCTGCCCTGGCAGCGGGACCAGCACGTCTCTGGGGCCGGCCCTGCCCTTCTCCTCGGCCGCGGCCCGGCCCTCCGCCCCTCCCAGCTCGGTGACCGCGCACAGCAGGGCGTCCAAGGCCGAGGCCGTGTCCGGCGGGGGGATGCCGGCCTCGGCCAGGTCTAGAATCCCCTGCTTGGTCACCTGCTGAATTGCAGCCCCGCTGGGGCTGAGGGGCGCGTCCATGCCATGGCCTTCCATCGGGGCCCCCACGACCACCACCTGCGTGGCTCCGTCTGCCAGCTGTTCCGGCACCCCAGGCCCGGGCGCCCCGCCGCCCACGGGCGCCCCGCTCTGCCCCGCGGCGATGACCTGCCCGTCCTCCGTGATGTGCACCACCCGGGCCACCTGGCCGGCCAGTGCCAGCGTCTGCAGCGTGGCCGCGGCCGTCTCCTCCACGGAGGCGTCCAGGGCGAAGTCCCCGTCGTAGCCCTGGATGATGATGACCTGCTGCACCGGCTCCGGCGGCGCCGCCGGCCTCCTGCTGCCCCGCAGGGGCCTGTCCTTGACCGGAGACTCCTCCGCCAGTGCGGCCGCCGTGAAGGGGCTGTCCGTCTCCACGAACGTGGCCCCCTGGCCCTTCAGACGGCATTCGTAGGACTTGGACACAATGCCTAGGGGAGACAGGGACCAGTTAGAGTCCAGAAAAATGACTTTCAGGCTTAAAAGTAAGACAGTTCTTCCGTAGAAGCTTTAGAACCTCAGCTGCTCAGAGCAGCCGGCTCCCAGCCTCAGGGCCTCGGCCCGGCGCTGGGCGCTCGGAGGAATCTGACACGGGTGCTCCCGGCTAAGAGCGGTCACAGAGGACATCCGTGCGGTAAGTGAGCGATGCCCACACCTCTGGTCTACTGTCCGGATACAATCTCATCGGCCTCCCTTCGCTTTTCAGCTCCTGGGGAAGGGATACAGTCGAGTCCTCTCAATTACGGTCATTTCTAACAAGATACTCAGTCGGTGGTGGTGAGTGCAGACCAGTAACAGTCAGTAGCAGTATCTCCTAACCCAAAGGAAAAATCTTTTTTTTAATGTCCAAATATTAGCTACAGTATATTTGTTTCTTCAACAAAAAGAATGAAAGCTCTGCATATTAAATTTATAAATAAGCCCTGGATAAACACAGCTCTATGAGTTTCACCTTCTGTGTCGGGTGCTAAGCTGGGGGCAAAGGCGGCTGGCCCGCCAGGCGCGCCCCCCCACCCCTTCCCCGGAGGCCTGTGGGTGGAGACCCGGGCGCCCAGCCCAGATGCAGGGGCTCTGCTGCCGGGGCTCAGGGGCGGTGGACAGGCCAGAACTGAGTGCACAGCCGTGTCACCCACGAGAGCCGATGCCACTCTGTCGCTGTGACGTTTGGCCAAGTGCCTGGCATGCAGCCACCATTCAGCAAAGATGCGTTTGTTGAATGACTTAAATATCGTGTAAGGTGAGAAGCACTACAGCAGAGAATAAACACACTCAGGCTCACAGCCAGCCGGAGGGAAAGGAATATTCAAGCTCTCCCTTGGGGCTGGGAAGGGGAAGAGCCTGGAGACAGAGCAGCCCAGGGCCAAGCAGAGGTGAGTCTGGGGGGCCGGGGTCTTGGGCTGGGCTGGCTTTTAGGGGATTAGATAGCTCGGCCCCCGCCAGGCTCTCCGGGCCTCTTCTGACAGGAGGCACTAAGACATCTGGACCACAGTCTGTGGAGAGAAGACACCTGTTGAATGTTTTTAAGCAGGAAAGTAAAACGAGTGCATCTGTTTTAGAATTGTGACAGAGGGTACAGCATTTATTATCATAAATACTAGCCCCAAATTCCTCTTAGTGAAAACACTGTGACTGTTTCAGAAAATGCAGAGATAAGCCCTTGGGACAAAGGCATATGCAAAATGCAGGGGTCAGGAGAGCCCAGAGAAGGGCAGGACTGGGGAGAGAGTGCCTGCAGGCTGCTGGCCTCAGCCCGATGGTCGGTCCCATCAGACAGCAACTGTCCCTCTCAGTCTGCATCTGAAGTCTGGACATCTGCCCGCCCAGGAAGGCACAGCAGCCCTGAGAGGCCTGCGGCTGCCGCCAGACTGAGAGTTTCAAGCCCGTCTAACAGATTCCGGGGCTGCAGGCCTGAGCTGGTCTCCTGTTACAAAAAGGAGGCTCTGGCCGCAGAACCGAGGGTGGAAGAGGAAGGATGCGGGGAGGGTGAGAGGCAGGGGCGGCTGCTGAGGACTGCAGGGTGTGTGCACACCCGGCCCCCAGTGCCACCTGTGACACAGGCGACACTTGTTTAATAACTCGACGGGGAAAGTATGAGTGAAAATTGTTGTCTCTGTCTTCATAAAAAAGAGTTTAAACAGAGTTCCTATTTTCTCCCTTAAGTCTTTAATTTTCTATCAGTTTTTTATTACAGCCTCCTTCCCTCCTAAGTAAGAGAATGATCTCTAAATGATCTATAGTATTTCTTTATCTCAATGGCAAACCACTTTTTAAAAATATTTCACTTTAGTCTCCCTCATGTAGGTCCTTTTTTAAAGAAAAGCACACTTTACCCTTACCAAAGGAGAAAAAAGGATTAAGACTTATTAGATTATTATTGCTAACATTCCTTAAACATAAGACAACAATTTTGCTTACTGTGTTGGTGCCAGTCCGTATGAAAGCATTTCTTTCAATACAGAGTCCACTTTAAGCAAAGACCCAGACAAGGCCTGCCTTTCAGCAGGTACAGCATCTCAGGCAGGAACCACAGAAGCTGTTAAGTCATATTTACCAAGAGGACATAGCAGGCTCACATCCAGACTGTAGGCAATAGTCCCGGATTGCGAATCATGTGTGAGGTTATAAAAATGCAAACTCCTGGCCCATTCTGTGTGTGCTGGGACGTTTCATGTTCTGCGTCCACAGGTTCACAGGTCAGAAGTCTCAGGAAGTCAAGCCACCGCATCCCCCTTAACTCTTGAGGCCAGAGGGAGCCTCCCACTGGGTGGGGGTGAGGGAGCCAAGGGGTCTCCCGGGGCCCTGTGCTGCGGGGTCAGTGGGGGCAAAGCTTGGGGTGCGTCCTCGGGACTGATTTTCTGTACACCATGTACTTTCAGCCTCCGAGGCTCTGATTCCTAGTGAGGAAGTGAAATGTGTAAGTAATCCATTTTTGTAAGCAAAGATTAGGAACGATTAACATTTATTCTTTCTCAGAGAACTCTCTATAGTGCAAATCTTAGAAGGCTCATGGAACCATAGACTCCGTGGTCAGGAAAAGACCTGTGGGTCAATGGGACCATCCCCAGGAGCAGAAAATCCTGTTTGCTCATTCAGAGAATGCGGAACACTGGGCCCAGCGGACGCTGCTCGGGGCTGGGCCGTCAGCGGCAGGTGAACCAGGCCCAGCCGTGCCCGCACCAACCAGGCCAACATAAACCATCTTTTTTTTTTCTGGCTGCAGCATGTGGGATCTTAGTTCCCCATCCAGGGATCGAACCCATGCGTCCTGCAGTGGAAGTTCGGAGTCTTAACCACTGGACCACCAGGGAAGTCCCTGCCATCACATCTTAAAAGCTGTTCAAACCTTCCCAGAGGACGGTCCCAAATGTCGCCGATTCCAGCTAAATGATCTCCCTAACTATGGCTTTCTCTTGTTTACCCTCCTAGGAAAGGGGGGGACAATGGGGACCACACAAGCAGGCTCCCAGCCAGCTCTGACTGAGGTGTTCAGTGGCAGGCAGCCACCGAGCACCCACTGCGGGGTGCCAGGCGGTCACGGCACAGGGCAGCAGTCCCCACACTGGGAATCCGACCCCGGGGGCTCTGCAGGCTGGCCCAAGGTTATGTGAGCAGATGGAGAGTTCTAGGGAATCAGCCCAGTGTGTCTAAACTCACCTGCCCAGGGATGTGCCTGCCTTAGAGATATCCCCTCCACCTCCACGTGACCCTCTGCTTTACAAAAGGAAAACACACCCTTCACCATGGGACCCTCAGGAGGATCAGAGTTCAGAAGATAAGCATGAGATCAGGTTAAACCACTCAGACCCTAGGAGAAAAGGGCTGAATCACCTGTGGTCCATATGCTTTAATCTAATCGTGTGGGCATTTTCTGAACTTTAATCTTCCTGAACTATCTCTCATCAAAGAGGTCAGAACGGGGCTCAGCGTAGGAGCAGAAGGCCTGCCCGATGGGTGAGGCACCCCACGGGCTCTCAGTTCACCCCTCCACGTAGGCCTGGGTCTCACCTGGTGGGTGTCGCCATCTCTGCTCAAGTTGCCACCTGCTAGGACCCCAAGATCTCCTGTCTACCATACTTGCCAACGTCTTCCTCTGCTAGGCCTGCAACTCCTCCCCTTGCCTCTACGTTTCTACCGTGGATGGAACACTGCCCGTGCCTTCCTTACACTCTGAACCTGATCCAGTTTGTTTCTGCCCATTCTCTAAATCCAAGGTCATTTTCAGTTTAGAGTTTGGGAGAAAAAAGGAAATATGGATACAAAACATAAATAAGATATCCTTCAAATCACCCTCCCCCGTCCCTACCTGATTACTGCCCTTACATTAAAAGAGGAGGAACTACTGTAGCTGGGAGAGAACAGATACCCTGCTCTTTGGTATTCTCTGAGGGAAATGCTACAGGCTTGAGTCCAGGCAATTCCCTTCTTCAGTCTGCAACTGGACGCGAAGCCTCTTGGGTGCAGAATTATCCTCTGAATCCCGTGCGGCACTGATAATTATGCCATTCTGAACTACTTACTGACTGTATCTGAATCCGGACGTGGGTTAAGCCACGTCCAGACCATTAAGTGAACTACGTGGGTAAATACTGCTGTCACTATGGGGTGTGACAAAGCTCATCATCAACATCTTCACCTCAGCTCAGCCCGAGCCCAGGGAGCCCATCGCAGTTCATAAACGTGAGTGCAGGTCTATCTTTGATTCAGCAATTTAATAACTTCGAGTGCTGTCAGTACTGCTTTGAAAAATAGCACCTATAAAATGTAACAGCCTCAATCAGATTGAAAAAGATTCACCCACTGAAGACTCTTCCATTTCGCCCATAATGAATTAATGTTGAGCTATGTAGAAGTTCAAGTGTCATTTAAACTAATGTGAATCTCTTCTGTAACGTTACATTCTGACCGGGCTATGACCAAGAATTTACTGGGCACATCAACTTCAATTTTTGAGATCTTTCTAGTAACTATGAACTGTAACGCTCACTAATGCAAATGGCCAGATGGATACAGTATCTGGAACACAGTAAGTTTGTACAGATTTTATCCTTAACCGCTTAGTCACTGTTATTGCTCCAAAACTGCGCAAATCTTTAATGAAGCACGATAATCAACATATTATTTACATTACACTTGACAGTTTTCAAAGACAACGTAGGATTTCATGCTAATAGTAGCTAATCAAATAATGTGTCTAAATCAGTCTTTTTTGGATCTGTTTCCAATAGGACAATAAGTAGCTTTGTGTAGAAGGTGCAAATGCAGGTGAAATGCAGCCTTATGCCTGTGTATGAAATCCCAACTCACTGCTTGTTTGCTTTCTTTCATGAGTACCGAGGTATTTTACCGCCTTCCCATAGCTCAACGTATTGAAAGTTTACAACTCGGTTGAAATGAAAAGAGTTCTTTTGAGGGGGGGGGGCGCGGTTTGAGGAGCTGTTTTCAGGGAGGTGCTTTCTAATTAGGCTCCCTTCTCCAGAAGATTATTGTGGAGCTCAGTGCCTTCTCACCTGTCCCCTTGGAAGAGGACATCTCCAGAGCTGAAAACACAAGCTCCGTCACGCAGGAGCAGAGGGGTTAGGCTGCAGACTCATGCTCCCCGGAACCGTGCTAATGGCTCTGTTCTGCTGTCTGCCGAGCTGCTGGGAAGCTACAAATAGGGTTTACTACCTGACTACTTCCTTTTTGTGTGTGTGTGTTATTCTTTCGTTACTGTCATCATTTTTTCTCACAGAATAAATACCTTATGCTTTTGTTAAGCTTACATTTAATTAAAACGTACAGAATTTGTGCAGTAAACTCAAATGAAACAAATAAAACAAGGCCCCCTCTCTTGAAGGCATACGTTGTGAATGAAAAATGTCATTACAGACTAAAAAATTTTGCAGTAAACAGGGCCTACAGAGAGAAGTTTCCCCTGTAATGACATCCATAAAATACACAAATGGCACTTTTAGCACCATCCTGAATATGGCATTTTCTGTGCTCTATACACAATCTAAATGGTTTGCTCATAGAGCATAATACTCCATTGGGTTTATAGAACAATCAATGTTCCATAAAATGATGTATTTATCCAGTAGTAGGCTCAGCAGTTACTGGTGTACGGCACCGCAGGACAGAGGCTGGGCTCGCACGCGGGCTGCAAACCTTGGCTCACCTCAACGGCTTCATCTCATCTGTGTCAAGTAATTTGTTGAAGACTCAGCTTGGCTTAAAAAAAACTTGTAATAAAAATTCATAGAGTTTTCAGGAGAATGAAAGCTGATGACAATAGAAAGGTCACATTGTGTCGCCACTAAAGGGGTCAAAGGTCATGAGCAGTTCTAAAACCGAAAGTAGATTTCATGCATCGCCTAGCAGATAAAGATGGCATTAAAAGGACTTGTGTGGCTGAAATGTCGACCGCACCAGGGAAGCCTGTGCTAATATCCGATGTGAGCCACTTTGCTGCCAGCAGCCAGCATTTATTTTACATTTCTAAGCTACTTCTGAAACGGTATTACATGTTTATACACTGCTAGGTTACGTCTCAGACACCGTGTGTGTTTTAGATTTTATATTTAGGGAGCGCCCTAAGCTTGAAAACGCTAGGCTGCCTCACCGTCATAATTAAAGCACCTCAAATATGACGCAAGTAAAAAAGTAATGCCTTTTATATAAAAACTTGGGGCACGCATGACACTGTGCTTCTTAGGCCACATACAATTTTCCTCAACTTCAGTTTTAAGATGTAACTTTAACAAGAATGTTACGAAATCACACTTAATGTCTATTAAAATGAAATAATATTAACAGATTAGGCTAATAAATTAGAGCCGTATTTTAACGTCAAAAAAGCTTCTACGTTTCTCAAGTGAAAGCAGGAAAAATGACAAATTAAAATTCAATGAAATATAATCTTTTAGAAATTTCAAAGCAGGTAATAAAGTATTCTTATAATGGCAGTCACCAATAGTACAGCCAGTCAAATTGATATCAATAACTGCTCTATAATGTATTTATTTTTTTGGACAATAAAAATAACCGGTATTCCGGTATTCCTGCAGGAAGCCCCCCACGAGCGCCCCCTGCAGCCCAGGCTTGAATAAGTGCCGGATGCTCCCCACACAGAATGCTCTGCATCCTGGCATCCCTGCAGAAAACCCCGACCAAGTCGTTCAGGAAAGACGATCACAGCCAGTGTGGTCCAGGATCGTAGTGGGTTGTGGACCAAAATGACAATTTCACCATCTTTTTCTTTTTTTTTTGAGAGGTAACAAAGGACGGTCAGTACCTTATGTCTATTATTTTCAAGGGTTAGAAATGCTTTCTGGCCAATGTTAATAAAATTCACACACAAATTAGAAATACTGAGGTTACTGGAGAACAAAATTAAAATGCTCTTCAGATTCTGCCATGCTTGTTGAATGTGATGGCTATACAAGTGAGATTTATTTCAGAGCACAGGGCTTGTGCTGGTCATTCTGAAACCTACACTGCTGTGCACTGGCCTAAGGATGTGTTAAATACACGACAACCCGATAAATAATTTTGGTAATTATCTGCTTTATGCCACAAATAAGCACAGCGGTCTGTGTTAGAGAGTTATAGTTAAAGTCCTCGCTCTGTCCTTAATTTCATGAAGGCCATTATGTTCTAGGAAGAGATGAGGAAAATTATTTTTCTGTGAAAAATTAACTGAAGTCCACATCATTTCTGAGAAGCTTTCACATAGGTTCAAACATACAGTTTTATAAGACACGCCGTGCGAGTTTTACTGAAGGAAGATGTACAAGAAGGCAGGAGCCAGATTTAGGTAACAAAAGCCTTAGTCCTTTTTTCCTCAATTATCACTAGTAGCACCCTTAGGACTGGCAGCGATCAAAGGTAACCAGATAAGACCCCTGAAAGAACTTCTAAGATATCCGGGAAAAACCAAGAATAAATTTAATGTTAAGTTGGAAATGCAGAACCGGCCAGGTTTCTAACTTTGCGTGGAGGGTCTCCACAGGCCTCGGTATTTCCATGGGCACTGAAGAGTGACGAAGAGTAAAAGACAATATTTTACCTTTAAAGTCACAAACCCTAAGCAATTTTGTATTATATCAGACCCTTAGGTATATACTATCACTCCCCTGCATGAAGCTCTAATGGGAATCACACACACAAATCTCCCTCAGGAAGATGAGTCCTTTAAGGTCATCCTGACAGGCTTCTGGGCACGGATGCTGCGGGGAGGGCATGTTAACTGCTTCTCTGCTCCTGCCGAGGCCTGTCCGTCAGGATGTGACCACAGAACTTTGGAAATTTGACTCGTGACAGAAATAGTGTCATCATGCTTCACGAATGTGACAAAACGGGACTAAAATTAGAAGGTAAGGTGCCCTGATCTCGTCATTTACCCTCAAAGAGCACTTCTTAAAACAGCCAGGTGGTTTACTAGCAGAAAGCACTCAGATGCCTTGAACAAGGTAGGGAGGGTGGGGGCTGTGTGTGTCAGTGCACTTGGCATCCTGCATTCATTCTGGGGGTTACGGTGGGCCCTGGCCACCATGGGGGAGCCCATCTGGGACACTCGTGTGCTTCCCCAGTGCGGCTCTCACCCTGCACCTCCGACCTCACCTGTCTCGTGCTCGTGGTACCAGCTGATGAAAAGTAAACTGCGCCCCACATGCTTGCATTTGGGGAGCTTGGGGGCTTGAACAAGCAGTGGAGTTTTAGGCCAGCAGCATTTCTGAAGGCCTTCGAAGACTCCAGATAAACAGCAGCCCTGTCTGTTTACTGCAAGGCTGCCTCCGTTTGACTTAAAGATGTTAACTTAGACTAGCACTGACATTCTTTTGGGAGTTATGGAATCGGAAAGTTAGGAAGCCCGACGATCTTTTCCTAAATGTGCTCTGACCACTTATAAATCTCCCCATACAGATAATGCAATATTAGGAGACAAGGCCTAGCTTTCAAAAGTTGTAACTGTTACGCGCACTTAAAAGGTAAAATTACGCAACTAAGGAGCCCAGCCAAGCCGTTAGGGGGCCTCCGCTAACAGGCTGACTTCACAGGCCAGCAGCAGATGGAACTGGCCTCCTTTGTTTCTCTGGCAAACCCTACAAAAAAATCACATTCACTTTTGGAGGCAGGTTCAGATTTCCCGTGTTTCATAGTCCCTTCCTATCTTTGCTGAGGAAATGAGAGCAGGCTGATGTCTGTCTCCATCGTAGACACTTTTGTATGAAGGTAAAAAGCAAACCACTCCTCAGTCACAGCACAGAGGCACCATTAAAATCAAATTTACAGTATGCGGGACATGCAGCCGGGCAGAGCTCACTGTTAGTATTTTAATCATTTGCAGGGCTTTCGGAGGTCCCGCATCATTCATGGCCGAGTGGCGGCAGCACTGGTACACTCAGAACGACGCGCGCTTCTTCTCCACGTACTACACGAATCATCCGCTCTGGGCACGCGGCTGCTGCCTTCCTGTTAGGCTGCTGTGGGTGAGGGTGCCCTGAGCATCTCGTGGCTGGGACCTGCCCCCGAGGATGGGCTCTGACGACAGCAGACACCCTCAGTCTGGAGAGTGAGAACACGGGGCGCCGGCGCCCAGGTGTGGGCGGCAGGTGCCGAGGAAGGTCCGGCAGTGAGGACCTGACCACTGAGCTCTAAGACAAGCAGAGTCAACGCTGACTCGAGTCCGTGAAAGTTCGAGGGAGTAGTGGTTGTTGGCCTGTCCTTCCCGGGGTCCACCAGGCTGACTCGGGGGGCGCTGGGTGCTGTCCTGATCTAAGGCTGGTCCGCCCGGCACTCGGCCTTCTCTGCAGTGAGGACAGGACAGAGGCAGGGCAGGTCGGGGTTGGGGAGACTACTGGTCAAGGTGGAAAACAATGATTTATTTTCTTCTGAGCCAGTGAATTCCACCATCTTTATTTTGAACATCTTCCTAAATACCTAAGTTAAACTCCTCTGTTAAAATTGCAGAATATTTATATGCCTGGGATAAGAAACGTTAAAACTGATTTAAAAATATCAAACAAAAGACAAATTTTGAGGCTTGAACCCTGGCTTTGAAATGAGTGGAATGAATGAAAATAAACTTACAAATTGAAACACTGGCTGAAACGCCAGCCATTGAAATCTCAGGTCCATGACATGGACATGCCAGGCGCCAGCAGCTGCCCCGCTCCTGCCGGGCGGTGCTCCCGAGGGGCAGGGAGGGGTCAGGGACCCTTTGAAAGCACAGGACAGCTGAGCGGATGCGTGCACGGTGGGACGCCAGCACCGCAGCAGGACACGTAGCTGCTGTCACGTGTCTAGAGGTAGCGCTTTGTGCCCCGGGGTCTCAGCAGTGGCGCACGCCACCTGTAAAGTCCTCCAGCAAATCTCCGTGGTGCAGGTTCTGAACCAGGATTCAATATCCAGTGAGGCGAGAGTCCAGCCAGGGGGACAGGGATGCACACAGCATTACACGATTCCTTTGGGCTGCATCCAGAGGAGAACCTGAAAACCATCTCTCTGAAATATTACTGGTTCGCTAAGGGGTTGAAAGGCTTTAAGTGGGCAGCCCTGTTAAGGAGAGTTCGAGGTTGCTCTCCGATGGGCAGACACACAGCCACCAGACAAACGATGTCGGGGACCTAACACCAATCCCTAACAGGCATTTCTCAAAAAGCTCTAGGGTGACATACTTTCAGCACAACTTCCACATCATTACGAACTGAATTGGACAGCAAGAAATCATCTCCCAAATAACAGACCTGGGCATTGAAAGATGCTGAGTCATCAAAGGAAGACGGGCGATTACTTACCCTTGATTTGACCAGGACAGAAAGGCACAGCAGAGCAGGTGAAACCCTTCAAGAGAATTCAAAACCAGCGAAGAAACAAAGTGTTTCGTGGTAAATTCTCACTTACCCAGTAAGACTAATCCTTAAATCTCTAGGTGTTCTAAGGTTTTAGTTCCACTTATATTACTAACTTAAATTTGCTGGATGCTCCAATTCAGGAACTTGGGTATTTCAGATCATTTTCTTAATTATTTATGCAACAATACTATTAATATAAATATTAACATTGAGGCTAAATTCCTGTATTTAATCCCTTACATCAGTAAGGCAAACGTGAACTTTTTTAGGAATGAATAATCTATTTGAAGATACTGGTATGACAGATAATTACAATAATAATAATTACAATAAATAAAATATAAAGTAACTAGATAACATACGAATAGCTATGCCTTCGAAGAAAGAACTCCCTTGGTCTAGGCTAGGGATCAGGAAAGTACTCACTGACACCCGGGCCTTGAAGGCTGAGTAGGAATTTGTCAGGAAGTGAAGAAAAGAGTGGTGAGGACCCCACGCCATTCTAAGCATACGGCAAAGCCAGCAAGTGGTGTGGCTTGGCTACAAAATCCTAGCATGGCAGGACGGCAGAGGGACAGAGTGAAAAGGCGGGACTCGTCAGATCCCGCGAGGCCCAAGCGCGTGAATCTGGGTATCGGATAGTGACAGGAAGGCACTGAAGCCAGTGAAGCAAGGAAATGACATGTTCACATTTGCATTCTTGGGAACGAATTGTGGTGAGGCTGCAGGACTGTCTCTGGCAAAGGTGTTCAATGCAAGGAGCCTCACCTGGAGGCCTCGCAGGGGCCGAGGTGCAGGAGACTAAGAGGTGAGGGCAGGGCACGTGCGTGGTTTCAGTGGGGACAGAAAATGGGGAGGGCCTGGGGGATGCTGCGGGGGCCTGGACAGACCTGTCAAAGGGAACTGCAGCTTGCACGCCTCTGCTGCTCGTTCCCGCACACGCGCTCTCTGCACGCCTCTGCCGCTCGTTCCAGCACACGTGCTCCCTGCACGCCTCTGCCGCTCGTTCCCACACACGCGCTCTGCACGCCTCTGCCACTCGTTCCCGCACACCGCCTCTGCTGCTCGTTCCCGCACACGCGCTCTGCACGCCTCTGCCGCTCGTTCCCGCACACGCACTCTGCACGCCTCTGTTGCTCGTTCCCGCACACGCACTCTGCACGCCTCTGTTGCTCGTTCCCGCACGCGCACTGTGACCCTGTGCTCGCTCCCCTGTTCCTTTCCTGTTCAGCTCTGCTTCCTCCCCCAAAACATCCACCTAGCGTGGGAAGGGACCTCGAGGCTCCGTGTTGCGCCAGCGCCTAGCCCGATGGCACCAGGGGTTTCCACACAAGGAAGAGAAGGAAGCGGTGCCCGTGGGGCAGAGGTCCCGGGCCCAGGCGGAGGCAGAGGTGAAAGATTCACGTGGAACAGCCCCGGGCTTTCCCTGTGGACTCTGCCCTCGAACGGAGCACAGCACCCCTCTGCTTTAGTTCACGTCCTGAGCCGCTCCCCCTCCCCTCGCCACTGTCTGGGCTGCAAGGTCCCCGGACAAGGACGAGGTCCCGGGTGCCTTCTGACCCTCCAGCAAGCGGTGCACGGCGGTGCTATGGGGGACGCGGGGCATTTGGGACAGCAGGAGCAACTGTTTCCACTCTGACTTCAAGGAAATCAGTCAAGCAAGAATTTAAACCTTTTCTCCTGTAACAGGAGAAAAGCCTGAGACTCCAGTTTCTGCTCCGTGAGCCTGGACGGAGGCTGCTCAGGACACACAGCCGCGGGGCTGTCAGTGTGACACTGGCCTGGCGGCTCTGCCCATTATAGAATTTGAACGTGTTTCTATCCTCGGCCATGTACTAGTTAACGTACCCCCTTAGACTGCAGCTTAATGACTGGGAGCGTCAGAGCAGCGATCAGTAAAATGTAAGTCAAGGGGGAACGTGCTATGATACGAATTCTGCAAATCTGCCTCAGATGGACTTCCAGAATGATCCTTGTATTCATTTGGTCAAGCTTCTTATATAGCACATAAAGTTATCTCTGCTACTTTAAAAGCCAATTAAAAAGGGGGAATATTACATCCATATACGTACAATATCATATCCCGAAGAGAAAGAAAACATATCAATTTAATTTTTCAAGAATAATGACGCTGCACAGGCAAAAATATGTTATTTGCAAATGAGTGCTTGCAAATAGCAGGCTCTCTTATCTTGTCATTTCAAAGCAAAGCAAACATTTTAAACGTAATTATAAAAATGTATGAAAATACTCCAGTTGAGTTTTTTTTAAAGGCCGAAAATGTCAAGGATTCCAGCATCGCTCAAGAGTGCAGCTCTCAGTTTAGAAGTCAAGCTGAGAATCAGATTCCCGTGCGAGAACCAAGTACCTAGTTGCTTATCTTTTGGCATCGTGCTTTGGGCCAAGGGAAAGGTTGGGCTTGGCAGGCAACTGCACGTTTGCTGCTACCAGCATTGAGATGGGGGCCCCAAATAACGAGGGGTGACCTCCCCCAGGCAGTGCGTGGGAGGCTGAAAGGAGATCTCAGTTAGGGAAAGAGACCGAGGGCACACTGGTGACTGGAGAAGAGTCAGAGCCGGAGAGACGACTAGGCAGTCAAGACCCTGGCGGAAGGCGTGAAAGAAGAGGGTGATCGACCGTGTGAAAGGTCAGAAAGAAACACCATCAAGACTGGAAGTAGGTCTCGAATAGGTAACGTGTTACCAGGAAGACCACGGCATTTATCCCTCAACCTGAATACTGTTGAGAGAAGCAAGGGCAGTGATTGGTCAGAACATGAAACAGGGGGCGCAGACCACACACCGTTGTAGATAAACCAGGACATATGTTGGCCTAGGTTCCACGACTAACATGGTACAACGATCCTGGCGTTTTTCCTTTAGAGCACATTGGTACTGAGTATGAACACCCACACACGGCATTAATCAGAATACAACACTACCTGATTAGTGGCTTCATTAATAGAAAGGAGAAAAGGAAGGTATTCAAAACTTGGAATAACATTTACAGAAATATGGAAATTCATATGTTTTCCTTCACCTCTATTCACTATTAAATGTCATCAAGTGTTTTTCTGAACAAAAATGTCCCACTCTTTCTTGGAGTAGCAAGACAATCAAAATGACAGTACTGAATTAATTCCTCATTTGCTGGCTGAAAGAAACTCGAAGCTGAATTGCCAAAGGGCAGACTAGAGAGAGTGACACCATACATCTCAGCTTTTATATATGTCCATTTGATTACTGCGCTTGTATGTCTGTATTATCTTGCTGGTCTAACAGCTGTTGTCTTACTTCATTTACAGAGTGCCAAGGTATCTATTAGTAGTAACTAAGCTGTGAAAAGTATTACTAAGTAACTGGAATTCTTAATAGAAATTCCAGGAAGTCCAGTGGATAAATCACAGACATAAAAGGAAGGAAAAAATACCTCCTAGGAAAGGTTCCACTAAATGCGCCTTAGAAAAGCTGGCCTGGGACTGCAGCCCGCCCAGGGGCCAGGGTGCTCCCACAGGAGCCTCCCCTGGACCTCCTGCGCTGTGCCTCCAGCGGTGGAAAATCCAGCCTCACCTGCTTTTTTTTCAGGTGCTTTGAGTAACTTCTGTCGTCTGGGCCTCCCTCTGACTAGTGACTCCTACTGGCTGGAATAAACACTGTTTGCTTTTTCTGCTCTTATTTTTGACACTGTCCTGGCTGGTGATTAAACAACCACAGATCAACCTTGTATGCCAGTTTTCCCTATCCAACAGACAAACAACCCTGAAAATTATAACTTAGCCAGCCCACCTCACTGAGCTTGGTTCTTTCTTAAAAATACACTTTTATTATTCAATTTTTGGTTTTACTGTCCCACTTTTTGAATTTATTTATGTGTAGAATCAGAATACTAAACATTCTAACTGATATACTCAAAATTAGCTTGAATTTTGGACACAGCATTATTAATAGAGAAGGCTTCATTCCTTTTCAATCTACAAAGAAAATGTCACGAACATAACTTATCTGGCCCAAACTTAGCTTGGTCATACTGAAGGTCAGAGGGCAAGGGGCATTTGGGAGGAAAACACCAAATCCCGATAAGAGACTTTTCGGCTTGAACCTTCACAGAACATGTGGATCTAGAGAGAGGAAGTTTTTTTTTTTATTATTATTAGGCTTAAATTCAACACTATGAAAAGAGAATATCAAGGAAGAGAGGCCATTAGTGCACGGATTCTTTGCACGGCCACTGAAAGGGGCTGAGCCGTGCTCCTGGTTCTGCCCGTGACAGATCCCGAGACTGGACCGGCGGGGACAGGCCTCCGCGGTGCTGATGGCCACGGTCTTGCCGCGGACCGGCTTGGCTTTCTATCTATTGGATGATGAGTGCATTCACCTTACGTATCAGAATGATGAAACCTTTCCCGGAACACCCAAATATAAGACAGACGGGAAGGGAAGCAGTGCGGGCTGGGTGGGCAGAGAGCTCCAGAGCTGCCCGGCGTCCCATCCGCCTTCCTGAGAAGGCCCAGGCCTCTCGGTACCTCGTTTAAGACCCATCGGGTCAGGTGCTCTCAGCTTCTCCCCGCTGGAGAGTTCTGCGAGTCCAGGATAATGCCGGTACTCTCGGGGATAGCTGATCAACCTGACCCCCGCCACTGTCTAGTCTACAGAAAACATCATCTAATCATGGGTCTCATATTGTTACCTTTAAAAAATGAGGTGGTGTAGCCAGATCCTTTCCTGTTAATATAATGAATAATAAACATTCTCTTAAATATCTTAACACACCTCCACCTCCACAATACAGTAGCTGACTGTGTTATTTAGATTTGGAAATTAATGGGCTGATGGTAGCATTACAGCTCACGTGGATTTACAGTCATCGTATTTGGCCCAGTGTGATTTCAAATATGAATTACTTCTGATTGTTTGAGTGGAAATTCAGAAACATGAAAAGAAGCCATGTTAAAACTGGCTGGTTCATCACATGCAAGTACTGCACATTAAGATGGGAAATACCCATTCATGAAGATAATGAAAATGGACATGAATATAATAAAATACCCAGTTTACAGACTCTGAGACCTACGTAAGCAGTAGATTTGCTCCTTCTACTTAAAAGCATGTTCATCCAACCCCACCCCAATTCATATTTGATCTGCAGTCCAAAAACAAAGCCCTGTGGTCTGTTAGCACAAAACCTTATAAAATGACTCAAGATTCTCGACATTCAAGTTTCCATTTTTTAAAAAGAAGAGGGTGCAGGGGTGACAAGTATTATAGCCGAGAACAAACAGTGCAGCAAAGAAAGCAGCAGATCAATGGATGCCCCCCGACTCTGGCGCTCATGAAACAGCCACGTGAATAGCACCGCGGAGAACAGAAGACGATGATGATAAAATTGGTGCTTTTGTTTTATAAGGCTGGCACAGACGGGCCTGGCAGCCTTCATGTTTCATTTTCATGAAACTTCAGTCACATTTCCAGGGCAACATTTCCACTGTTTGCAGGCAAAGGGTCCCTGTGCAGGAGGCCAATGGCTTGCCAATGATTTTGCTGAATGCCCCAACTTAAGCCAGAAAAAGGAATTTAAACACTCAGATAGGTTGAGTACTGATAATCCTATATAACAATGTAAACTGAATGATTTAGTTATTAACATGCATTTTAATTAAAACGAGTAACTTTTAATTCCCAGTTAGACATAAAGCTTTCTGTTGAGATGATCACAGCTATACATTTTACATGCATACATACTTTTTTCCTAACCTAGCTGAAAACAACAGTCCTCATTCAGACACATATTGCTGATACTGCATTCTTTCACTTTACAGTGATATCCTAGAAGAAAGTCTTGGCTACAATGGAATGTGCACCAGTATGTTTAGCCTGAGTTGACTGCAGCAGTAACTAGGGTAAGAACCCAGAAGACTCTGATATACAAAAACATCTTTAGTCTTGGCCCAAAACATTAGGTATGTGGTGATCTTTAGTAGAAAGTAAGAAATTTTAAACAACACCACAGGTTCAATAAGTGATAGCTTTTTTCCCCCCAAAACTAATCAAATATCATATGGTTTTAGTCATATCTGGCATATTTATATGATTTACTCACAATAAAATTAATATACAACTAATATATTTATTTCATGCCACCTAGCTTAAACATATCAACGAAAATCTCATTTGTCACTACCAACTGTCACGTTTTAGAAAAAGGCCATATATATGAGATAGGAACAAGGCTATTTTAAACTCAGACCCACTTCCCCATCAGAAGGATTACTGAGGGTTGTTCCTAATACTGGAAGAATAGGAAAGGAAGACACACCACCAGCAAACTCTAAGCCAAACAACCCAAACCAGTCTGAACAAAGTCTAAGGTAACAGGATCCGTGAACAATATGGAATCTTCTAGTGGCTTCTTGAAGTCAAAGCCAGAGCTATCAAGGAATCTAGTTGTAGAGGCTTTGTCTCCTTATAAAAACAAAATACCCTTTCATGAAATTTTATGTAAACAAGTTAATTTTGTGCGCTTGTTCGAAGGGCAAGACATATTTTCCCTAAAATGCTACTATATATTCCTAAAAACTGATCTAATGCCACTTCTGTGAATTATGAAAACTTTTCATAATTTCTAAGGATGTTCTAAGGATGTCAGAAAAGGCCAACTGCTCTCATCGACTAGAACATTTTCAGTAGCGTTTTATATTTTGGCCCCAAAGATCAAAATCTTATGCTGACCATATTTCCATATCTCTCAGTACCTTTTTACAGAAGCACAGAGCACAGACACCAAAGGTTGAAAGTAATCAAAATAATTCACAACTGCTTAGCACCTCTTAATGCCCAAAATAAACCTAGCAGTTTAGCAAATTTAAAACTTTTGTCATTGATTATTAAATCAGCTGGCTCCCTGCAAATATTTCTCTGTACTAATCTTCAAGTATATATATACTTAGTCGGAGGTTGGACTCACATCAAGATGCAGGGCACTTGACCTGGCAAGTTACTCATTTTAACCAACAGCTTAGATAGAGCCACAGGGGCAGCTTATCAAACCTGACCACAATAGAATGTTACGGCTGCCATGGAAGGGAACCCCATCTTTGGCCACTTTAAGCAAACACAGTACTTGCAAAGGAGAGCACTGCATTCAGTGCCAGGAACTGTGTTTTAATGGAGGGGCACAGACTGCAACACGTCCACATGGAGGTGACGCAGGACGCAAAGGCTCCCTGTCCAGAAACCTCACCATAGGAACAAAGGAGGGAGGGAGGGACTGAGCAGGCTGCCTTGGCAAATCTAGATTTGGTGGGTGGAATTACGGACATAAAAACAGTCTGCAAGCATCTGGCAAGCTGCCATGGAGAAGAGGGATTGCACATCCCTGTGTAGCTCTCTCACCATGAGAATTTTCTAAAAATTAGAGCAATTTACTCATGGATACACACGTGGAAAGATGCTCAACGTCATTAGTCACTAGGAAAATGCCAATTAAAACCACACAAGATACCACTACACACTGACTAGAAGGGCTAAAGTTAAAAAGACTGATAACACCAAGTGCTGGGAGGACGTGGAGCACCGGGAACTCTCGTGCGTTGTTAGTGGGAATGCGAAATGGTACAGCCACTGTGGGAACCAGTTAGGCAATCTCTCAACACGTGACCTCGAAATCCCGTTCCTAAGGAAATGAAAGCGTATGTCCACACAAAGACCTGTGCCCAAATGTTTACAGTACCTGTACTCATTATCACCCACAACTGGAAACAATCCAAATGTCCATCAACAGGAAAACCGAAAAGCACACTGTGGTATATCCATGCAATGGAGTAATGCTCAGTAATAAAACAAATGGCTGCTGGGTGCAACAACAGGAACGAATCTCAAAGGCATTAGGTGGAAAAAAAGGCTACACACTGTACAATCTCATTTATGTGACATTCTGGAAAAGACACTACTACAGGGACAGCCAAGAACTGGGGGTCGGGTGAAGGGACACCAGGAGACATCAGGGGTGATGGAAAAGCTCTATAACTTGACTGTGGCAATGGTTACATGACTGCACACATTGGTCAAAACTCATCCAGCTGCAAACCTAAAAAGGATTAAATTTACTGTTTGTAAACTGAAGCTCAGTGTTCTTTTTAAAGTCAATGCTCTACATATAGACACGAGTTCCTTGTCACGAAAAGTTCTTGAGCAGCATCTAGATGACTTCCCGTCACAGGGGTTACGGGTCATGTTCCTGCATTCAGTGGCCAATTGATCCTTTTGCATCTAAGGAACTTAGGAGCTGAAAGTTATGCAACACCATGACTTTCTTTTCCTTTCTTTTCTTTTCACCATGACTTTTCTTTTCCTCAAACATCTCCAGTTGTTTAGAGCAACTCAAAGACTTACTTTTAGCAGCTGAAAACAAATCTGCTCTGTCCAGTGGCATATTTATTTTCTACAGACAATGCAAATCCTATGGTTCCTATAACCTTCTGAAGTCTAACAATTACAAAAATCATTAGGCTGAATTATCATTTACTTTTTTTTTATCTTATCGATGATACAGAAATGGGCAAGGCTAATTCAAAGGGCAATGAATATACACAGAAGCCAAATATGTATAAATTAGATACCTAAAAAGAGGAGATGCAAATTATCTAAGGCTGAAGGTGGACTCTTATCAGGAAGGCTTAGTGTTATGTCTGTAGGAGATACCAGGAAGTTTTCCCTGCTATTTGTATTGACATTTGTGAATGTACGTTACACTCTAGTTAATTAAGGAAAGGCCATATCTTAAGTGAATGTGGCTTTATATAAAAATGGGGATGTGACTATCTACCATATGGCTGTAACTGTGGTCAATTAACATTGTTTTTTATTTTCCATTTATCCTTTATTTAGTTATACTTGTACTGAACATTGGCTTTCCGCTTCGTTTCGTTGTTGTTTTGCTTGTTTGTTTTTGGTATGCTCCAGTGGAAGCCATATGTGAGAGACCCACGGTGCTCCCTCACCAGCCCTGAGCGATCTCATGGTTACAGTGACAGTGTGAGAAGAATGTCAAGCTGTTGCTAGTTTAGATGGATCTGTGTGGGCGTAGAAAGCATGACAGTGAGTGTGCTCCAATACTGCTACAGAAAGGGGGGAAATCCCACAGCTGTTCCAATGGTCATTAGGGGCTTCTCTTTTATACTAATAATACTGATGACCACTTACAAACATGATAAGGCTTTTTTTTTAATCTGGCCACACGGCTCTCTTTTCCTTAATAATGTGATTTTAGGTAGACTTCAAGACTCAGGTAGCTACAGATTAAAATCCAAGCTTGGCTACTAACTAGCTGTATGTGCCGAGACAGCTTATTTAACCTTCCTAAGCTTCTGTTTCTGTCTTCAGGATGGGGTAACAGCAGCTTGCAGGGTATTTTAAGTATTGGGAACAGTGTGCAAAGCACCAGGCAGCACATGCTGGGCCTGTAGTGCTTCATACCTGGCGGACACCCTTGTTCCTGATTCCTTCCAGAACTGCTGACTTCAGAAGTCATTATCGCTTCTGAAAAAAACCTCCTATACCATGAGTCTGACCCAATATTTATAACAGTGCTTGGTGGTATCACACATGGAGCTATGCTGCTCCCCACGTGCTCTGCCACGGCAGCTTTCAAAGCTGCTTTTCACAAGTTAGGATGGTGTTCAGAAGGCTGTGTGTTAGAAAGAGCGTAAAAAATTTAATGAATTTACAGTTAATTGCAGCAGCATCAATACTGGTTGTTTTAAACAGTGCATGTTTTGGGAGAAGCATTATGCAGCAGAACTTTGTGTTCTGATTGGCAAAGAGGGTCTATTTGCAGACTATTAAATGCACGTACTCAGCTACAAGTTACTGATGAGTTTATGATACTGAAACCAAGTACAAGCAACTCCTGACCCCGAAACTAAGGTAATATGTGAAGTGGTACTGTGAACTCAGAACAACTGACAAGGTAGGAAGGATATACCTACCTTTGATGTAAACCCAACTGATGAGATTTAAAGGAATGTAGTCTTTCACCCTATTTTGGGTAAAGATCAATACCCATAATCTTTTTTTCTTAACATACTAAACATGGGGAATCAATTCATAACCATTCAGTTTAAATAAGGTTTTTTAAAAAATGTGATTGTTCCCTACCAATGAATATCCAATGTCCAGGATCCAGGATCCAACACCCTACTCCCACTCCAGCCTGGACTTCAGGTTTTGAGGCAGGCAACACACAGCACGGTGCTCGGGCCTCCCTCTGGTTGGTAAGGGCAGCCCCCCGGTAAAACAGCTGCTTCACCCCAGTTCACGTGAGCTACCTGAGGGATGAAACACAGCATGGAATTTGGGGAGCAGAGGTCAATGAATGACAAGTGTGGAAAAGGGGCCATTGCTTACAGGAAGTTAAAGGGCAAACGTTCCAATTGAAGTAACCACAGAGAGGAGGCCAACTGGATGGCTGTGAACACAGAAAACGGTGCCTGAGCCTCCGAGTCGTGGCCCCCAAATTTAATTGTACACAACTCATTCACTGTGGCTTGAAACAACTGATTCAGTTTATGAGAAAACTGAGATTTAACCCAAAAAATTTCCCTGGGGAAATGTAGGAAATCGAGCCTTTTCTTTATGACTATGATTTTGAAACTGTAACCTGCATCAACTCAAACTACCATCAAATGCCTGAAATCAATTGTCAAGAAAGACTCTCTCCATAATGCATTAAAAAGAAAAATGAAAAAAAAAGAAACGAAACAGGAAGAAACCTTGGCACCTCTGTTTGGAAACTGGTTAAGAGATAATGTGCGAAACTCAAAACTTCAAGTATTCATAAGATTTAAAAAAAAACATTTAAAACAAATGATTTGACAGCTGCAAATGCAGGATAACACCTAGCTGAATTATAGAAACAGTGTGGATAATTACTTTTTTCAAACGTAGGGCTCTGTGGACCAAGGTCCTGTCTGAAGGTCCCTGCAGCACAGTTCCTGTGCAGTAATACAAATCCCGTCATCATACCGCCCTAAGTCTCTTCATCATCTGCACATCAGTAAGAGTGATGAGAGGCATCCCATGATTCCAGCAGTCTTCCTTTGAAGGATCCACGCGTTAATTACTGCACTAATTATGGTTTTTTGAATAACTAACTGAAGTAAGCAGCCTATGGGAGGTACAGGCATAAACCTAAGACTGAGAAAATACTAGTTACTGAATCATCAGTGTAAACTGACGCATTGAACAGGTTTAAAAGAAGTGGAAGCAGTAGATTTTAAAAGACAAGCATCTTCAATAATTAGGGCTCCCTAAAGCAAAAAGAAATGTTATTTCTTAATGGCAAGTGTATTTAAACTGTTATCTAAAGATCTGAAGGTAAGTCTGCTTAATTCACTGCTGCTTCTTTTGTTATTAGAAAAACATAATTGTTCCAAATAATTAGCACTAGAGTACATCACAAGCTGACAACAAAATTATAGAAATCTTCATATTCAGAACCCTCTAGCTGGCTATTAGGAACAGTTTCTGATCATAACCCATTAGCTGAAGTGCTGTGAGTTTTTGATTGCCACCAAATAACCTCAGATATCTGCCTAAGTGAACAGCCCCTATTTATCCAGAGTTTTCTTGACAGTAAATTTGCTTAGGGTTTTACAGCTGCCACACAAAAGAACGGTATTCGATGTGTGTACTTGGAAGATCAGGTGATACAATAATTGAAACTTGGATTTTAAATACACTTTTAACTCCTAAGTACCTAAGTGAAAACCTGAAAAGACACTTTTCAGTTTTTAACAGCAGTGCTACTCTGTTTCGTAGAAAGAAGAATGGCCCCATTTCAGTTCCTGCCATGTCCATGTTAATTTTTTTCTTTTGTCTTGCACAGTACTTCCTTCTTTTACGCAATATCCCTTTAATTCTTAAGTTCTCTTTAACACTTAACTGACAGAGACAACATTTCAATTTTTTATTATTGAAAAAAAATTCCCCATTTGTGAACAATGTTGGGTGTATACTCTGGCTTGTTACTAATCATTTGAAACCAGCTAACTAGCGTTCTGGGGGGCGGAGGAAAAGAAATAAAGGGGCACAGTGCAGTTGTGGCGACAGTCAACCAGATTACCCGCTTGCCAGAAAAGGCTGAACCAACCTCCTGGGGGGAAACCCAGACGCTCTGGAGAAGCTTCTGCTCTGCTGGCCGCCCAGCCAGCTGCCGGGGCGGCTTACTGGTGATGGCGCATGCGGCCAATGAAGATGCGCTGGGACAACCTGGTAATTCTGTCACCGGTAATGCCATCTGAAGTTACTCTGCAAATTCTTCTACGCTAACAATTTAGCTGATAAACCCACAAAGCTTTATGTTTTATCCCACGAGGGATAACTTTGATTACTCTGGTAATTAATGATGTCGGAGAGTAATATGGATTTTCTGTTAAGATTTGAGTTGGAAGTTAATTAGTCTTCACGTTATGATTTGCTGATTAATTATGGATATTTAGTTATAAAGACAGATGTTAATTATTAATCTCAAAAAAATCATCTAGTGTAATTAACTAAAACTTTGACATCAGTTAAAATTCCCAGTGAGTATAACTTCTAAGATTATCAATTACCGGGAAGGGCAAGGAGCACGTGCCCTGCGGCGGGACACGTCCTCTGCTCCTGGAGAACGTGCTGGACCCGCACTGTCGCGGACAGCCTTGCCAGGCCCCAGCGCAGAGCTGAACCGTGTGTGTCCGGCTGCAGATCTCCGTCTTCATGGTAGGTTCTCACAGTGTGAAAGACCTTGTCTCAGAACAACGTGCTACAAGAGAAATCCAGCCCGAGCACTGCCTTGACGATCATGCCTTAGCCTTCGAGCAGCAACCTGCCCTTGAGATGGACGGGCTCCGTCCGCGCTCTCGAACCCTGAGTGAACCTCACCGTTGCTGCAGATAGCTTTACTTTCCGCAGCAGCAGCAGCAGCAGCTTTTGCAACTGTCAAGAAAATATTGTGGCGCAAGCACTAATTAGTGTTCTAATTCACATAACTTTAAATCACCTTGGTGGTTAAAAAATTTTTTTTCCTCTTCATCTTTTCCCCCTCATCTGTCAGCAACACCATCTCTGTTACCAAAAAGGGGAGGGCAATGTGATCAAGGAAAAGGGTTAAATCAAAAAGCATCATTGGCACATCCCTGTCCTGGAATTTCCCCCGAAACACGTTCTCTGAACAGGGATCTGTTTACATTATCTCCAGACCATCTTGACAATATTTATTCTCTATTTACCTAAATGAGGCAATACGATGATATTTATTGCTCGGAATGGCTAAATATAGACTTTTCTTGAGCACTCAGTACCATAGTGGGAGGTTTCGCTCTCATCTCCATCTTTAAGCTGACAAGCTGGGGAATTCCTAATGAATGCCTCCTTTCATGTGGATGTCTGTGTGTACTTGACAGTATAAATATTTAGCGATATCGGAGTCAGCTTGTGATTTTACCCAGATGGACTGATTGATGCCTTGGCTCCACGTTGCCAAAGACAATCCGTGTAGTTATATAAGCAATTTCCCTCTTACTTCCTAAGAAGCAATTAGGTGGCCAAAGGCAGCAACCCCAAAATAGTAGGAATACTTCTGCTATCAGCTGACAAGTCTGAGGGATAAATAAAATATGGTACTTAAATTATTACCACTTTACTTTCATGAATCATGGGATTAAAGCTTTCACTTCTAAAGTACATATAAATTGCAGGGTTTCTGATGTCTGTAATTTGCAAGAATCTAAGTTAAAATACCAGCTAATCAGTCAACTCACATTCACCTTGGGAAAAGTACCACCCTTTCTTGTCATTTTTGTAAATTGCGTGCCTAAGCACCAATGTTATTTTGAGAAGAAAAGTCGCTTGTTGTCAATAACATATTTCGCAGTCTAGTTAAAACAACATTTGTTACGATTTCATCGCAAATGTAATCCTCTTTTAAAGTTTAGACAGAATGCTCAGAGAAATTCAAGGGACAGATAGTAAATCATTTTCCTCATCCTGGGCGTGAACAAGGTAGATCCGATTCATTCAGGTATGTCGTTTTAACGGCAAGTGGGATAAATTCTCTCCGGTGGAACAATAAAGGCCCCTCACTCGGAAAGGAAGTGCTACGTGATACTACCTCCTTTCATATCACACGTCTTTATTTATTTATTTTTCCTTATTAACATTGTTTTCTTCTACGGAAATCACAATGAAAGTGAAATCCAAGAATTACAGTATTTTTCTCATCACCACTGTAATCCAGCTGTGAAGGCTGATATGCTCTTGCTGAAACTTAGAATGCGTTTTTGGAACTCTCATCATCACCTCTGCATTAGGTGTGGTCTGTTTAGCCTCAGTTTTACATAGTGTAAGATGCCTATAATGATTATGTCAGGCACTTCCACGCAAGCTGCTGCTTTGGGAGAAAAAAGGGCCACGTTACTTTTGGCACCAGCAAAAGTCATGTATTTCTGCGGTACTGTTGCTTCTTCCCCCACCCCTCACCCCTTCCTGCCGCCTCTAGTTTCTTTGTTTTCTATTAACTCATCCCAATCTTTGTATAACCCATGCAATAACCCAGGAGAAAGGGCAGGGAAGACATTATTCTTCTTGACACTAATACCTA
Organism: Globicephala melas; assembly: GCF_963455315.2. Taxonomy (NCBI): domain Eukaryota; kingdom Metazoa; phylum Chordata; class Mammalia; order Artiodactyla; family Delphinidae; genus Globicephala; species Globicephala melas. The sequence goes on along the minus strand of NC_083326.1, from coordinate 26,189,158 downwards.
TAGATCCTATTCTGGTGTGATACCCCTCCCTATCACAAGATATCTCAGCTAACAGAATCCTCAGAAGTCAAGAGCCGGCACTTGTAATGTATTCCAGAGGTGAGTGGGATGCGATGCCCATTGGTAATCAGATACGCGCAAGATCTGCCTGGGAAGAGCTGTCTGGCTACAATGCACAGCACAGCAGCTTTATGTGCAGGACGCATCAGTCATGCACCTTCTTGTGCGCGGTTTATTTCTAAAAAAATTATTCCACGCCTGCTGGCTGCCAGATGAAAACAAATGTCTACAGCACTCTATCTGTTGGTTGTGATTAGTAATAACTTGATTACTGATCAGATATAGAGGGCTGGGGTCTGAGGCGCTATCTATTGGTTTCTATCTGTTCCATCGGCCACATCGTACTTCAGTCAAAAGAACTAAACCATTATTAGCTTTGTTTCCTTATTTGAGGGCCGGAAGTATTATAATAAAATGATGGCGGAATGCAAGATGCCACTTAATATATCAGATGTCTGCCTTTTCCATAACTGTCGAAAGAACCTCTGTGTTCAAAGAGGAATCCAGTATTTGATTGAACTGGATAACAACAACAGGGCACCAGAAAGAAAGTTTTGATTGAACAGCACCGTCTTTTTTTTTTTTTTACCAGATTTGTCACTGACATGGGGGTGGGGGGCAGGCGGATGCAAAACACATTAACACCAATCAGCCCAAATGGTGCGACTCGTTGCTTAATTTCACGGCACCAGGCTATCAATTACACAAAGGTGGCCACAACTAATTTTTGTGCTGCTGTACTAGATGACAAATGAAATGTCCAAGCAGCCACAAGTGAAAAGCTTCCATCTTTCTTCCGTGGCTGTGTATCACTTACTTTAATGATGTATAACAGCCTGCAACTACACTTAACCTGTGCATTAAATGGCAGCACGAACTGTACACCTAGAGTTATGAAGAAGAAAATAGCAAATCAAGCAAAGAAATCTACAGTGTGTACATTAACCTCCCACGTGTCAACATAATTTTCCCCTAGAGATGATATATAACTGAGTTTCTAAATTGTTTTTCCTTCTACACAATAGCATTATGATCCGACGGTCCAGGTGCCAAAGTATGTGTGATGTAGTGATGACAAAATGTACCTAATTAATACCTCTGAAAGTATTTAGGACGAAAGGAGTTTTGGTTTTGTTGTTAATGAAACTGTATCTACAAAAAATAACTAATATATTCTGAGGCTAATTTTTAAAAATCCAACACAGGGCAAAAAAATGAAATTACTTCCCTAGCTTTTAACATATATTAAAGATCAAGGACATTAAGCCCACTCTCTGAGTGGATGGTTCGCAAGTGCACTTAGGTATGCTGAACGATCAGTCGACGTCTAAAGAGATCCACAAACCTTTCCACACAGCATCAGAGAAGGCGCAACCATGTGGGTGACATGGCTTGGTTTCACGATGCACAAGGCCATTTAAAATCACTTCTAAGGAAGTACAGCTAAACTCTGATTATCAGGATTATGGAAAATATGACTTGACTGGTCATTATAGCTCCTGCCATCTTATCACATTAGATAAGTATGAAGAAGACATAAAAATAATATGGTTTCACTATAAATATTAATCATCAAGTTTAATGTGATTATCTCCAAGGGGGTCAGGGAAAGGAAAAGGGAAGCAGGCACAATTTCTTATCCCTCTGCTTCTTTTAAGGATGATATCTCCCACGGGAAGCCACGGACAGAAAAAGTAAGGCAGAAAATTCTCTCCTTCTGAAGCAAGTTTTAGAGAATCTGATTAGGTCTCCTGCTGCAATGCTAGGTATTCCGTTTTTGCCAAAGGGCCAGCTATTATGATTAACGTCATTTGTCTGAATCATTACTCTCCACCTTGGTTCAGCAAACACTATGAAGATGGCACGGTAATAAATGACTGCCGGATTCTTTCCTGCTTTGGCCTCTTTTTATCTGCCACCTCTCCACCGTCAGCTCCATCTTTCTGAACCTCTCTGAATCCCCAAAAGGGACGGGGTGTCTATTTGTTTTCCACTAGGTTACCACTCTGTCTATTGTTGTTTGCACTAAAGGGTACAAATTCAATTCATTCTTGTGACACAAAAGCACTGATACAGTAAATTTTCTGCCCAAGAGAAAACAAAAACAAAGTAGCTGAATATCAAATAAGATTTGAGGCCCTAGCATATAGGTGAAGAAGCTTTCTGGGCAGTCTTAGTTATCTACTGCCATTTTCTTCCTGTGTGTGCAGTCTCACGAGGACACCCAGCATGTAAATGCACGTGAAGCTGTCCAATTAGTGTCTGGGGTAAATCTGAGACTGTGGAAACCATAGGCTGGGACACCTACACCTATCTTAATGGCGAGAGGAGAGAAGGTTGGAAGGCTATAGAGTTACGATGCGATCAGATTTCAACTTGTGAACAAAACAAAAGCATGGCTCCGTGGAGAATCAGACTGCAGAGGTGACAGCAGTATGTAGTCAATACAGAAAAACAAGTAAAATTAGAATAAGGGAGTTGAGAGCAACCGTCAGATGCAGTTCTCTACACATCAAATTCTGTACTATTTAGTTCCTCGTTGCCAGTTCTGGGAATGAGCATGTGGTCTAAATAAGTCAATAAATCTGAACATGACCCCTGGATTGCAGTTTGCTCCCAAGTGACAGGTGCTATGTGACAAAGCCCTTGTTTGACAACACAGCCTTTGGAAGCTCGGAAAGTGGCCTGTGAACAGGAAGATGGCCCGTTGGTCTGGCACGACTTTCGAGGCAGGCATTAGTGTGATTCTGTCCGTATCTACCTCTCTTCCGGCTTCTGTGTCCATTAGAAACTTTCATGTCTTAAAATATGTAAACACTCCATGTTTGGGAAAACTTAAATTATGTAAAGATCATTACAGACCTTGCTTACCAGTAGCTTTTCTCTGCCAAGGGTGACATGTTTTGCCAGATAGGCTGCTAAAAAGTGCCAAATGCTGTAAACCCTAAAGGATATGCCAAGTACCTTCTCATTCTGGGTCCAAGTCTTAAAAAACACTTAATACAAAATGAATCTGAAATCCTATAATCGCCCACCATTCCTGGCACGTTACCTTGTGTACAACTTCAGTTATTACGAAAATGTTCTAGATTCCTGCCAGAAGTTAAGAAGTTATCACTTGAAAATCACTGGCTAATCTAGCCTGTGCTAAGATGGATTTTTAATGAAAGTTTAATGAATGATAAATACTCGTTTCTTGATAAATGTTTAATTACGCCAATAATTACCAACTGCTGAAAACTACTGTTGTGTTAATAATGGCATTTTAGTACACAAGCAGTTTCATAAGTCATGGTGTTGTTAAAGATCAGAACCCCATCTGTCTGATGCAAACTAGCAAAAGACAAAAGTCTAATTAATATTTTGATCAATTTTCTCCACACTCCAAAGACTATCGATATCCTTAAAATTTTTTTTGATCTATTTTCTATTCCATGGGAAATAGGTAAGGAAGAGAAAAGTACAGAATCATTGTAAAATTAGGTTATGCAAAAATTAGTTAAAGAATAGAAAATATTATTAGAATCCATTGATTTTATTACCTCACTGCACTATTCAATATAATGATTGTTTTCATATTACTTAAAGCTATTTTTTAAAATAGCGACCATTACATTATTTAATAGCATGGAAAGCTGAACTTCCTTTATTAATTGGTCCAAGCTGGCCCTTAACAGGTGATATATGAGACCTACAATCTGTGTTGTTGGGACATGCGCTGGGGCCTCGCAGCTGAGTGAACTGCTATCTGTATGAAGGAATGACAGCTTTCAGGTCGGCAAACCCGTAATTCCAGAAGGTCAAGCTGACCTTGGATTAATGAGTGTTTATTAATGATGGCAAATTGCTAAAGAGAAGACAAGTCCCTGTGGCTTAGTGGGAGCAAGGACACACACGGAAGGACAGGGCAGAGGACTGAGCTGGGTGGCCAGGTCTCCCCGGGAGCAGCAGCGCGAGGCCTGGGGCTCACTGGGCGGCTCCCGTGCCCGCCCCACACTGTCTTCTGAGAGGCTCCTCCCCAACCCCCTCACCAGGAGAAGGGTGAGGCCTGGGGGTCCTCCACGCAGACCCTCTTCTGGGGTCACCACCCCCATGGGAGCTCCTGGCTCGCACTCACTTCACTGTTAACCTGGCATCTAGTACGTTCCCCGGCCAGAAGGACACACGTATGAAGGCGTGCAGACTTCAATCTATTTCTAAAGCATTTCCTTTCAATAGCTCGTCAGGCTACAGAAGTTAGAGAGATGTAGCGTGTATTCTAAATGCCAAGCTAACAGTTCATGTTTTCAATAATTCACATTTTGAAAGCAATCCAAATTATGCAGATAATTCCCAATTCTATTTCAGACAGAATCTGTGAAAGCCTTAATTTAATCCGCAATGTGATGTGTGGAGATACAACCTCAATCCTTTAGATAATAACGTATGATAATAACGTATAATACCTTCCCAAGGACAGAAGTGAAATCTCGCGTAAGCTCAGACTGCTCTTGCTGGGAGCTATTGAATCCAGCGGGGCTCACAGTTAAAACTTGTACATTTCCACCTCGGAGAGTCACCGTGCAGGTGTGCTAATGAACCTGGCAGGCTCACATTCAGACCATTTCTCTTTCAAGTCTACGACTGACCCCCCCAAAGATCACATGACTTTCAAAATTAACTTTTTCCCCAGAAATACTTGTTTCGCAAAACTATCTGACATACGTACTTTTAGAAATACTTTCAATATTTCATTGCTGCCTTTTGTTTACACTGACACTGTGTATTTTTTAACGTTCTCCTCACGACTTGGAGGTCACATATATTCTTCCTGTTTCGGAGGCAGTCTTTGTGGCAAGAATTCATCCTTAACTTTTACATTTTGCCTACTTTGAGTTCAAAGCTATTTCTTGTTATGACAATTGCAGCTCTATGACATTTTAAAGTATCTGACAACAGTTCACACAAAAATGTAACAAATCACAGAACCAGACAATAAACCACATGCTGAAACAGGAAAACACAGGCAGAGAACACGGAGATGATGGAAACATGAAGGATGGACAGACACACACACACACACGGCCTCTGCACACTCACACACGTACCTGCACACACAGATGCATGCACACACAGTATCCTAAATTAAGGTGGCAGCGTGTTCCCACACCCACCCTTAGCACAGCACGAAATCTGAGCAGTGAGAAGGGCCGCCACTCTGCCCTGATGAATGGTTACAAGCTCCCTGCGCTCCCCAGACGCACGGAGAACAGACCCATGAGTATAATAATATGGGTACTGACAACATTTGCCCTCCACAACCAAACGGACGTGCCACTGCTTTTGGGCTAATTTAAAAGGAAGTTAACAAGGCTGTACAAAACATTAGTAATACACTGTGTTTGAGATATAATAATATACTGCTTCAGAACTTTTATCTTTGCAGGGTAACAGTTTAATGAAACATCTTCTGAACTTTCCTCTACCTTACTCACATATGTGTACGTATACATGTGTCCATGGGAGCAAACCAGAACATGGCAAGAATAAAATTTTAGCAACGGATTTTATGCATCAAACTGAAAGGACGTCTATATTATGCGTATTTAGATTAAAAGGGCCCATCTTTATTCTGCTGTTTGAGGTGCGAGCTGTGCTAATATTATTAGTCAAACTGCAACAAATACACCGGAGAATACAGCAGCAGAAACAAACTGACCGAGTCATCTTTTTGTGGGCAAAACATCCTGATACAGATTTCCAGTTGTTCTGCAGAATGAGCTGTCTAAACTTCCGCGTGCACTTGTGCTCACAGGTGTAGCACTTTCTGTTTTGCCCACTTTGGGTGATGGATACGAAGGTAAAGATGTGACTTAACGATCTGAACATGTGACACAGAAGAATAAGTTCTCAAAGGGATGCAGGGCCATGTCTCTCAGTTTTCATCGTTCTCCTGTGAAAACATCAGCCCCTTAAGGGCAGGGGTCAGGGGGTCCTCCCAGCTCAGTGCCTGGTGGAGTGTCCTGCACACTGCAGCTTAGCAGTGTTTCTGGAAGGGTGGGTTGAGGCCCAATGGCATCAGAGTCATTGGGGCATTTGCTAAAAATGCATATTTGGGGCCTGTTCTGGGCCGAGTATACCCAAATTCATGTTGAAATCCTAACTCTCAGGGTCTCAGAACGTGGCTGCACTTGGAAACAGGCCCTTTAAAGAGGTAATCAAGGTCAAATGAGGTCATCCAGGTGGGCCCTAATCCAACCTGGCTGCGGTCCTTACAAGAAGAGACAACTGGGACACAGACACAGGCACCGGGAAAAGCATGTAAGGACACGGGGGAAGGTGGCCATCTGTAAGCCGAGGAGAGAGGCCCGAGGAGAAAGCACCCTCCCGACACCCTGACCTCACCTTCTGGCCTCCGGAACTGTGCGCAATGCATGTCCCACTGTGGGTCCCACAGGACAGGGCTGTGGGCAGGGTCCAAAGACAAGCCCCACGAGGACATTCTTCCTCGATCTCATGAGCAGTAGGTGCAGAGGACTGTTTCTCCGCCCGCTGTCTTCCTGGCTTCTGTCAACAGCTCCTTGTCACCCCTCCTGTTCCCGACCACTCGACTTCCTGTGCTGGCTCACTGGTCTCCCAGAGTTCCACCCTGGCGCCACCTCTTGTCTCCCTGCACCCCACCCCGAGGTGGTCTCCTCCTAAATCTACTGTCTGCTCCGGATCAGAAAAATCCAAGCTGGAAAACTGCCCCACCTCCCATATTCGGTCCGTGGGCAAGTTCCTTCAGTTCTACGTCCAAAGGTATCTTCTGTCTCCATGGTTGCAACCTTAAGCCACATGTCCCCTAAACTACTCTCCTAATTCTCCCTTGGTCTCTCCACCCACCCTCCACAAAGGAGGAAAGATGAATTCTTAAATCGAAATTTGATCCTGGGATTCCTGTGATGAAAATCCAAAGCCCTTCCCTGGAGCATCAGGTCTCCTCACCAGCCACACGCCACAAGTCCTCAGCACACGCAGCCCCAGTGGCTGGTCTCTCGGTGCCCTGATGGGCCTGCGCTGCTCGGCTCGCTCCCTCAGCAGGCCTAGGGTGCTTTCAAGCCCTCGTCTCCCTGAAGAGCTGGCCCCTTCTGTTCCCCAGTGAAGGCACAATGCAGGCCTGCTCAAGTGTCTGTTGCTCTGCATCACACACCACCCACTCTTACACTCATGGCGTTTTATCCTAACCTACAGTTACGTTGTTACTTATTTAGATCTAGAATGCGAGCCCCGGGTGCTTCCTGATGCAGCCCTGCACACAGCACAGTGCCTGACTCCCAGTAGATGCTCGATAAACACTTGCGAATTAATGAATGAAGCAATGTAGCCCCACTAAATCAGAGCTGCCAGCGAGGAACAGGAGTCTCTGCAGAGACAGCCATCTACCCAGGCGAGAGGATTCTTTTATCACCAGAGACGATCTGCACTCAAAATACCTCCCGGGGGCGTGCATGTGGCCAGTCACGTATGATTGGGACACGCTGCAGTCACTTGGAAAACACAGCAGCGGAATCAACATCACTCCCTCTTGAACTACACTTCAAACTGGTTTGCAAGAGTTGCACATCCCTAAACTATCTTAGATCAATGAGTTATTGAGTCAAGCTGTGGCAGTCTAGAAGAGATGCAAATTGACTCGTCAACAATTTACTCCTTTGTTTCACATGGCAAATTTTATTAAAATGGACACAATTAATGACCATCTCTCCTAATATGGCATTACTAATGGAGTCTTCCTTCACCAATGTAAGACTGTCATTTGATCTTCGTTAGGGATGGGGGATGTGTAATCAGGTAATAACCAGAAATACAAAAACCTGGACTGTTAGCAATGACTCAGGAGACTTAGTTATAAAACAGTAATTCTGTGGGATTATGGCAACCTTTGTCAAAAGTACTAGTAATGCTTTTCATTCTAATATTAAGGCACGTGCTGAATGCAAAGATTAGCAAGATTAAAGGGATTTTAGGTAAAAAATTTTAGACATCTGTCGCATATTACAACGTATTAAAATGTGCCTTCACTGTCTCTTTACTTCACAGAATGTTGCTGCATTTTCTGTTTGGGCAAGACACAACTGCTCATCTCTCCTCGCGGCCCATCTGGTTTCTGCCCAAGCTGCTTGTGAGACAACACTAAAGAGAGAGACGTGCTACTTGTAGTAGATGTTAATACACTTAACGCAGTGTTACTGACAACAAACTGAAACCTTACACATCTCACCTACCATATAGGATAATCACTCTGCACTGAGCAACACCATCGAAAGAGGCAGTATCTGACGAGCATCCAATTTTCACTACGACCTCGTTTAGGAGGCCAAAGGGAAGCAGATAACCTTGGCAGTGTAACGACTGTTATGTTCAAAACATGGAAAAGTACCGAAGAAATACTGGGGAGTCTGTATCCTCAGTGCGCTCTGAGTAATTATCACAAGCCATATTTGATACTAGGAGAAGCCATTTTTAAAAGCCCCCCACCACCCCCCACCCCAAAGAAAACCTTCAAAGGAATTGTTTTATAGAACCAAACTCAAACTCCTTCCCAGAATGCCTCTGGGTAGGGGGAGCGGCAGTGGTGGGAAAGGGGAGGGAGACCAGTGGTCAGGGGCGCAGAGCGAGCTGTGCTACGTGACGCGCTGCACAGGCTGCCCCTTCCAATCCACACGGAGCACGCCACACGGACGGCCACATTTATAACCCTATGCTGATATTCAAATTTTCTGTCTTAAGCTAAAGAAAGATTGAATACCTTGCTGTTGTGTGGCCAAGATTGAAGAGGTGTCTCACTGACATTGTTCAAAGTTTATGAAAATATATGAATGCTCAAATGTCATTGGCTTTGTGCCTCCAACAGACTGTGGTTTTATGAGAAATCAGTCTTTTAATCAAAATGATTGAATACCTTAAGGTCGAATCCAAAGATATCAGTTAATATCTAGAAACGTGCTATTTCTGCAAATTTTGCCAAGCTGTACATATTGTGGTGCATTTTAAAGTGTTAATTTGTGCATTCCATACTGAAAATTGATCTTGAGTTTTAGCTTTCTGTCAAGCAAAAACATATGGTTACAAGCTTTATGCATTTTACGTGACGGCTGTTGAAGCTGTCACACGTGCAAACTTGATAACCGATGTGACACATACGCAAATAATTTGCTTGTTTAGTAACAATTCAAAGATTCATTATTCATGCAAACACACATTTTCAAAAATGATCAGATGGAAATAGTCTCCATTTTGTACAACCTAGTCTGGTTGGTGTGCAAACCCAGATAAAATAAAGCTGGGAACTAAGTGGTATTAAACAAATCCAAGAATATGGGTATTTTCAGATAATTATTGAAGCAGATGGTGTTTTTCGTTAATTCTGCCATCAGTCTGAGAACTTGATGCCTTACATCTGCACTTGGTAAAGTAAATTTTACCACTGACATTATTTCAGTTTTCTTAAAATACTTCAATCAGTTTTAAACCAAGATTTGCAAACATCTGCTACAGTGCATGGCTATGAAATGAAATTGAGATTATTCCTTTAAAAATACACACGATTACACAGCTTTTAACTTATCACCCTTTAAATTAAATCTTTAGAATTACTAGTCTGAACGTTTAATAAAAAGCAAAATGAGGATGAGATGGCACATGTGAAAATGAACACGGGTAACAGTTCACAAGAAGTGTTGGCTCCTTTGGAGATACCACAGTGGAATTCCACACTATACTTTTTCACAACTGCAACTTCACACAGAAAAATTAACTGCATTTCTTTCTGTATCCTTCAGGTAAATTCTCTATGGGAGGCAATTAAAGACACAGATACATGATGAATTCATCAAAAGATGCAGGTGATAAAGGAATGTTACCTGCAAGAGAGTTGATCATCCCTAATTGAATTCTTCCTAAGCACTACTGCTCAAGTGCTTGGTCCCATCAACAAGCGAGCAGAGCTTCAAACACACCTGAAACCAGCACACCGGTTTTAGGTCGTTTTTCAGAGACCCAAACAGGAGTGGTTGAAAACACAATTTAAACAGAAAAACCCTCCAAGTGGCTTACGGTACTTCTTCAAGGTAACAATCGCACTAAAGCCCACAGACAAAACCTTATTTTCAAACTTAATCATAAATTCACATCTTCTTTTATAGAACAGACTGCATTTGGGTAACAGTCTTCAGTTCTAGGTTCGATAATAAATTTCGAGGGAAGGTTTGTGATTCCTAATCCCCCTCCCCTTTTTCTTTTCTTCTTCTTCCTCAAACCCAGGCCTCTGAAACAAAACTGGCTGAATGATTGAGAACAATGCTTTCCAAACAGGCGCTCAATGTATGCTGCACACTGACCAAAACCAACCATCAAAACACTAGTGCCTCACAGCTGTTAACTAATCCCACCGCAACAGGAGTCCATCAAATGAGCTAAATAAGGCAACCCAATAGTTTCCCATTTGACAGTAGGTTCTATTCAATGTGGAGACTGATGAGATGAACTACTCTACCACCAATACCTGCATTCACAGGTGCTCAGGTAGCTAGAGCAGCTGATGACATTTCACAACGAGGACGCCTTGGCTGGGAGCACCTCGAAAGCTCCGCCATTGCAGACAGCTCTCAGACTAGAAGTGATTATTAACCTGAGAAAGTCGACTTCTGCTTGCTCTGGGGGGAAGAAGGTGAAGCCGGAGCAAGTGGTCAGCTGTCAGAGGTTAGAGTCAGAGGTGGCTCTGAAGAGGCGGACCCAAAGAATGCAGTTGGTTCACTTCACCGCTTTACTCCTTCAATTACTAGCCAAGGGGTTATTAAAATTTGCCACTTTTCATTATTAATTATACCTATATGATACATTATTAATTATGTTATATACTATTATTAACGATAATGAAAAATATAATTAATATAAGTTAAGCATAATAATTAGTATCTGTTAATTATAATAATTAATGATAGCAAACTAACAGTTAACAATTCAAGGCTCGTTATGTGATGTAAGCTAACTTTTACAGGGATTATTTTATTCACATGCTCATAGGTGGTACATCGAGTATTATCCCCATCTGACAGATGAGTAAATTCAAGTTTAGAGAGGTTAGGCTGCTGTCCTGGGCCATGTAGCTACTAATGATATATACAGACTGTAAACCCTGGTCTGACTCCAGACAAGTGCTGCAAACTGCCCCGTGGTACAGTCCCCGAAGTGACTGTATGAGGTTCACGTATCCTGACATCTAGGCTACGTTTAACAAATGCACTGTTGAAATGTTTCCAGCCCTCTTCCCCGGCCTTCTTACATCAAAGGATAAGAAGAATTTTAAGGCACCTGTTTCATATCATCAAGTTATTTTCTAAAAAATCAGAACCAATTAATCTATCACCTGCAGTAGATGTACATTACACCAAACTATGTTTTTCTTTTGTTAATTTGATAAAGAAAAGGTATCTAACAGTTGCTTTCTTTTAAAACAGAACTTTGGATTTGTTTAACTACTAGCGATGGCAAACACCTTTCCCAATGCTTGTTCCGTCATCTTTTTTGCCTACCTATTTATTGAGTTTGCAGTGTTTTTCCTATTGATTTGTATGAGGTCTTTATATAAAGGGATATAAAACTTTGATGTGTTATTTGATGAAAAGATTTTTTCTTAGTCCTCTAGTTGCCGTTTTCCTTTGGGAACTTTGGACATAAAAATTTTAGCTTATCAAATAGCTAAATCTATCAATCTGTTCCTTTGTTGTTTCTTTTATTTGTTTAAATTCTGGGAAAGTTTTCTCATCGAGATTTTGCTGTCTCTTCAATTCTATTCCTGTATAAACTTTTATGATTTTATTTGCATCATATTTAACTTTTTAGTGCATCAACATTTGCCTTTGTGAATTGTGTCCAATAAAGCTCTACACTGGTCATCTGCCATCCTGATAAGTCTCACACAATTTATTAAATATTAAATAATATATCCCTTCTACGTTGATTTGCGAGTCCTCCAAGAATGTGTACACACACACACACACAAATACATATTAATTAATTATATAAAACAGACTCAGCTTTTGATTAATCTATTTGATCTCTTGCTTTCTTATACCTTTCTTAGAGCTTTGATATCAGATGTACTTAGCTTTGAATTCTGGTTTTGTCATCAAATGCAACCTTGTTTTGCTCTTGCTTTCAAATGGAATGTTTCATATTACAGAGTTTTCAGTGATGTTGGCGGTTTATACTAAGTAAAGGAAATCATTTTCTCATCCCTGGCTGGGTTCCTTATCTTTACAAAAATTTTACCTTTATTTTATACTATTGGATTTTATTTTATGTATTCTGTGGTATTTATATATTTTATGTAAACTACCTCAATTTTCTGTGGGATAAGAAAAATATACAAACACAATCTATTCATTTTGTTCAATTTTTATTCATTAGAAAATGATTTTATATTAAATGCCCCCTTTGGGCATCCTTTGAGATGCCCAAAGGCATCTTTGATTTGATTTTCTAATATAATCTATGATGTAACTGAGGGATTTTCTAATACTCTCAAGACTGTTAAATGTGCATGAAAGGATTACGATTAATTTTATTTACTATGTTCCATTGACGATGTTCAGGTCTATATTCTAAGTGAGGTTTAAGAGACTGGTAACTGAGAAGGGGATGGGGCATGTTTAACGATGTTTAGACGTGAGTGTGTTGTACAAGACTGTGGGCTCCAAAAGTTACTCTCTAAGTCTTCAAACCTGTAAAACATACAATTCCCATGTCATAAAACTTTCTAGAAAATTAAAAAGAAAAAAGTCACCATTTACTATTGTACCAACCAATTTGTTGACATTTTCAAAATCTGTCAACCTTACATTATTACATACCTTATTTTCTTTAAGGCATTGTCTTTTTATCAATTGTTATAATGAGTTTTTTCTTGGTTTTTCAGGTTTACCGAACTTCTATCTGAATTATCTTGATTTACTCATTTTTGTTTTTCTAGCTCACTTATTACTGCTTTTATTCAATTATTTTATTACTCCTTTTTTTGCTCTGACATTTTTGAATTGTTCTAAGTAATTTTTTTTTTTGAGGGGGGGTACACGGGCCTCTCACTGTTGTGGCCTCTCCCGTTGCGGAGCACAGGCTCCAGACGTGCAGGCTCAGCGGCCATGGCTCACGGGCCCAGCCGCTCCGCGGCATGTGGGATCTTCCCAGACCGGGGCACGAACCCGTGTCCCCTGCATCGGCAGGCGCACTCTCAACCACTGCGCCACCAGGGAAGCCCTGTTCTAAGTAATTTAATTTACATCTTTCTTTTGCATTTATAAAAGCATTTAAGACTGTGCATTTATTTCTGAGTTCAACATCAGTAGATCCTAATGACATTTTTTATTACCTTTTAAATAGTTTGTAACTGTATTTGATTTACTTGTTTTTTGTCCAAAAGTACTTTAATATTTATAGGTGATTGGCTGTGTTTCCATTTAAATTTTTATCATTTATCATACTGCAATCAGAGAATATGACTTGGTAATTCCTGGTTTTTAAAATTTACTGTAATTCCCTTTAAAGCTAATTATAAGTTCCATACATTTTCCACAGACACTTGATCATAAAGTTAATGCTGTGTTTAACAATTCCAAGTTAAATACATATATTTATTAATTCCATCTTATTCATTATATTCTTCAAATGTTCTGTTTGATTTTTCTTCTTTTTTGATCTACCATAGACTGCTATGGACTAAATGCTCCCACCTCAACTGTTTACAGCATTTTATTTTTCAATTCAATTATACTTTGCCTAGTGGATTACACTTTTGCTGGATTATTCATAATGCCATATCTTCGTCTGTTCATTTAATCATCACAACTTTGTTAAACACATATGATGTGTCAGATACATTTCTGGGATCTGGGGATGCAGCTGTGAACAACCCCATCCTATGGGGCTTCTACTCTAGAAGGAGAGGAAAATAATATAAATTAAGTAAATAAGTAAAACAAAAAAGTGTTTTAGATGATTTCAGATATGTTTCGAAGATTAGCTAAGAGTCTTTGCTGACAGCCTGATTATGGATCCAATGAAGTGTGTGCACTGACCTCTGAGGAATCACCTGGAGGAACAGCATCATCTGGAACATGCTGGCAATGCAGGGGTAGGGGAGGGCCGCAGTTTTAAATAGGACAGCCAGAAATGGCCTTTATGAAAAGCTGACATTGAGCAAAGAGAGGAATTAGGGGAGGAACAGTAAGTGCAAAGGCCCTGAGGTTGGAGCATTCCTGTTAGGTCTGAGCAACAGCAAGGAGGCCAGTGTGGCTGGAGCAGAGTGGTCAAGGGGAGAACAGCTGCAGATGATGCTTAGGAGCTATGTTACATACTGTGGAAAATTTGGTTTTTATTGTGAGTGCAAAGTTACACCATAGACGGTTTTCAGCAGAAAGGAAACATGAATTGACTTATGTTTCAGGACTGCACTGTCCAATATGACAGCCACTAGCCACTTGTGGTTATTTTAATTTGAATTAATAAAAATTACATTAAAATAAAAATGAAATTGAAAATTTAAAAACGTCCTCGGTTGCACAAGCCACAATTTAAGTGCTCAAAAGCCACATGTGGTGAGTGGCTGCTACTGGACGGTGCAAATACAGAGCATTTCCTCCATCACAGAGAACACCCCTGGGCGGCCCTCTTTCAGGAGGATGACTCTGGCTGCCATACTGGAAGCCGACGGTAGCAGAGCAAGGGGGGCTGCAGGGAGAACAGCTGGGAGGCTACTGATGAGAGACGGTGGCCTCTTGGACCAGAGTGAATGGAGGAGGAGGGAGAAGTGACCTCATCTGAGATGGATGCTGAAGGCTGCCCTTGAGCATCTGCTGACAGTCTGGATGTGGAGCTATTGCTCAGTTCTTCAAAAATCAAGTATTACGTATCAGCTGGATTCCATCAACCACCATGTAATCACCTCAAGGAATGGCACAAATTGAGTAGCTATTGAACAGAACTGGCATGTTGGCTACTCAATACAAAAAATGGAAAATTTCAGCCCTATCATTTTTTTTTCTCCCTCCCTAAAATAAGTGGATCTCTAATCCTTCTAACAAAGCAGGGTCATGTGGCAATGCGAAAAAACTTTCAAACTTTCCTTAAGTTGACGCATGGTACATGAATTATTAACCCTTAAAAAGCTGAGCAATTAACCTCCGGCAAGGTTACAAAGTATCCTTTTACCAGGTATAGAAAATCTAGGTGAAGTGATTACATCCACCTAATTGAGTGAGTCTGTAATTGAAAAGCACTTTGCCAACTGCAAAGTCCTTTACAACTGCTTGCTATTATTTGTCTTAATTAGTACTGTTAAATTACTTAACATATTATTTTACCAAGATTTCAGATAGAGCTATACATTTTCTTTTCTGTTCCTAAAACATGACAGATGCTCAGTAAATACTTGTGGAAAGAAAAAGAAACCGAATGAATTGATTCCTACTATGCCTCAGTTTTATATTAGGATTACTGTTGAGTCCCCAAGTCTCCAGGTGGTAAATATGTTGGAGAGAGGTGCTTTGCCTGGAACCTGGTGAATGAATGGGTAAGTTAAAATAAAATCCTTTTTCATGGCCTTCAGGGCAACTGTGCTAACAGTGGCTACAAATGCCACTGCTTCTTCTCTATCTTCAACTATTCTGACACACTTTGATAAAATACAGGGGTATTAACAGTAGTGGCACTAGATAAAAAAATGCTAGGAAGAAATAAAGTTGATGCCATTCTAGGGCAAAAAATCAGAAAGAGAAGGCAAACATGTAATTTTACTATAACTGGATCAAGAGAAAACTCACAGGATGAAAACTACTCACAATTATAACAGATTTGGTGGAACCTTAATTATTACCAATATCCTTATCCTAAATTCCTCATCTCTGGTGGGACAGGTTGTTAATTACTATAGTACAACATTGCTAATTTTACCATGCCATTAAACCTCACCTGCCACGTAAGAAAAGTCATCCCAAATATAAGTCAGAGTCGGGGTAGTTCAGTTCAGTTTGGCATCAGTATAATATAATACCTTGCCTCTGAAATGTACCCTATCATAAGCTCATTATACAGCAGGAGTAAGGTTCATTCATAACAGAAGCAGTTGTAAAAACTGCGATGATTCTAATACTGAAATATGTTGAAACTATAATACATAGTGCTTTCAGTTCAAAATAACATGTACTTGTTACCATGTATTTAAGTAACTAATTTTTAGAAGTTAGAAATTAGTCGCTTATATCAGAAACTAACACAACACTGTAAATCAACTATACTTCAATTAAAAAAAAATTAGTCCCAAATGAGGAAATGAGAAAACCAAGATCCCAGGTATCAAGTAGGTGAGCCAGGTAAAGATAAATTTTTGACTCACAGAACAGATCTCTAGCTTTGTATCTTGAAGCAAATCAACATTCACCACTTTAACATTCATAAATATATGACTTCTAATATTTGTCCTTACGTGCGATTTCTGGCACTACTCAAAATCATAATACCAAACAAATCTGTTTATGCATAATATTACAATGGTTTAAATGTAGTTGCTGTCCATTTTCAGATTAGAAAATAACTTTAAGCTGATTAAAAAACAAAAGCTTTTTAAAATACACATAGCCAAGATCATCAGTTTATGGTCTGTTTTATTTCTTGCCAGCAGTCACCGTTAAAAGTTATAAAACTATAACAATTGCTTTCCTTTACATCGCTCTCCAATTACCCTGATAACTGCAACGTCTGAAGAAGTTCAGGATCTGTAAAGCCTGTCACATTATAGAAACATGTCTCCTTAAACCAAATGTGAAATTCCAGTAATTGAAGTGATAAATCTAGTGTTTTTGCCAGGGTGCTTTTGATGAGAACTACAGCAGTAGATTAGGAACTACTCTGTGCTGTTATATCATGGTAAAAGCCTCCCCATTACTTGTTGTCAGTCACTAGGGATGGGCAAATAACTCAGCTGTCAGTCCAGCTGGAAAGCCCCAAGTTCTGTGAATGATCAATAAAGAAAATATATATAAACTCTCCATTATCTTCATGTAATTCTTTCAGCAACTCTCTGCTGTTTTCTTTCCTGTACTGGAGCACAGCTCATTTATTCAGAAGCAGATTGGAGATCTTGGAATATTTCATTTTTTTATTGCTCGTTATATGTCATCTTGTTTCCAAATGGTATATGAGTGTTACATTTCAGTAAGTACAAGCATCTATACCTTGGCCGCTGACAGTAATTTTACACATGATACAGCCTTAATTAAATTACTAATAACTGTTACCTCCATTTTGTTATTGATTTTTCAGCTAAAATATTTATTGCCTTATATTTCTACTTTAAATGTCTATTCCTTTTTTTTTAACATCTTCATTGGAATATAATTGCTTTACAATGGTGTGTTAGTTTCTGCTTTATAACAAAGTGAACCAGCTATACATATACATATATCCCCATATCCCCTCCCTCTTGCGTCTCCCTATCCCACCCCTCTAGGTGGTCACAAAGCACCGAGCTGATCTCCCTGTGCTATGTGGCTGCTTCTCACTAGCTATCTATTTTACGTTTGGTAGTGTATATATGTCCATGCTACTCTCTCACTTTGTCACAGCTTACCCTTCCCCTTCCCCATGTCCTCAAGTCCATTCTCTATGTCTGTGTCTTTACTCCTGTCCTGCCCTTAGGTTCTTCAGAACCTTTTTTTTTTTCCCTTAAGATTCCATATATATGTGTTAGCATGTGGTATTAAATGTCTATTTTTTAGCATTTCTTCTGATCACACAGAAATATTCTGGAAGTTATACTCCTTTCACATTAGCCTGACTAACAGCAAAACGTCAGCAATTCTCTCCCAACTCAGCTTGCTTATATATACAGGGGAAAGAAATCTGTAACTGACTATTTCAATTAAAACAATTAATCTATTTAGGCTCCATCATCTTCCATCATAGACTTATATCAGTTCTTGAAACCAGGTAACAGGATGTATGTTTCTTAAATTACTATGAAATTTCCAACTCACTGGTGTGGAATAGCTACTATTGTTGGAACACAGCAACCTTAAACCAACTTTCTGTTCATCTGCACAGTCCTATTCAATTCTCACGTGTTTTAAAGGAAGAAAAAGTAGCAATACAGATAAACTATTTTTAAGTTTTACTTTCAGCTTGGATGAAAAAAACAAGTAAAAGTACTTGAAACGTCAATGAAAAAGGTTAATGAATATAAAGTAACTCATATCCCTTACCCTCAACACACTAAACTTCTTTATCACATATTTTGTTTTGGCTGATGGTTTAAAAATAGTCAAAAGATATGTACAGCTGATTCACTTTTTTTATAAAACAGAAAGTAACACACCATTATAAAGCAATTATACTCCAATAAAGATGTTAAAAAAATGGTCAAAAGAAATAAGAATTTGTGCTAACACATATATATGGAATCTAAAAAAAAAAAAAGGTTCTGATGAACCTAGGGGCAGGACAGGAATAAAGATGCAGATGTAGAGAATGGACTTGAGGACACGGGGAGGGGGAAGGGTAAGCTGGGACAAAGTGAGAGAGTGGCATGGACATATATACATCACCAAATGTAAAACAGATAGCTAGCGGGAAGCAGCTGCACAGCACAGGAAGATCAGCTCGGTGCTTTGTGACCACCTAGAGGGGTGGGATAGGGAGGGTGGGAGGGAGACACAAGAGGGAGGGGATATGGGGATATATGTATATACATATAACTGATTCACTTTGTTATACAGCAGAAACTAACACAACATTGTAAAGCAATTATACTCCAATAAAGATGTTAAAAAAAAAGGAACTACTGTATAGCACAGGGAACTCTACTCAATACTCTGTAATGACCTGTATGGGAAAAGAATCTAAAGAAGAGTGGATATTTGTATATGTATAACTGATTCACTTTGCTGTATACCTGAAACTAACACAACATTGTAAATCAACTATACTCCAATACAAATTATTTTAAAAAATCAAAAAAAAAAAAAGAATTTGACCACTTAACAGCATAAGTGGTGAGATTAGAGGAATCATTTATCTGGAATGAAAAGCCCTGATTTGGTTAAGAATGTGTAGTTGTGTGCATCTTTATTGAGAGCCAACTCAGAGTTACTTGGAGAAAGATAAAAGGACGAAAAAAGAAAGAAGCAAACGGCTTGACCTTTAAAAAGGTAGCAGAAATGACTTAGGTTCGAAGAAATTAAAATGGGGGCAGCATTTGGTGTGAGCCAGAAGCTGGGAAAAGGCCGAAGGACCGCCTTGGAATGAAAGAAGCACTAACAGATTATGCATATCTGGAGCACCAAACGTTATAAAACTCAAATTGGTGATCAGGTACTCAGTGATAATCAAAGTTTTCACTTCTTAATCCCCCTGAATCTCAGAGGAAAAATTTTAGCTACTTTCTTTAGAAAAGGTAAGTTTAAAAACCTGAACACGGAGAAACATCCGGTGAACATGCCAGTCCGTCTCAACTTGCTGTTCCCTCTGGCCTCCATGCTAACTAAGCAGGACCAGACGACCCAAACCAGCACGGCTGCTCATCTGGTAGCACTTACATGAAGTCCAGGGCTTTTTCTTAGAAAACACACAGGTCTCTATAGGATCTGGCCTGCGATCTGAAGTCTTTCTGGCAATAGAAATGTCGAGAACTGAACACATTTCCTCAAGAACTTCAGCTAAAGAGAAACAGTGCTTCACACACTGGGGCACAGAGCCCAGCCGGTGACCTAACGTTCTGGGTGTCGTTTACCTGTGATTATAAAAGGCAAGAGTCAAGAAAACATGAAAAAAATATAAGGCGAACAATCCGCTTGCTTGATTTATTTTCAGTAAGTATACACACTTTAGGAACTGTCTCATCAGGGCTTTTAGGGGTCCCTGGTGGTCCTGCAGAGAGCCTGAGCGCAGGCTGGCCAGGGGTACACTGCACCTCCAGCCTTCCCATTCAATGGGACGAAGACGCCCCCTCAAACCACGGCACCGACGCTCTCCAGTTAACACACATCGCACTACATGTGAACGCTTCTGTTCTCACCTTGCTTCACCGGCAAGAATCCAGAGAGCATGCCTGCTGGCTTTCTTTCCTCTGGTAACTAAGCCACATATTTTTCCCTTTTAGACAAAGCCTTTTCGAGCTTTTTATTAGAGAGGGATAGAGGCGGAAGGAAGGGGTGTGCTCCAAAGAGCGCGGGGGTGGGGGAGTTCTCTTCTCTGCTGCCATCTGAATTTGTCATTAAAAGTGCAAAGGAAAAGAACAACTACTCATCACTTAATAAATACGGATCTACAACAATTCCTGCTGTGAAACATCACGTCTTCACTAAGAAAGAGAAAAACGGTTTTCTCCCAGACCTCTACTTGAATTTACAAGGAACACACTTTCCTAAAATTGCCGACATGTCACTGCATCTATTTTTCTTTTTAAATCAGGCATTAAATATGAATCTTGACTCCCACGTAGGCAATCTGCAGCACAGCAAAATGACTGTGTATTCAATTATAGGATAAATAAATATAGCAAACATTAAGGAGAAAGCTTCCAACTCCAGGGCGCCGGGCTGGTGTCCTTCCCCCTCACAGAATCAGGTGCTCTCTGTCAACTACGGCAGTGGCACAGGCTGTGCCGAACCTTCTAGGAGCCGTAAAAAAAAATGACCCCCTTCTGTAATTAGAGATACTGGGTTAATCTGGGGGGAAAAAAAAATCTCCATGGAGCTAGCAGCTGAAGCTAGCATGTATCTAAAGTGAAAAAAGGTATATTTTAATGAAGAAAACTAGCCACTCATGAAACAAAGTATTTATATACCTCCTTTGCTATTATGAAATTAGGTTAACAATTCTGTAACAAATTGAATTGCAAACCAGCAAATTCACGACAAAGTTAAGAGTTTTTTCCTTCATTCTTGTTTGACTGCAGAGGTTTTTAGGACAAATTCTACCCAGATGCTTAATCAGTTGAGATTATGGGGGAGATTTGTTTCTAACCTTTCCTTAATAATTTCAATAATTTTGGAGAAATGCTTTCAGTTGAGGTTACTGCTAGGAGCCTGCTGCAAAGTGTAGTAACACTTGAAAACGAAACGTTGAGGGTTAAAATGATTACGGCTCATTTATGCATCATACACTCTAGACTCCCCCAGAGCCTGCCACTTCATCCTATCTGCTCTGATGGTGCTTTCAAAGCGCAACGACGTTCATCTCAGCCAACTCACGATGCAGGTGCCCAAAGACGCCATTCGCAGAGGTACTGACGATGCTCCAGAACGTGAGGGCTCGACTGTCACAGCAAACTGTCAGCGTTAGCGATTGACTTTAACATTTAAATATACCAAAAACCAGGTGGAAACTCGTGTTTGCAGGTTTAACAGAGCGTTTTAATATAGCATATAATAAATATTTAAACACTAAATGTGAATTTAAATTCCACTATTCTCAATACCCATTTATGTAAGTTTATTTGGCTATTATAAAATCTTTCCAAACACTGGCCAGAAAAAGTCAATTTTGTCATCGGGCAAAATTCATACAGAAAGTATTTCAAACAAATATAATATGCCAGACTGCCCCATTATTTATACTTATCTTTTATAAGCCTTTTCAAAGGGGAAGTATGATGCAAGTTTAAGACACATTCAGTTTATAAAAATGGTACCAATGAAGTAGACTCTATCTGACTTTTTTAAAATATTGAAAGAATCCAATATTCTTTCATTTAACAAAAATTCATTGACTACTAATTACAAGTATTTTCTGATTTCAGAGAAAATATTTAAATGGATCAATATTTTCTTACTGTTTTTCTCTATCGTTTGGATTCACGTCATTCGTAAGCAAAGATGTTTTTCGCGTACAATAATAACTAACACAGCCCTGTCTACAGTAGCAAAGGAAAACTGCTGTATGTCCATGTGTAAGGGAAGGGTGATTAAGCCACGGTGCCCGCCCTATTATGTTATGTACTGATTCCAGTGAATAATTAGATCTATATTTATTGATCTGGAGGAAAAATGAAAATTACAGAATTACGTGTATCCCGTCCCCTTCCAAAATATTTGTAAGGGACATAACTTCTTATTCACAGAAGGGTGGTACGCTCTGAGCTGTGAACAGTGATTTGTGGGTATGTGAGGAGATGATCTTTTTCTTTATTGTAACAAGTTGTTTTACTTGTTACAAGTCAATTATTTCGTTAATTTAAAATAAAGAAAACCAAAACTAAGCACAAACCAAGAGTGGCTTAATAAGTGAGACTCAGATTTTAACCCTTTATTCCACACAGGTTTTCAGGGTGCTCACGTCCCACCAAGTTTCCTACTCACAGTCTGACGCAGACAAAATGAAGCTTCCTTTGGGCCATTTGGGGATGCCTAGTGCTCTGTTATTTTTATGAGGATTTGACTGCTCCTGACAAGGGACCATTCTTTGCTATACGAAAGAGCAGTGTTTCATAGACATTAAGACTTGTTTGCTATCCAAACGTGTGCTTTTCCTTAAGGAAAACATTCGTTTAGATGGCTCCATAAACGGGAGGCATGTGGAACCTAGATTAGCCCAGGGCCCAGGAGAGAGATGCAGGCAGCAACAGTGCTCCCTATATCTCAGGTGGAATGCGGGGAGCGGCAAGAGTGTTCCTTCTGGGTCCACCACGGCTGCAAGCTGGAGCAGCTGGGCATCCACAGTGCTTTAAATACAGCTGTGTTCACGCAACTGCTGCTGATTCCAATGAGACTGAGACTTTCAGCAGGCAGGATTCGTCACATCTGATCATATCAGCTGTCTGGACACAAAAAGCAAACGTTCCCCACTAAGTAAACACAGCAAACTTTCTGGAAGCGAGGTTCCCAACCCTATGAGCATAGATAGGCACTAAAGGGCTAGCAAGTCACCCCCAGGGACCCACTTCTTATTCTGGTGACACAGGACCGTTGTAGGCTTTGTCAGTTTGGCTGTGCGCACAGCTCTCAGTGAGTTATCACCCTAACCTGTTCTACTAACAGCCCCCATGAGTCTCTGGTCCCCCATGACTGGAACGTGGCTACTGCAATTACTAGAGCCTCTAGACAAGTCCAAGAAACACTGCCACAAAGTGATTTAAGGTAATCTGGTCTATCTTAAGTCACTGTTTCTTCTTCAAGATTTCCACTCATTACATTTTTAATTTTATTGTAATTTTGTGTCAGTTTGCTAGATGAACTCATCAGCTATAGATTAAGCCTAATTTATACACTTAAATTAGAAAGGAATAAAAAAATGCAAGTAAACCTCTAGCTAAGTGTTTGGTAACAAACAGGCTTGAATTATAACTTTTAGCCACAAAGATTATAATTAGTTCAGATAATTTAGAAGTGAGATTCAAGAAGACTGCTTTTTACCAATCACTTACTTAAGTCACGTTGACCTTCTTGCCATCCTTTCCTTGCTTAACAATTTGAGGCAGGCAAGAATCTTGCCCCCTCACCTCCTACGAACCGCGACACAAGCACTGCATCCAGGCAGATGCTCCTTCAGGTCGGCATCACCGCCCACCCCGCCCACCCCCAATTTTCTTCCTTTTGAGTCCTCGCTAGCAGGCTCTTTCTCAAGGGCCCAGTTCAGAGAAGTATCCTTTGGAAAGTCTTCCTGCCCCAGGAGCTCAGTTCTTCTCTAGACTCCTGGATTCTGCTGTCTATATTTCATTTAGGGCCTTTCTCCCAATGAAAGAGTACATTTTTCACAGTTTTTTGGTTGCTTTGCCAAGTGGATTGGGGTACCCTCCTTAGAGAGTGACCTCTTTCTTCTGCAGGTTTGTGTCACAGTCCTGATCACTGTCCCCCTCCCCCGCTGGCCCCCACTGTTAACTATCCAAATTCCCATGTGTCTCCAGAAAGCGATTTTCAAGTAAAAATTTAAAAGTCCCGTTTGTAGAGTCCATCTGGATAAAAACTTCGGCTTCTTACCTTTGTGTCACCTAGTTTCACTCCGAAATCCACTTAACTTTTTTTTTTTTTGGCCATGGGTCCTTATAAAAGTAAGGGCCGCCCTGGCAGGGGTGAGGCCACTGGGAATCAGGCTCCAGGCTAACAACCTGCAGGTGAGTCTGTCCACCTTTGAGTCAGATTCTCCATGACACAGCAAGCAGCTGAGGCCGGGGTTGCTGGAGAACTTGAGCACTTGGTCATCCAACAGGTGGCTCTCAGGGAGAGGACACCCAGAGGACTCCCGTGATTAGGAAGTACGCGTCGGCACGTGTCGGCACCCGGGGATGGAGCCAGCGAGAGGACCATCTCTGAAGGCAGCATAAATCTACAAGCATGCAGAAGGCTTGAATCTGATCCGGGCACGTTAGCTACTCAATCAACAGTAATTATTTGTTTACATTACCTGGGCCTTATCACCCATGCCTTTCCCCTCTAAGAAACAGATCAAACAGATCACTCTCTTCACAAACCTAAGTTTATGAAATGCCCTGAGGTCCGTTTCAAGGCCAGCTTCTTTCATTTCCTCCTTCCTTCTTCAATGTAGAGATTTGAAACTCAGAGCAAGGGGACACTGGACAGAATGGACTGGGTTAGCCTTGATGCTGGTGCCAAGTTCATCTGGGAGAAGTGGTGAACTATGCAGCCCTACAAACTAGTCCCATTATTTTTCATTATAACTTTTTTATTATAAAAAATTTCAAAGATATTAAACTAAACAAAATAATATAATAAACTCTTGTGAAACATCACCCACTTTCCACAATTATCAACATTCTCATATTCTACTCTTGCCTGAACTCCACTCAATTATTATTTATTTTTACAGTTTTTAAGGTAAAATTTGCATGCATGGAAATGTGCAAATCTTATCTGTCCAGTTTAGACAAGTGGACACACCATGTAACCCACCTGCTGTCTCTGGACGGAACATTTCCATCACTGCAGACAGTTCCCTGGTTCCTGCCCCTTCTCCCCTCCCCACTCAGAGGCAACCGTTGTTGTGGCTTTCTTTTTTTTAGCCTTTGATTAGTTTTGCCTATTCTAGAATTTCGTACAAATTGATGAGCACAGGACTCCCAGTTTTCTGGGTATGGTTTCACTTGTTCAGCCTAATGGCTGTGACTGTGCTGTGGAATATATTAGTAGTTCTTTTGACTAAGTTTTAAAGAAGAAACGGACAGCTACGATGGTGGTTTTCAGGGCAGAATGGCTGGCACAAAGGTCCCAGGCAAAACAACAACAAAATCTGCGAGATGTCCCCTCTAAAGGCTTCTCCCATGTCATGTCACCGTCTTGTGCTGTTCCTTCCCTGACTTTACAATTCAAGACGTTCTACTTCATTTCTTTAAGTTCAAGATATCACTGATGTAAGATGCAATTCTGATTAGAACAAATTACCTGGACAATGAAATACTACTCAGCCATAAAAAAGAACAAAATTTTGCCATTTGCAGCTACATGGATGGACCTGGAGGGCACTATGCTACGCGAAGTCAGTCAGGCAGAGAAAGACAAATACTGTACGCTGTCACTTATGTGTGGAATCTAAAACATACAACAAACTAGTGACTGTAACAAAAAGGAGCAGACTCACGGATACAGAGAACGAAAAACTGGATACCAGTAGGGGGAGGGGGTGGGCACAAACTACTGTGTCTAAGACGGGCTCAAGGATGTACTGTACAAAACGGGGAACAGAGCCAATATTTGGTAATAACTGTAGGTAGAAAGTAACCTTTAAAAACTGCATAAAAATTTAAAAATTAAGAATAAAAGAACAAATTACCTGGGATTTCTCTTTTTAGAAAAAATATAAGGTAGAAACATTGTTGCAATGTTGAGTGTTGCAATAGGACATGTCTCCTTTCTCCACAGTACGGCACAGTACTTAAGAGTTGGGTTTTGACCTCAAATTGAAGGGTTCAGACCCAGGCTCTGCCACCTGTACCTTGAACAAGTTACTTAAACTATCTGTGTCTGGACTTGCTTTACTGTGAAACAAGGGTAATTCCACTCTTACAGGGTTTATGAAGATCAAGTGCTTTCATAGGCGTGAAAAGCTTAGCACAGTGTTAACAAGTGCTATTATTCCAGCTTGCCATTGGCACACAATTCCTTATTTCTCTTCCCTAATCCACCCTCACAGAACAGTTATTTCAATGTTATCAACACTTAACTAGGAACTGAGCCACTGAACAAGGGGACACATGGTTCAATTTTCCTTGGGCATTTACATTTAAAAATAACCGGGTGCAGCCAAATAAATAAAAAAAAGTTTGTTAACAAATACGTATCCTTAAGTAGTGGAATACACAGGGCTGATGCCTTTGAGCTGGGGGATTTTCGTTCACTTGACTACACCTACTAGACCTTACAGTTTGTTTACGTACCCATCTATCACTTATTGCCAGTGGATTAAAAT
This sequence comes from Globicephala melas, assembly GCF_963455315.2. Taxonomy (NCBI): domain Eukaryota; kingdom Metazoa; phylum Chordata; class Mammalia; order Artiodactyla; family Delphinidae; genus Globicephala; species Globicephala melas. Next base: position 26,162,668 of record NC_083326.1, on the reverse strand, counting down.
ATGTGCGACTACCTATAAGGTGTAAGATAATCAGCTGTGAATCAAAAGGACAAGATATAGTGGCTTGATATAAGAAAAACAGACAAAAATAAAGAGCTTTTCTCTATACCAATAAAAAATGATAAATAAAATATAACTGAAAAATTCTACACACAACTGCTACAAAAATATTAACTATACAGGAAAAATAATTGGTTGAAGGACTAATAACTTGAGCAACTTGTGAGAAATAGTGTTTCTGTAAAGGAAGTTTTAAAATTATAAAGATGACAATTTACTTACAGTTTACCCTGGAAGAATGTATGAAACAAAGGAGAAATGAAGGAATCTGTCTTATTCAATATTAAAACCGAAATGCATAAGGAAGAGTGTGGGTCACTGATATAAGAGAAGAGAGGTAAGTGTATGGAACAGAATAAAGAAACTGTGGAGCTAATAAAATACATGTGGGAACTGAACAGGAGATAAAGGTGGCATTTAAAATCAAAGAGGGAAAGTACGGACCATTCAATAAATACATTGGGAAAATAACTATGTGGGGAAAAAAATGAAGTTAGAGCTTTATGTCAGACTTTATACCAAAATATGTTCCACCAAATAGATTAAAGGTTTAGATTTGTAAAAACTGAAACAACAAAAATACCAGACTGTAGTAGAAATGTTCCTATAACCCTGAAGTAGAGAGGTATGACACTAAAGTCAGAAATCACACATATGTATTTATCTTAAAAACAAAAGAAAATCATTAAATAAAGTTAAAAGAGGAATAAGAATTCACATAGTAAAAAATACAAATGACGAATAAACACATGAAAGAATGTTCCATGTCACTAATAATCATAAGAGCTTTTCTGCTGCACATATTGGGATGTTGTTGACATGAACACGTAGGAGAAAGTGGTGAGAAGTCACGGGAAACCGGGAGCTGCAGATGCTACCTTGAGGGCCTCTGGGCACCAGTTACCAAAGGACTTGAATCAAGAGCTTGTGGACTCTTGGGTCCTTGTTGTAGGAAGTCATCTTGAGGAGCTGGGAATGGACACAAGGACGCCCATACTCTCCGAGGCGGCCCTCCATGGGCTCTGTCACCTGGCAGCTCTGCTGGGAGGCGTGGAGGGGGCACCCCTCGCGAAGGCTCTCCTGGCCACTGGCACAGGGTGACGGCGCAGCTCTAGCCCCACAGCCCGTGCTGTTCCCCAGGGCCTGCCTCATGACTGTACTCACAGGGTCATCTGAATAGGGATTTAGTGCCCTGCTCCTCCACTAGGCTGTAAGGCCCACGGACAGTTCTGACCTTTGTCAGCGCTGTGCCTGCAGCGCGCAGGACAGTGCCTGAAACACGTCAGGCATCTATTCAATAGATATTCGCTGCGTCCTTTCAGTGACTCGCGAGAGGTGATGAATAAAGTCTCCACAGGCTCCCCGCTGCCCAAGGCTCGTGTCTGAACCCCTAAGCAGGGCAGGCAACGACCTTCACAATTTGTTCCCAAGTTGCCTTTCCAGCCTCCTCTCAGCCACTTGCAAACACAGGGCCTTTGACGAGCCATGCCACATGTACCCACTTGGAGCCCCTGCTTTTTGCAGTGATGACTCCATCTGCCTCGAATGCAGGTCCCCCACTTTGTCTAGAAAACACCTTCAAAACCGAGCTCCTGGCTCCACACACACCCCGACTGCAGCAAGCTGAGTGAGCCTGTCTGTGAACCCTGAGGCGCTGGATACAAGCTGCCCCGAGCACTTCCTGTTTCTTGCGTGTTACCTGTTCACATGTTTTCTCCTGGACTAGATTAAGAGCTCCTTGAAGGCAGCAGCCGCTTTTCTACTCTATGTACACCCTGGCTCATAGCAAAGCATCTGACACATAGCAATTGATCAGAAAGTATTTGTTAATATTAGATATCTTAACAAATTATTTCTAAGAATAAAGAATATAATAAAACTTTTTATTTATCCTTCATGCCACTCTCAGGGAAGACCTTCACCATAGCTTCCTGTGAGGATCCCAGACTTTATTTAATAGAGATTCAACCAATGGGAATTCTGAAAATGTCAGTACCATGTGCTAATGAAGAATCACAACTCCTATGGACCCACCATTCACGTTAGTTTTCTCGAATATACATCCCCCCCCAAGCGAGAGGCACATCTACCCTACCAGGTACCATGTCGCAGCTCATCTAGCGCAATAAGCTGGATGATGTCACAGGAGTGTGGGGACTTAAGACTTTACTAAAGTGTCCCACTTATTCAAGGGCACTAACTTAGCCAGAGTGTGTATGGCTGATGAGAAAGCAATTCTAAGTATAATATAGGGGAAAAAAAAGACATTTTAAAGCTTTACTTCGAAGAGACAAGAGCTTAAGTTTAAAATTCTGCTTTCTGGAGCAGATTATGTGGGTGGACCTGCAATTATGTTCGACAGATAGCTGTGATAACCTCAGAAAAAAATAAGACGATCTATGTCCAGGTTTTCGATCTTATTAATAAAATTGAATTTTCTAAATAGCTTAAAATTTAAAAAAGAGTAAGTCTTTCTTAAGGAAAAAACCCTAAAATTACCAATTTAATGAAAATACACCAGCTAAGTTTGGAACAGGATCGGGGCTGAATCAGGTTGTTCAACATGAAACCTCAATAAACAACAGCTCAAAAAGAAAAAAAATAGCAAGTTCTTTTGTTTTAGAGGCCACAAATGCAACAGAAACAAAATATAATAAAAAAATGAAAATTCAGGTACCAGAATTATGCATTTCATACTGAATAATTATTTCTGTACTGCCTGTAAATCCTCTCCGGTAAGCTGTGCATCTAAAACCCATCGAACTGCCAAGGGGTAAACGCAGCGCCATCCATCAAGCAGCCACTTGACAAATACATTCCATAATAGAAGTTTATTTTTACGGGAGGCTGAATCAAGGACTTTCCCATGCATACAAAAACTTGTCAAAATTATTTATGAGTCTTGCTGAGACACACAATATGTCATATCAAACTCCTAGTTTCCTTCCAAGCACAGACTGTCAATATCTTGGCTTCTATCAATAACGTGGCCCACCGCTGACAGAGGCCGCAGGAGCCCAGGTCACCAGCCCATCCCAGCCGCCGCCGGAAGCCGTCTCTAAGCTCAGCGCAGCTGAAGGAGGCCATTTGCCACCTCCATGAGGGGCAGTTAAAGGAAGCGCTTGGGACTGCCCTCAGAGGATTTGCAACATAAAGTAAAATGGAAACATATGCTTGAAAAATGATGGTTGATTATGGATGAAGTAAAACAAAAATAACAGTAGATACTTCATCTTTTATTTTACACACAAAGCATTAGTTAAGGCTGATAACACGAATGCTTGAAAACCATGACAACAGCCTATCCCTGCTGAAACTCCCGCTCTGAATGAGATGGGATGAGACCTTCTCTCGGAAGGTGAGGAATCTGCTTTATGAAGCGACGTGACTTGCCTCCGTCCCTCCTAATACTGCTCGTGTTTTACTCACGAGGAAGCATTTCTCTTTAGTGGATTAGCCTTCCATCCTCTGTCACTCTCCCCAACACAGGGGGCTCATGGAGAAGAGTGGAAACCGCTGAGTGACCCCTGAGATAATTTACAGCAAAAGGAAAATGTATTCTTATTTTTCAGCTTTGGGGGCAATGAAAACTGCAGTCTCCCAGCCTAAATCAGTCCTGGGAACTAGTCAGTGACAGCAAAAGTGTAGCATTTCTTGACAATGCCCTCGTTCTACGAAGAAGTGTGTTCTACCACTGCAACTCCATGCTGGTGCTGTGACATGAGCCATGGAAAGGCCGAGAAGCCCAGGAGTCGACCATGAGACCACCAGTCAGACCAACACCACAATGGTACATTTTGGTCGCACAGGGTGGGCAAAAATTGCAAAAAAAGGGGCTGTTAAACATTTGCTTTAGTTCCTCAACATGAACAGAAAGGCACACTTGTGAAATCTGCCTCACAGCTTCACTGCTCTGTTCCCATCCTGCCCCTGTGGGATGAGAGGGGCTGAGGAGCTGCCAGAATTCTGACGGCCCCCGGGCACCACTCCCCGTCCTGCCGTAACCTGCTCAGACATATTCCAGGGTGCGAGCGGAGCCTGACTCCAGACCAGGTGACTTGATGATTCTCAGAACTGTGGCCACCTCAAGTGCTAAGAAGACTCTTACTCCAGTTTGGCTCAACAGAATAATGTACAACACAGAAAACAGTGTCTGTACTTGGAGTGGAAAAATACAAAGCGACTGCTAGGCTAGAAATGTACGATGTTATCACCTGCACTCTATTTAAACCACCGGTTTGGATGTGAAAAAGTAACTTTTAAGTAGCTTTCCTGGAATGCCTAAATTCAACGCTACCAAAAATGGGTGAAATGATAGAAGTCTACTTTTTCCTGTGGAAATGTGACAACAAATCACGGGGTGGGGGGGAGGAAAGGGGTTCCCTTAAACAATTTCATTTCTCTGCTCTTCCCAGCACTCTTCTGAAACAAATTCTGAACAGAGCCCCACCCAAGGCTACCAGAACCTGCCCAGGTGTATTTTTGATAATATAAAAATAGGCTCGGGAGCTGTTTCTCCAGTTCTGGGCACTGTCCCGGGCTGTCAAGCAGACTGAGTCAGAGGCATAGTTGGAGAGAAAGCGCCTAACCCCAGCTCGAGAAGTGAGACTGAAAACACAGCTCTTCATACATTTGCCAGCCAAGTCACTCCTTGAAAGTGAACAATACGATGACACAGTATCTTCAGACTTTCAAAACAATTATTTGAAATAATCGGAACATGCTTCAGTTGGGAAAGCCATGTTTGTTCAAAAATATTGAGTTGATGTTGCTCAATAAGTGGAACATGGCTACGACTTTCAGATAGAAACAGAAAAGAATCTGGAGGTTTGTGTCCCAAGAACAAAGCACGAACTTCTATGTTCAAGCTGAAGTCAACATATTTCACGGAATTTCCAATGAATTGCTAAAAGAAAGCGAGCGGGACAAGGCCATCTTTATCTGTGATTCCATTTCAGAAGCGTCTCAACCCACGAGGCCGGGATTAGGCCCCTTTCTAAGGACAGGGGTGGATGAGGCCTGGAGGGTGGTGGCGATCCGAGGTCACGTGGCTTATAGGTGACGCTGACACCCTCACCAGGCTGTACGCCTTCCTCCCCTCTCTTCCTCCCAACACTGACAGAGCCCTGAAGACCGCAGGGGCTCCGGGCTCCGGGCAGGCGACATGGGAGGACGACGGGGAGGAAGAAGGAGAAAGAAAAGAAACTCTGTCGCCGAGAGTGGCTTTGCCTGAGGAAAAGTGCCAACACCTGCATTCAGAAACCTCTGGTCAGACCTCTCTTTCTTACATTAATTCAGTCGGGAGGACTCCGCAGTCAAACTACACAAAGGGATACACATCAGGAAGAACAAGTTCACGCTTTCACACACAAGCCCTGTGAGGTGAAAAACCAGAATCAAGGCCAACTCTGGGCTCTTTTATTCCTGAAAATTTCCTGCAGAGAAACATCTCCAGTTCAGGTTTCAGGAAACAGGCTCAGAAGAGCGAGGTGACTTGCAAACCCCGCACAGAGCTGAGACGTGAGCCCAGTTTTACGCCTGCCTCCGGAGCCTGTGAGCCCACCCCTCCTCCAGCACACCTTCCTCATCAGTAGGGAGCAGGGTTTCGGACTGCGTGACCCTGCTGGGGGCCGTCCTGGGCACTGAGGGACGTCAGCGGCCGCCCCCCACCCAGCCGTGATGTCCCAGAATGTCTCCAGACATCGCTAGGTGTCCCTGGGGGGCAAAATCACCTCGGGTTGAGAACCACTGACCCAGGAACTACACAGTCTACCTCACTTCCGTTTCTATTCTCTGCTCCATCTTTACCAAATACACTGGCAAAATTTTGAATTCTCTGTTGCTACTGCTACTCATGTCTGGGTCTGGGTCCCTCACATTGGCAGAAGCAACAGCAGTAGAGTTAGGTTTCCAGGTAAAATGCAGGACTTCAGTTTAATTTGAATTTCAGATAAACAACAAATAACTTTTTAGTGTTATGTCTCAAATATTGCATTATTTGTTATTTATCTGAAATTCAAATTGGTCCGGGTGTCCTGATCTTATTTGCTAAGTCTGGTGACCCCACATACAGGGTTGGGACAAACGGAATCTCCCCTCATGTTTACATGTTAATGGATAGAAAATCAGTGTTGGAGACACGAATTTTGCATTTCAGTTAACTTTTGAGAAAGAATTTTATTACGTGTGTTAAACGTATTGTTTTCCTTTTGCATATATTAGTAACAAATACTAACCTACAGTAGTATTTGTTATTTCCTGAACACCTGGTACTTCTCATTTCTATTTAACCTAAAGTTGCGTTCCTTGCCCAGAGAAGCTGCCAACTGTTGTCCAACAATGGTTTGTAATTAAAAAAAAAAAAAGGAAAGGTCTCCTCTCTTTAACAGATATCCATTAAAGATATACCTTTCTGGCTCAAAATTTACGGTAAGACCTTAAAGGTTCTCAGTCCAATGCCAAATCGGAAGCGTTTCATAACATCACAATATTCTACTTGTAATGTTATGTCCCATTTACTGCTCTCCCAAATCTTCTTATACTTTAATGGTAGCTTCATTATTCCCAGAAAACCACAAACTGCCTAGAGTTTTGCTTAATTTATTCCCCATTTCATTCACCTATCTTCTCAAACTTCATCTTCTTAAGTCAACGTCAATTTTCCCCTCTCTCCCACTTAAAAAAAAAAAAGCCACACATGAAAACACAACACTAAAATAACTCAAGCATACAGACACATGCAGTGGAAAAGATAGGTCTCCCTTAAGAACTATGCACATGTGCAGACCCACTAACAGATATGTGTGTATGTACGTACATGTACACACACACACACACACACACACACACACACACACACACACAAGGTTTATACTTCTATAAGGAAAATGGAATATTACAAGGTTTCTGGAGTTCTGTTCTGTTCTACATTATATGACAAATGTTAATGACGTCATGCTTCGCTTCCTTCATAGAACCTTCCTAACTGATCCAACCACGCTGGTCTTGCCGTGTTGAACTCCTAGTGTCACTGACAGTCAACATCTCTGAGCTATCTGCCCTCACCTACCCTTCCCTTTTCCTTCCCATGCTAGGAACTGGAGAAACAAGCATGACCAAGGCCTGGTCCCTGCTCCTGAGGAGCTCAGGATCTGGTGGGACCTCATTTCATGGGCATCGATGATTCTGAACAGAAAAGACCCACTTTTAGCAGGGAGCTTCAAAAAGCCAATTCTGGAAGTGATGACTAATGGACCACTCACTCTGGGGGCAGGGGAGCGGGGAGACAGAGGCTGGAAGCACAGCTTACCGGCCCCCATGGGAGGCTCCGAGCATGTTAACCTGGTGTCCGTGTCATCATCGTCTGATTATTACAATCAACCTCCAAGCATTTTACGTGCACACGTGTTATCTTTCCAGCTGAAGCACAATTAGTACATACTTCCTAGTATCCATAATACTCTTAGCGTAAGGTTGAGTACAAAGCAGGCAAGTATTAATAATTATAATTTAATAGTGAATAAAATAGTCACATTAATGAAACATAAAATTTTATGCAGAAAAAAGGGAGTAATAATGAAAGAGTAAAAACGCGTAGCTCTTTCATGAACTTAAGCCCAACGGCTAATTCCTAGTATAGTCACTACTTTAGCCGTCTGAAGATTTGCCAGACTTCTCCTCAAGGGAAAAGTTAACTAATGAGAGCGTTGACACACGCACAGCTTTTATTTCTGAAAACCATGCTGGTCTAAATCATACGAGGTTGATGATACTTGAAGAATACCAAGAAAAAGAGACCGTGCCTTGACTGACCTGGTCACCTGGTGACAACAGGATGGACTGTGACAGTGGAATAACCTTCACTCTTTGCAACTGTAATAACTTTACGAATTGCAGAGCACTTGTACAACCATTTTCTCTTTTTATTCTCCTAAGAATCTTGGGCTAGGACTGTATCATGCCATTTAAAATTATTTCTGAAGAGGCAATACATTCACCAAGTTCCAAACTCAAAAGGTACAGGTGAGTATTCAGTAAAAATAAACCTAAGAGAACAGAGTAAAAATCAGTGATAATCTACATATAATGCCTAAAAAAGGAGGAAAGAATTTTACGGAAAAATGGACTGGAGGGCACAAAGGTACTTTGATGCAGCAAGGTCCTCTGGTAGAAGGACAAGGGAACTTCCCTGCTGCAGGAGGCAAGAGGCAGAGGCAGGGCTGACAGACAGAGAAGGAAGGGGCTACAGGAGCATCCTTTAATTCAGAAAGTACCTGTACTTAGTGCTTTCACTTTGCCTTTGATGAGCTAGGTGGGTAAAGGAAGGAAAAGGAAGGACAGTGTCCCCGCCCTGGGGGGAGTGAGACCTTACTGACAAGAACCACTGCCCCACAGAAGACAAAGAGTCTCATCTCAGCCGTTACAGGCCTGCTCTCCGATTCCAGCTCTGCCCAGGTGGGCGGCGAGGCCGTGGGGACAGTCCCATCAGACAGCTGGCCCAGGATCCTCATCTGGAAGATGAAGATAATAACTCGCAAATCCCCCCCGTACGGCAGAGATGACAGGAGGTGACGTGTGCAGGCGCTCTCGCCAGGAGATGCTGGACAAATACATAAGGTGTCAGGATCACAGGGAACAATGGAGAACAGCACAGAGTACGGGGATCCAGCTAAGATCTGGGAGGAACACGTCTCAGGAAAAGTGAAGCTTCAGGGCAGACGTGAGCAGGGAACTGGCCCTGAAGGCTGGGCGTCTGGACTTGAGGGGCACGCGCAGGAGGGCCCTGGGGCTCGGAGCCGAGCGACTTCAGTCGTGTCTCATCTGAAGCCTCCAGTGCTTAGGAAGTCCCTTGGAGAAGCAGAGCCACCGTGGCCAAGGTCAGCGGCTGGCCGGCCAGTCAGACACGGGCTGGGGCAAGAGCACATTGGCCGTGAGCTCGTGCTGCCCAGACAGGGAGAATACAGCGAGTTTAGGTGATCACGGAGCATTTGCACAATTTTAATAGTTACACGCTCATTCTAGCGGTTGGCAGGAAAAAGGTGAGCCAGTCTATCAGATCTGTGATAGCGCACGGCAGCAGAAACGGGGCGGAAAAGCAAGACTTCTTCATTGAAGGAGAGGAGAACATTTCAGGCGTGCAGAGGAAACAGACAGCTCACAGAATCTGGGGGCTGAAGTGACTAGAATAATAGGATACCGAAATTTTGAGCTTAAACAACTTGTATTTTGGATCAAAATGAGCTCTTTTCTTCGGGGAGGTGGGTAAGGCGGGGGTAGAGGTAAAGAAAGTTACTTTGGGAAGAAGACAAGTAAACTGCGTCCAGTTGTCCACAGTGAACAAACGCTCACAGCCCCAACCTTCACAGTTTTGGGGGAGAAGAAAACAGCCACAGCTGTCACACCATTTTCTAATGAGGCCTCGGTCAATAGTTAAGTCCCTAATGTTCCAAGGTACAAACCGTGGTGATTCAAAACTTCAGTTGGATGGTCAAAATCACCCTTTCCTGGGGTCCTAAGGATTCCAAGGGAAAAACCCCTGAACTCACACATGCACGGCATTATTCTGCTTTCTCCTTTAGGATGCTACACTTTACCTCTGAAATTTTCCTAAGCAAACATTTCCCTTCTCCTTTTGTTCAGCTGAGTAACTTTGTTAGCCGCGCCATAGGACAGGCAGAAACTGCAGGGCTGGTAGAGGCCCCTAATTGTGAAGCTCTTAGAAGGGTTGAACCTGATCATTCCCCAAATTGTTGAGTTGATGGGATTCGTGTAGCTGGTTATAAATTGATAATCTAAATTAATTCATTCAAGCAGAAATCGATTTTGTAACTCCTAGAGAGCTTGTAATAATGCTTACCTCCCACTGCTAGCTGCATTCTCTGTTTCATAAAGCTGGTCGGAAACAGCTGGATTCAGGTGACCTGCTAGCTCACTAAATCTGTTACATGTTCCTTCTAGTAAATGATATTAAGCTGAAATGGCCTAACATTGATTTTTTTCCCTTTAATTTTATGACAGAAATAACCTAATTTGTAATGCAAAGTAACAATCTCCTTGGATTACTTTACACCTTGTTAAAATATTTTATGCATTTTTCATTTACACAAAGGTAATGGAAAAACACTTAAACTATCTGTTATTTAAGCCACAAGAGATATGTTCCTGAAAGTCTGATAGCTACAAAAATGATTGTCTCTTCATAGTCTTTACTTTATATCTGTAATAAAAGGCAGACAATTCAATTCATTGGTTAGTAAATAAGGTACGATATAGTTTTTATTTTATTTTCTGTGCATTGCTAGAAGTAAAATCAGATGGCTCTTAAAATCCATTTAGAAATAGGACTCATTACTTTCCTTCCTCTTTCTAATCTATAATGTCTAATGTTCACTTGGAACTTCACATTTTCTCCATCAGCAGAAGCTGTAACCTAATTCTAAATCCCATATTAAAAGAGTCATTTTCCAAGCTATCCTTGCTTCATGTTCTGAGATTGAGTAATGAAATCAGAACACCTGCCTTTTGTGCAAGAGACGATTAAAGACATTTCTGGTAACCTCCTGATTTCCTTACCTTTCCCTAAATAAATTTTAAAATAAAAACATCCAGGATGCCAGAACAACAGAGGTAAGGAATGTCACAGGACTCGAAGTGACTAATCATTTTTATTGCTATAATAAGTGATAAGTGTTTCTGAAATCAGGGAAGGTGAGTAACTGAAGTCCCAAATCCCCCTCCTCTTCAAATGCTCTAACGTTTACACAGGGGGCCACACTCATCAATTTACAGCCTCAAAAGCTATAACTTAAGAACTAAAATAATGCTTGTTGGCCTGCCTTTCCTACAGAAACCTTACAGCACAGATTTTACACAGGCTGATCAACGTAAAATAAGATCACTAAATCTGTAAACGTTTTAATGCTGAACGCTACTTATTTAGTGTTTAAAATGAACTTAAGTACTTTTCCAAATACTATTTCTCACATTGAACATATCATGTGATGTTATTTCAAAAGAATTTACTTTAAAACCATCCAAAGACCATAACTATTTATACCACAGTAGTTAAAAATGGAATTTTAACACAGTAAGAATAAATGGCTTTATACTCCTAAACTTAAAAAAAAACTCTTTAAAAATTAATTTTTATTTTGAGGTGTACATCTCAAGATAAAAATAAATAACACAATCACTCACTTAAAATGCACGTGGATTTCTCTGATCTAACACAGAGGTTTTTAAGGAAAAAGGGGGAAAAAAAGAGAAGAGAGAAAAGAAAAAGAAAGCCCCCAGCATCTCTTAGGCTAGGTACCCCCAGTCTATCCAGTGAACTGCCCAAAAATGGTGGTGAAAAGATAAAGCGTTATCACCTTCCCTTCTGGCATCTCCCACCCAGCCCTCTTCCTGAATGTTCTCTTTAAGAAAGAATGCAGAATTCATTGATTATATCTTCGAATTTTTTTTTTTTTACAATTCCAAATTCTACAGATCTATTTTCCAAATTTTAAGTAGGAAACCTGAGAATAACAATGAACGTTAGTGGAAATCCAGTTTTATAAATCATAGACAATGCAGAACATTATAAAAATGTTTTTATATAAGTTATTTCATACCCTAAATAATTCTTTCCACTTTACTGTTTAATTCTATATATTGGCATATTATTGAGTATTTTAAAATAAATTTTAAGTGTTAGAATAGTTTTATATTTGCAAAACAGTTGGCAGAGCTAGTACAGAGGGATCTCATCTAGAAAAAACAGAGAGAAAACAGAAATACAGCTAACATACAGTGGGATACGAAGCAGAATGACCCAGAGCTCCACGCGTATTGTCGGCAAAACAACTGAGGAATTGAAGTAAAAAACTCTTTTCACTGAGGACCTGTGTGCTCAGTTGTCCTGACAGTGTAACATCTGATGCTTTACCTTGCACTGCCCACTTTACGACTCACCCACCCAAACCTCGACTGGCCCAAGACTGTCACTCTGGCCCAATTAGTGCAGAAGCTTCCTGACCAGCCTCGGGTCCCCCTTTGTGATCTTCCCACCTGCCTCCCAAGGAAGCCGGATGCCACCCCAGCTCCCACTGCCAAGGCCCTAGAAGCCCTGACCTCCTTTCACACTTCTCTCCATTCACCCAAGATCCGGCTGCACGGTCGGTCCTTCTTTAAAGTCAGCCTGACGGTCTCTAGGACCTAGAGATTCATACAGAGTAAAGTAAGTCAGAAAGAGAAAGACAAGTATCGTATATTGCTTACATGGGAATCTAGAAAAATGGTACAGATGAACAAAGATGATGAGAAACAGTGTCACAGATGTAGAGAACAAACTTATGGTTACCAAGGGGGGAAGCGGGGGAGGGATGAACTGGGAGATTGGGATTGACATATATACACTACTATGCATAAAATAGGTAACTAATGAGAACCTACTGTAGAGCACAGGGAACTCCACTCAATGCTCTGTGGTGACCTAAATGGGAAGGAAATCCAAAAAAGAGAGGATGTATGTATACGTATAGCTGATTCACTTTGCTGTACAGCAGAAACTAACACAACACTGTAAAGCAACTATACTCCAATAAAAAATAATAATATTAAAAAAAAGTTGGCCTGAAATAAATACCCAACCAACAGAATATTTGGAAAGTGAGTAAATTCACGGTCTCAAACTACTTTTCCCAAAAGACGTCAGACAAAGCAAATACATGCATCAAATAAATAAGATTTCTAACAAGTTCTTAAAAAGAATATGGACAAAGAGCCACAGCTCATCATTTCTATAACATTTGAATACCAGTCAGTCTCCTGGGAATTTCACTGCCTTTGTATCTGGGTAGTCTACAGATCAGTCATCAACTTTTTTTTCCTTATCACTCATAAAAAACTATCAATACTTTGTCATCAAAATCACTCCCAGAGTTTTGTCCAAAGTCTCTGCTGACAGCCTGCACTTGCACTCATGAAGGCTCCTCAGTGACCCCCTTCTCTGATGGCCCTTTATACTCAGTCCGGAATGCTACTGCCACCTTCTGTAAATGGCTTCCTGATGGGGGACACCTGTCAAAGGTGACCGGCCATGCGGCACCCCCACCCTTTGAAATCTACATAGGAACCCGGCATCCAGCAGTAACAACCCACACTCCCTGTAACGTCTGCCCTGCCCTTTCCCAAGCACTTTCCTTCCGAGTGCAGGATTCCCGACATGTCTCTAAAAATTTTTATTTTAAAACATTATGTGGTTCTTCTCAGTTATTCCTTCATAGGAAACTTGCAGGATTTTCAGCAAACAGTACCTTGACCCAACTTGGTTATTTTGTTTATTTTTTGTAACTTTTTAATCAGAAATAATTTCAAACGTACAGTTTACAAGGATGGTACAAAGAACTCCCCTACACTTTTGTCTGGCTCCTGGCTGTAAACGTTTTGCAACATTTGCTTTATCTACTCTCTCTATATTTACATACATTATTTTTTCTTTTATGAACCACTTGAGACTAAGTGGTAGAACTGATACCCTTTTACTTCTAAATATTTCACTGTGAACTTCCTAAGGACAGGGACTTCCTCTTCAAATTCCATCAAACGTTCCAGTAATTTGAGCCAAAACTCAAAATGAACAAAGAAAAGAAAAGAGAAGAAAAGGGAAGGGAAGGGAAGGGAAGAAAAGAAAAGACAAAACTTCTGGTCGAGGGTCCACCCAGCCCCTGCGCTGCACTAAACGTCAGGCCTGATCGCTCCCGTTCTGCTGGCGTGGTCCCCAAATCTCCTGATCACACTATGCTCTTGTCATTTATTAAAAGTCCTGACCAGTCACTGAGTAGAATGTTCCTGTATGTGAGTTTACCTGATTCAAACTGTTTTTACATCCTATAACTATGAAGCATTTTCCACTCATCTCAAACTTTTAAAACCCAGCTCAAATTATATTTTTCCAGAGAGCTTTCTTGATTAGGGAATACCTGTTCACTGCTACTAACTTGCTGAGTATTTTGTGTTTCACTGTTTAATATTTCAGATTCCATCTCATCTCTTAAAACCAACTTTATTGAGGAATAACTTATAGTCAATAAATTAGACACATTTTAAGTGTGTAGTTCAATGAGTTTGACAAATTTACAGAGCCCTGTAGCCACCACCAAAAATGAGATATAGATAGAATATTTCCACTATGCAAAAAGGTTTCCTCATGCCTCCATCCCAGCCCCAGGAAACCCCAGATCTGCTGTACATCACTATCCATTAGGATTGCCTAGAAAGGACTTTAAATGGAATCATACAGTACTTACTTTTTTTTTTTTTTTTTTTAACATCTTTATTGGGGTATAATCAGTACTTACTTTTAAAAAATTTTTTTTATTTTTTTGGGTCTGGTGTCATTTTGCCTTTCCATTCATCCATTGATGGCCATCATAGGGGTTATTTTTAGCTTTTGGCTATCATGAACAGAGCTACTATACACATTCACATATAAATCTTTGCATGGACATATGCTTTTATTCCTCTCGGGTAAATTCCTAGGAGTGGAATTGCTGGGTCATATGGTTAGCAAGTATATGTTTAATTTTATAAGAAACTGTTATACTCTTTTCCAAACTGGCTGTGCCATGTTACATTCCCACCGGCAACGCATGACAATTCCAGACGCTCCACATCTTCACTGACATTTGGCACTCTCAGCCGTTTTAATTTTAGCCATCCTAGTGGCCGTACAGTGGCATGCCATTATGGCTTTAATTTGCGTTTCCTGATGACTGGTGATGTTTAGCGTCATTTCATGGGCTTTCTGGACATTTGAGTATCTTCTTTTACAAATTTTTTATTCCGTTCTTCGTCTTCTTAAACCTGAGTTTAGGTTATACTTTTTGAAGAGCAGAAGTTATCAAATTTGATGAAGTCACATTGATCACTATTTCCTTTTATGAGCTGGACTATCTGTGTCGTAGCAAGGCAACTTTGCTTACGTAAAGGTCAAAAATATCTTCTCCAATGTTTTCTCTTAGAAGTTTTACAGTTTTAGCTTTTACATTGGGTCTATAATCCACTTCAGGTTAAGTTTTGTGAAGAATGTGAGGTAAGGGTCATGGTTCATCTTTTGATTTTACTGTATGCATACCCAAATATTCCCATGATTTGTTGAAAAGACTATCCTTTTCTGCTTTGTATTTTTGTAGAAAATCAGCTGTGGCTGTGTGGCTTTATTTCTATCCTTATACCAAAACCATCCTATTTGATGACTGTAGCTTCAAATTAAGCCTAGAAATCAGTGTGCAAGCGTTCAATATTTTGTTCTTTTTCAAAATTGTTTTGACTATTCTAGATCTTTTGCAGTGGCACATAAGTTTTAGAAACAGCCTGGAAATTACTACCCCCAAAAGGCCTGGGATTATGCTGGACCTACAGATCATTTGGGGGAGAAGTGACACTGTAACAACGCTGAACCTTCCTACCCATGAAGACACGTTGTGATGTCTCTCCAGTTACTTGGGTCTTCTTTACTCATCCTCAGCAACGTTTTGTGGCTCTCAGTGTCCAGGTCGTGCGTTGATAAATTTATCCCTAAAGATAACATTTTAATGTTACAATAAATTTTAATCCACAAAATTAATAATAAATTTATAATAAAATTTAAAAAATCAGTTGCCATTGGTCACTACTAGTGTATAGAAACATAACTGAATTTCGCACACTGAGCTTCTAGTGTGAGATTTGGTTAATTCAGTTATTAATTCTACAACTCGACTTCATAAATTCCTTACAGTAAAGTGCGAATACCATAGTTTTCCTTGTTTCTTTCCAGTCTGTATCTCTGGGTTTATAGTGTCCGTTAAATTTGGAAAATTTTCCGCCAGTATTTCCTCAAGCGTTTTCTCTGCCCCTCCCTTCTTTCCTTTCCCTCTGGGCTCCAAACGCAAACGTGAGGCTTTTAAATGTTGTCCCTGCGTCCCTGAGGCCGCATTCTTTTTGTTTCCCCCAGTCTCCTCTCTGAGCTTCTGCTTGGATAGCTTTTCGTGCTGTGTGTTCAAATTCACCACACTTTTTTTTTTTAAACAGTGTATAATATCCTGTTAAGGCAATCCAGTGGACTTTTCATTTCGCGTATTTTTCAGTACTAGAACTTCTGCTGGTTCTTTCTTATATTTCCCCGTCCCTCTTCACATTTTGTTCCTATTTTTCTTAAAATCCTTGCACATACTAATAATTGCTTGTTTCAAGTTCTTATATGCTAATTGCATCATCGCTATTCTTTTTTGGTCTGCTTCTGTTGACTACTTTTTCTCCTGATTATAGGTCACACTGTGCTACCTCTTAGCATGTCTGCTCATTTTTCATTGGGTGACAGCCATCAGTAACGTCATGATGCCGGGTGTTTAGGTTTTTCTGTCTGCCCTTAGAGTGTGAGGACTCTTCTGACGGGATGTTCCCTCTGCCTGGGGGTCGGCTCCAGCCTCCCGAGGCCTGCTTTCGGGTTTGTCAGGGTAGATCCGGCACAGCCCTCGCTCGTGGGGTGGTGCGGGCCCACTGAGACAGGTCCTCTGGGTGTGGCTGCGGGAACGTAAAGCGCCTGCTCTGGCGTGGGCTCTGCAGGTGGCGGTTCTCCGGAAGTTGTTCTCTGCCCTCCTGGAGCTTCACAGCACGTGTGTAGATGGATCAGCGTTCAGCTAAGACCCCAAGAAAGCCGGGGCAGATATGTGGAGCGCTTTATCTGCATAGCTCCTTCCTTTCCTTGGGGCTCCCTGCTTTGCAAATTCCAGCCACTTGAGTCTCCAAAGCTCCTTGGCTAAGTGAGCCCGCCGGGCCCTGCTTGGACGCCTTCCCTCTGAAATGCAGGGAGGAGGCTACCTTCAGGAAGAAAAGCCGTGCGACCGCAAGCTCCCTCCATTTCTCTGTTCTTAGGAACCACTGTCCTCACTGCCGTTCTCCAGGGTCTGGAAACAGCTGCCTCCTTTATTTCACCCAGTTTTCCATTTTGTTCCGACGGTGTGAGGGCACACGCTACACCACTTACTCCTTCAGGGGCAGAGGTGGAAGGCTTCTTCCATTTAATTTTTATTTATTTATGTAAACATTTTATCCATGGACATGGACCACGTTTTATTTATTTTTGTACTCAAGAGAGCACCTCGTATAGAATGCTGCAAACAATTTTCAAGAAATGACTGTAGACTAACGAATGACTAGCCCCATGTATTATATATGGTTTACTTTACCTCTCAACGCGGTCAGTATTAGCTGAACTAATTCGCTGAAGCACGTGTGGCTTCTTACTGACAAGAGCTGTCATTTCCATACGTGGATGGCTGAGTGATCAATGCAAGACCTCTATGCACAGGGCACCTTAAATTTTTCCTCAAACGATAGCACCCACCTTTATGTAAAGTAAGCACTCTCGTTTTTCCCAGCTGGAGGCCCATCGGCTGCAGTTCCATCTTTTGACAGAAGCCTGAGTCCCACCTTATGTGACTCACACAGCTTTCTCTGACTTTATACAGCTTTGTGCGTGACTCTCCAGCTTGCCCTCACTTTTCCCCCTCCCTCCATCTGCTCTGGCTACACTGGCCTAGCCCCGGCGATTCTCTCTGTGCGTAACACTCTGGTGCCAGACAGAGCCAAGAAGAACCCCTCATTTCTTCAAGTCTTTGCTCCTACGTCCCCATCCCAGCGAGGTCCGCCCAGACCTCCCAATTTATTGCTGTGACCGCCCATCCCCTCCCCAGCCAGTCTACCACCAGAGCTCCCAACCCTGTCCTCCTTCTCCACTCTTTTCTTCATAGCACTTCACCTTTCAACAAACTACGTGATTTACTAACTTACCAGGCCTTCTGTTGAGTATCTGTCTCCCTCTGGTAGAACAGAGGCTCCACGAGCAGGGATCTTTGTTTCGTTTCTGACGTATCCTAAGGCAATCAGAACAGCGTCCAGCTTTGTGCTCAACAAACTTTCAGTGAATAAGTGAAGGCGTCTCCGCCGACCCTCATGACAGCCACCACTACAACGGGTAGCACTTCTGTCCTCACCGCCCAAGCAGTTCAGGTATGAGGAGGAGAGAAGGCAAAGACCCTGACGTCCTCCCCAGCTTCCCTGGTTCCCACCTAAGCTGGGAAGTGGCAACTAATATAAGGTCCACGTAGAAAAGTGAGCTCTGAATCTATCCTTCACTCAGAATTGGACGACAAGGCCAACCAGAGCCAAGGAATTCTGATGAGGGAACCCGGCTGAATTTTAGCCACTGACCGCTGAGTCCAGGATGTAGCTGCGAGGTTAAGTAGATGAAGTGGGTTAAGTGATGCAGGGACAGTCAGAGTGAAGGTTCACTGGGCTCAGAAAAGTCAGAGAAATCACTGAATATAAAGCTCAGGTCACTTCATAAGACCTGTGGAAAGCCCTCAAGGTGAGGATAAATGTTGGAAAACATTAAAGAATAGCCATGTTCCAATACTGTATACTTATTGATTATAAAGAAAAATACATACGCATATGCTATAATGCTAGCGCCCCATTTCAAATAGAAAAATGACCACACGTGACTCACATTCTTTTCACTAAAAAGAGAGATTACTAATCTTCAAAACAAAATTGTCTAACTGCCACTACATTTTACATTTCTCTAAACTGTACTGGTGCCAAAACATTTAAAATACAGAGTCCTAGAAACCGAATATATTTGCAGAAGGTGAGCTGGTTGAAAACAGAACCACTTGATGTCTGAAGGCCCTGCACCCCACTGAACGAACCCAAACTGAAGGGGGTGCAGAAAAACAGCCACGCTGTTCACACAGCTGGAGTCTCTTCCACTTCCCCCAGGTTCTGGTCCCCAGGTGTCAATCTATGTGGCATTGGCTTCCTAGCTTCACAAAATGTAACCTTCCCATGATTTATTTGGATTGTTCCACGTAGGTAATTAAATAAACTAGAACAGTCTAACTGAACATTAATGCGTCAGTTATCCGAAACCGAGCATCCGACAATGGTTTCGTATGCTAATGCCCTTGGTGCCAGGCCAGCTCTGTCCTCCCAACTTCCCGGACTTCATCAATCTTTGCTGACTGGCAGCTCAGCAGCTCCCTCACATTCCCTGAGCCACAAACACGTCTGGGCCATCTGTGTCCTGAAGACAGGGGAGGACATATCAGCACTTCCCCTTCCCCACGAGTTCAGCTGACATCCTTTAGTAAAATACACAGAAGAACAGATTGCGGTTCATCTTCGGGGCAACTGCACATCTCGCAAAGCTGTGTGGTGCACGCATCTCACCCACACACATCTGAGGTCGTCTGAAACTGGATGCCAAAGTCAAGAGGCGAGTGTGAGTTTTTGTTTTGCCTCTGTAAGAAGAGTTAATGTGGCATTTGTGAGAGCTCACAGAGGAGTTTCCCACCAATCACCATTGCAAAAGTAAGTTCAAAAGGAGCTCAGCCCTGAACGTTTTACATTGTGTATGAGTCATCTGTGAAGCTATAAAAACTACAGTTGAAATGTTCAGGAAGCCCTGTCAATTCTTCTGCTTTTGAAAGAGATTTCTGTTGTCATATACACAATTTCAAATGTTTAATAGCACACAGAAACAGAAAATAATCAGACAGTGTCAAAGTGAATCAAACCTAGGAATTTCAGAGAAAAAAAGATAAAATTAAGACAAAATTTCCTTTAATGACCACAATTTTGCTGTAATTTTTTAGATTCCCTTGGCAATTGCCCAATTTAACCAAAACCAGTCCCGTTGAACTTGGTTGAGATACAGTAAGTGACTTAGTACAACATTTGGCGATGGACTCAAGGTTCACAGAAGGAATTAATTGAAGTCTGCACAAGCAGTGTTTCATTTTCGTATACTTAACGTTCTCTGACCCTGAGTACCTCGAGCTTCACTGAGGTTTACTGCCTTCCCCCAACTCCACAATGTCTTTAAGATCATGTCAACAGCAAGTCATAGGAACCACCAAGACGTTTTCTAAAAGTATTATTTTTGAATTTGGTAAAGAATAATTAAAAAAAAAACTTAGTTCAGGACCCTATAAGCTACTTAATATTAGGTGACTAATTTTCAGGAGAATTTATAGGAGAATACCGCTTTAATAATTAAATTTATGGAGACAGCATATCAGAAGGTAAATGTAAAGAAAAATATAAATAAATAACTGTCAGAGAAGAGCATGAGACGGCTTTTTCTTTATGACTAAGAAATACAATTCTAATACCTAAAATGCCATGCTCATAGAATTAAAAGCAATAACAAATAGATTGATGACTGCCATGTGCCTTTCCTTTTGTGCCTTTTTTGTGATGATCTGTGTGCGATTTATTGCAGTGTATGTTGTGTACAGTGAGAGGCACCCGTGCTGCATGAACACTGTGCTGAACTCTGACAAATCTGTAAAGTCCTATGACCACCAGCACAACCAAGAATTGGGACACTTCCATCACCCCCAAAAGATAGGGAATGTTTCTATCACCTTCATGCCCTGCTGTCGTCAGTCACCTCCCACAACCTGGCAATCAAGGACTTGCTTTCTGTCACCAGAGACATGTCTTTTCTAGAGTTCCACATACATCCAATCACATAGTACATGTTTGTTTGTGTATGGCTTCTTTCACTCAGGATAGTTGAGATTCATCATATTGTTAGTTCATGCCTTTTCTCACCGAGTGTCATTCCACTGACCCTAATTTCCTTATCCATTCATCTTTGAATGGGCATTAGAGTTGTTTTTAACTATTTTGAATAAACCTGCCACGAGCATTCAGGGACAAGCTTTTGTGTGGACATGAGCTTCCATTTTTTTTTTTTTTTGGGTAAATACCTGGGAGTGGAATTGTTGGGTTACATGGCAGGTAAATGTCTACTTTTTTTTTTTTTTTTTTTTTGTGGTACGCAGGCCTCTCACTGTTGTGGCCTCTCCCGTCGCGGAGCACAGGCTCTGGACGTGCAGGCTCAGCGGCCATGGCCCATGGGGCCCAGCTGCTCCACGGCATGCGGAATCCTCCCGGACCGGGGCACAAACCCGTGTCCCCTGCATCACGAGGTGGACTCCCAACCACTGCACCACCAGGGAAGCCCAATGTCTACTTTTATAGGTACTTGTCAAACTGTTTTCCAAAGTGACTGTGCCATTCTACATTCCCCCCAGCAATGTATGACAGTTCCAGAAGTTCCATATCCTCACTAACATTTGATATTGTCAGTCTTTTAATTTTTAGCTATTTTAATGGAGGAGAGTGCTATCTCATGTTTTAATTGCGCTTCCCTGATGACTGGTGATGCTGAGCACCATTTCACGTAGTTATTGCCCATCTGTATATTGTCTTTTGCCATTTTTAACTTGGGTTTTGTCTTATTATTGAGTTGAAATTTGTTCTTTTGAGTACTCTGGATTCAAAAACTAGGTCAAATATATATATATATATATGTAGCTATTCTCTTTATTTTCTTAATGGTATCTTTTTAAAAACAAATATTGCAAATTTGACAAAGTTCAATTTATCAATTATTTTTCTTCTACAGTTTGTGCTTTTCATGTCCTATCTAGGGAATCTCTGTCAACCTGAGAGTCAGAAAGATTTTCTCCTATGTTTTCTTCTAGAAGGTTTATAATTTTAACTTTCATGTTTAAATTTTGATCCATCTTGAGTTAATTTTGCAAATGGTAAGGGTCAAGTTTCACTTTTTCCAATATACAGGTATTCCAGAACCAATTGTTTAAAAAACTATTCTTGGCATCTTGATGAAAATCAACAGTCCACTTACACATGTCTATTTCTGGATTCTACTGCTGTTCCACATCTCTATATGTTGTTCTTTCCCTAATTAATTCAACATTTTTATTTTACTTTTATAGGTAAAAATTGTATATATTTAAGGTGTACGTGATATACATACACATTGTGAAATGATTACTAGTCAAGCTAATTAACATACCCACCTCGTCACATTGTTTTTGTTTTTTTTTGTGAGAGCACCTGAAATCTACTCTCTCCGCAAATTTCCACTATTCAGTAAAGTATTAGTAACTGCAGTCATCATGCTGTACATTAGATCTCCAGACTTATGCAGCTCACACAGCTGAAATCCGTACCCGTGACATATCTCTCCCCATTCCCCCACCTCCCACCCCTGGTTGATTGCCGTGGCTTTATAGCAGGTCTTGGAATAAGACATGAATGTCCTCCAAGTTTGTTCTCTTTTCCAACATAGTTTTGGTTGTCACAGGCTCTTGAATTCCCATATAAATTTGGAAGGAGTCT
Source organism: Globicephala melas (assembly GCF_963455315.2). Classification (NCBI taxonomy): domain Eukaryota; kingdom Metazoa; phylum Chordata; class Mammalia; order Artiodactyla; family Delphinidae; genus Globicephala; species Globicephala melas. The sequence goes on along the minus strand of NC_083326.1, from coordinate 26,140,366 downwards.
GTCAAGTTCTACTGAAAGTTTCCTAGAATTGTGACTGGGATTATGCTGAAAATATAGATCAATTTGGGGATAACTGACTTTTAGTGATATTGAGTCTTCCCATCCTAAAATGTGGAGTCTCCACTTATCTAGGTCTTGTTTAACTCCTCTGAGTAGGGTTTTGCATTTTTTATTACACAGGTTTTGAACATATTTTTAAAAATGTATCCCTACGTACTTCAATTTCTTTCTAGTTTTGCTTTAAAAATTTAATTTCGCTATGAAATTTTCCCACCTTTTAACCAGGCCACAAAGTCTCAAGCTAGGCAGCTTCACCATCCCTTCAGAGTTCACGTCACATGCTCTTCTCTCCAAGTGTTTTGTTTCCGCCACTGCAAGGAGGAGCTCTTCCACTGCCTACACGGGGCAGCAGCCCCAGAGTTGGTGCTAACAGGGCTCACGCCCAGCGGCACACTCCCCTCTGGGGAGACGGACTCGGACCCTACACTCGAGCCCACAGCGTTTCACGTGGACTCTTGTTGGGTCTGGTGATACAAGATGACCTGTAATGATAATTCCACCATTCTCTTCCTATTGCTATAATAAATCTGACATAAACTGATGATGCTATCATCTATCAAAGGAGCTATAAAATAAATGTGATCTTAATACCTTTAGACTTATCCACCTATACATTAAAAGCTTGAAAAGAATTCACTTATACAGATATAACCACTTTCTAAGCAGTATTAACTTCCCAATGTTAAATGCATTTCAGGAGTATGCAGTTCTAATATATTTGCATACTTTATTAACTAAATCTAACACTGAAAATATCTGTAAGTTTGGTCAAAATGCTTGGTATTCAGGCTGCTTATCTAGAACAAAAAGTATTTTTTAAAAATTCAAACTGCCTTTACATGAAAGGTACTAGTCTTAATATTTTAAAAAACAATGCTAGGCACAGTATCACATACTATAATATCATATCACATGTATTAGCATGTTAAAGAGTGTATGAGAAAGATAAACATAACACATTTAAAATAAATCTCACTCCCCCCCTTCCTTCTCTTGGAAATAATATGAACTATGAGAAAAGTAGAAAACTAAACAGGAATTTTATTTGCCTTATTCAGAACAAGGTATATTCTTTACTCACATATTCATCCAGAAATATCTTGAGAGTCTGTGAGTATATATCTCAACCTATATTTTTAAGAATGGAGTAAAATGCTTAGACTTTCTTGCATCATCATACATACCAGTGGTAATTTATAAACTAAGAGTTTGTAAATGAATGCTGCCCAAGAAACAGCATTAACTAAGTAGCTTCTCTGGAGTATTTAATCTTTACTTTGGTGATAATTCTTAATTTAACAGTGGTCTCATATCAATATAACATGCCAGAACGCTTCCTTTGAAAACAGAGTAATATGATGTGACAGCATGCTTTCAATGAAAGTTTTCTAGTCGTCCACAGAGCATCCTGAAGTATGTTAAATATTTCCACTGAGGGCTCATGATTGTTCCTCTTTCATATTGCCTAAATTGCAGGATTTCAGCATGAAAATCAACACCAGCCTGCATTTACGCTCATCGGTCTGTGAGCCACACTCGGCCTCTGCCCGCAACTGCCGAGCGTCCTGAGGGGGTGGCCTCGTGCCCCTGCTCAGGACCCACGACAGTGCTGGAACAACACGGGGCGCCGCAGATCGCCAACTGCTTTCACATTCCATCCCGACAACTCTTCTAGGAGTGGGCCAAGAGGACGCTATTTTCATTTTACAAAGAAGAAAAGGGAAATTCAAAGAGGTGAGCATATCAGCCTCAACTTGACTGGTCCAGGGCTGGACCACCCCACCCTGATAATGATAACTCAAAACCTGTACCCTCTGCCTGAATCACCTGGTCTGAGGTTTGAAAGGCCATAGGCCCCACTTTTCGCCCTTCCTGTTCCACCATCAAGCAGCCCTCATTTTCTGTACGGCCCTGGCTTCTCAGTGGCCCCGGCACCATGCAGCCGAGGGTCCCATGCAGGGCCCGGTTCGGAGCAGAGGACGCTCTGCATAACACGGGCAGCTCACAGCCTACAAGCTTGTCCACCCAATTCTCCCTGCAGTGCCTCTGGAATGGAAAGACCTAGAGCCAAACTTACTTGTTTCTTAATTCTCAGAGTTTTAAGATAGTTTATTAGTTGGCAGATTAGAGACTTTCCTTCTTATTTCTGTAAGCCTTTCTAAAGGATAAGACTAATTTCAGTGTTTGTGATAACTAATCAGGAACCCAAAGATCTATGTTTTGTTCTCATTGTTGCTATCAATGAACAAAGCCGGTAGACTCCAAATTTTCCTCATTTCAATTACACCATAAAGAAAAAAAAGATGTTTAATATAATGTAGGAAACATTTGTAACTTTAAAAAACTTGCATTTAGGTTTTCTTTCTACTAAATTTTTTAAGGAAAGTAATTCTCTGTGTTGAAAGGTGAGCAATATTTTTCCAGTTTTTCTTGTGAGTTTTATTTTTTTTTATTCTGAACAAGAACATATTAATGCTTAAAGGGTATTTTAAGAAGTGAAAATGATCAGAGTAGTGAACAATGTGAAATGGTAAATTCTTTACCTAGTAGGGTGATTCAAATAAATCAATATGATACCAGTAAAGTATACCAATGGAAGAGTGCTCCTTTATTGACACAGGATCTAATCAGAACTGTGCTCAACTACTGAAGACATGTCCAGTTTTTTGGGTCATTAATGCATCACTGTGTATATAAAAGGTAACTTATATGGCTAAGGTTTAGCACAATATAATATTCTAAAAATATTGTAATAGAGTTTTCTAAGTTGTACTGAGGAGCTGAAATAAAGGAATATACCTTCAAAAGGTAAACAATTCAACTCTACTTAATTTGAGAATCAAACCCAATGACTTGGCAGACTTGAGGAATCTGGTTTGGTTACATGGCATTTTGTTTACTACAAATGCAGGACCTGCTCCCCCCTGCCTTTGATCCCTCGACCATCCAGCAGACTGGACCATGCCTGCTTAAATGAGTATGTGTTTTGTAATTGATGGCAGCAACTCTGACCAAGAACTTAGCATTAACTAAGTCACAGAAACAGTACAGGATTTTCCTGATCATCATTTTATTTTTTAAGTTTTGAGCACTATGGTACATAGCTGGTTTTCAATATTCTTTGCTGGATGTTGAATGAATAACACAAAGCTTGAACAGCAATAAATTTAGATTATGTTTTAAGACCTATAAAAAGGACATAAATATACTCCCATGCTAAGGCTAAATGAACTCCAAACACAAAGCAGATAAAATTTTGATATTGGATTAAATGTTGGCCATAAAACCAATATCCATGTATTGTAAACAAAAATTAAACATTTAATTTACTGGTCTTGTTAAATTTTATGATGGTTTTTGGTGGGGATGATTTAGACGCTTCAGGTGCCTCTGAAGAGGTGATCTGTCGCCTTTTTCTTGGCAACTTTACTTGCCGCAAGCAGACACGTGAAAATTTACAGCGCTCATCTAGGAAGTGTGCTCAAGGTAGCACAGGCTTGTTAAAGGCAAGCTGGGAGGTGTTGACATTGATGATATGCCATACACAAAGAAAATAGCAAAGTTCCCGATCTAGTTCTGTTGATTACTGGTTATGGAAATGCAGACAAGTCACCTAGCCTTTCTAGAGTCCATTTCATTTTCTATAAAATAAGAACAATATATGACTTACCTGCCTCAGAGGGTTGTTATCAAATATATGATAAGAGTAACAATGAATTGCCAAGAACCAGAAAAATGTTAAAATAGACTGGTGTAATTAAAAAAAAAATCTATAAAAGAAAATCAAATGAGCTAGGCCTAACAGTTCTTTTCCTTCCATCTTTCCTAACTCCCAGGTAGCTACAGGTAAGAGTTCCTCAGGATCAGACTGACAGCAATACAATCAGGAACTGTCCCTGCTATCTTGTGGCTCCACTGTCACGTGGCCCTGTCAGTCACTGGCCAGGCAAGGAACAAATGGCGAGACCACCACGGATTCTCATGGACCATCCAATCACCTATGACCCTTCCAAATTCAAACCCAGAACTCCCATCCTTTTGCTACTAACTGCTATGCTTGCAAAACTAAACAATTTAATTTTGTTTCGTATTAGGCATGGCAAATATTTCTTCTGTACTGAAATCATATTCTTCATGACTACCCAAAGACCAACTGGCTGATTAAATCATTCAAAATAATAGTATCAACTAAAGCAACAATACTGAGCACTACATATGTGCTAGGCCCTTGGTCAGGTACTGAGCAAACAAACAGAAACGGCTCACAGGATATCGCTTTTGTTATTTTTTACTTTATCCTGTGATTCCAGCACTTCCCATTTCGATTGGGAAATTAGATTCTTTGCGGCAGACACTGCGTGCTGCAAGACAGCTAACACGGTACAGGATGGTCTCTGACTACCCCTGCACCAATCTGTACATGCCCCGAGTGAAAGGACAGTGACAGGAAAAGGGGGATCTGGAAGGGAGCCCTGAATGACAGGACCTGTGAGTGTGAAACAGCTGAAGCCAGGACCACTCAAACTGAAGAGCTGACTGGCAGTGTACTGGACCCGTGAGCAACTTAGGGGAAGTGGATCATGAAATCACAAAACTAGCTATCAACACAATAGGAAAGGGTTTCTGGCCATACTTCTCTCCCTTTGATCCAGAAGGCATAACTGGTTGTCTTGGTTTTTGAAAAACATCATGTTCTTGGTTCATAAAAAGCTATTATAGTAGCAGCATTATTAGGAAAACTAAATGATGATAAAAGGTAAAAAGGAATTTTCAGAGAACTTTACACCTGGGAAGTAAGCCTTCCAAGAATAACAATGAGCAGGGTTGATGAGTTTCTTTGGAAGGAAAAAAAGTTCTAATTCATCAATTTTTTAAAAATGCAACTGAATAGAAATGACAAGACCTATCAGTGATAAAAGTTTCTTTTTTCTTTTACATAATTTGGAACCACCAGAGACAGATTTAATTTGCTGTTTTAGAATGAAATTTCAATGTTGGCTTGTTAGATGCTACAATATTTTTATCTATCTCCCCGCTGTGTGCTGAAGAGAGGAAACAGGGGTGGTGCTCATAAAGACAGCGATGAAAATTTCTTCATTTAACAGGCAACACGCTGATTACTGGCCACTGGAGTATTAGCGTGAGCTGCGTCACAAATGACTAGCAAGGGGATACGGGTGACAACGTCTGAGCCTCTAATGTCCAATGTGTGTGGTGAACCAAGGGCAAGTGTGTCCACATCAACGCTCATCTGAAAATGCTGATTACAAATTAGTCTGATAAGTATCCCATAATCACCTATAATAATGATTGGATTTTCTTTGTTATTTGGAAGGAGGTAAGCTAATTTCATAGAAAGCAAAGATCCAATAGGGTTGTTTCGAGAAAGAGGCTTGAGAATTTTTCATTTTTTTTATAACGTGAGGTATTTCAGTAATTGGTTTTAAGGTTAGATTGTCTTTAATAGGATGCTTTATAGAAAAGTTTAACACTTTTCATAGACAGGTGATTTCCAAACCTGTAAAGATATGAGACATGGAAAAGTTACAAAAGAAGACAGCACTCACAGAGTGCTGCCAGCGCCCCTCCACTTGGGGCACAGGTTTTACTTCTCCCTCCAGGAGATCACCTTCAACCATGGAGACATCTTGCCGAATCTGTCACCCTACAAAGACCAAGTATTCACCTTTCTCTCAGATTAATCCTGTGAAGAAGCCCGTCACAAAGACCTGAAATGATTTTGCTGTACCCTGAACTCCCAGTTTAAGCCAATGGAAAGACTAAAAAATGGGAAATTGTGCTATTTCAGAGCTCAGTTACAAGGCCACTAAACCCTAGACGTCTCATACCAGCATTTGGATAAGGGCTTTGATTTTATGTGGCATATATTTTAGAATACATTCATAGCACACAGTTATAGTTTTTATAGCTTAAGGCAAAGGAAAATTGTAGTTGGAAAATAATCCACATGTGAGATGAAACCACTCTGCTCAGGAGTCTTCCCAGAGACCAAGGCCCAAGTACTGGCACATGCGCCTCCCCTCAAGCCCCGCCCCCTCCTTCAGGGGCTGCCGACACTCCGTCAGCCTCCAGAAGCCTTTCTGGACTCTTCCAGCCCTCACCGCCACCTCGCCTCTTGATGGACTGGCGCACGTTTAGCCTGCGTCCCACGACTTAGCATTTCTCTAGATCCTTCCTTACATTCTTTAACAGCCTTCCTTCCGCAAAGCTAGCTGGGCTTGCCTGACGCCGGAAATGGATTAGAGCTCCTTGGAAGTCAAAATGTTACCCTGGGCCCCCTGACACCACACGGTGCCTACAGCAGTGTGATAAGCACGTGATGGGCATGCGTTGATGTGGGGCATCATCCACAGGAGGTATCTGCAGGCTGCCCAGAGCTACACGGACATTCGGCACGTGGCTCCCGCCCCTGCCGCACATTCACAGTCCCCAGCGCAGGGAGGCGCGGCTGAATTTGGAGCCTGTTCTAAGCCCTGCACAGGGCAAGGTGTGCTGGTGGTGTGAGGACACGTGCCACTTCTGCAGCGCACTGCCAACGACACTGATGCAGAAACGCCCGCGGTCAGTAACGCACGTGCAGGTAGTAGCGACAGGGCTTCCGTTCCTCGGCTCCTGCGGGGCCTCCTTACGCCTTCCCTCCCCTCTCTCACCTCGTCGCTCACATCTTGACAGCGCGGTGGTAAGAAGCGGCACCGACGACGTACGCTGGCGTCACCTGCCACATGATACGCTGACATCCGAGGTGGCAAACAATCGCTCAGCCCCCTGCTGCTTCCAAGGGCTTGGGCAGGCTGCCGTCGATCGCCCTTCCCAGGGGCGCAGAGCAGAGCCTACATGGGCACGGCGGCGCTCCTTGTCTTCCGCTGGATTCGGGGCTTTGTTTCATATGGGATTTTCTGAGCAACTAAATGCCTCACAATATTTGTTGGCAACATATTCTTACTTTAAAAAATTGTCAGGTCACTAATATTGCAAATGAATCTTTTCAGGTTGGAAACCATCATTCTCAAAGAGAAGGGGGAAAATACTAAGAATTAGAAAGTTAGCCATCACTATATTGTTCGCAGTAATTCTTCAAAGGAAAAAAAAGAACGTGAAGAGGGTCACTGATAGAAAAACAATTCACTTTCCCTTACTTACTATGTAATCATTTATAAAGAATTCATTTATAGGACATTTCCAAACAATTTTAATGTTAAAAACACCTCTCTTCCTTTTGGACTGGAGGAAAAAACTTCTTTTCCGTAGTAGAAGCGGGTTTTGTAGAAGCACACGGCCCTTTACTACAATCTGTCACTTTAGTGAAATATAACATCCACTATATATTTTTCTTTGTGGCTCCACACGGGGATGACTGGCATACACTGTAGAATTTCCTAAGTTAATATGTAGATTTAGAGCATCAGTGATCAAAAGCAACACAGTAGAAACCCTGGGTTAGTATTTAAGCTCGATTAGTCCTTTTTATGGGGTCTCAGAAGACAAAGCTAAATTTTTTAGAAAACTTGGCATAAATAATCACAGATACTTGAAAGTACTGTTTTGAATAGATTATTTCATAAATAAAAATGTCATTGTTTTAGTTTACATTTCTCTAGTAATAAAATGGATCATTTTTCTACGATGTAGTTCAGTTCTTCATATATCTTTCAGTTGTGTCCTTTTTCCATTCACCCTCTGATATCTTAGGGTTCTCGTATCATCTTGAGTCATATGAGTTCTTCATATATTACAAATATTAACTGTTGTGTATTACATGTCTAGTTTGTAGTTTAATTGGAAATTTTCATAACACCCTTTTTAATGTTAGACCGTGCTGAACAGATGATTTCATAGGGGCCATAAATCCAGAGCTACTGAGTAGGCTCTTACAGGTGTGCACACAAGAAGGTTCTTACAGGTGTGAAGAGGTGAAGGCTCTTCCAGGTGTGCACACGAGAAAGGCACGAGCTGCCCTCGTCCTCGTCCCCCTAGCCTGGCTTCTCCTGTCTTTCCAGAGGGTCGACATCAGCGCCCACTGTGAAGTCCTCGTTCTCCTCTCCCAGCACGTGGTCAGCACTCCTGCACCTCCTCCGCCCTGTCACACAGCAGTTCACGCTGGGTGCGTGTGCCACCCATGCCTCCCCCCTCTCCTTCCTGACTGTTCTTGTTGTTTCCTCGGGCTCCCAAAGAGTCATCATCTTCCTTCGTTTCTTTTTCTTTGCGGTACGCGGGCCTCTCACTGCCGTGGCCTCTCCCGTTGCAGAGCACAGCCTCCAGACGTGCAGGCTCAGCGGCCATGGCTCGTGGGCCCAGCCGCTCCGCGGCATGTGGGATCTTCCCGGACCAGGGCACGAACCCATGTCCCTTGCATCGGCAGGCGGACTCTCAACCACTGCGCCACCAGGGAAGCCCCAGCTCTTAAATTTACATCTTCAACTCCACTCACGTTTTTCGCCTTGGATTTCAGTTCTCAGGTGACTACCAGATATCTCCACCTGGATGTTCTGTCTGTATCACAAATTCTGTGTTTTAAGCTAAAACTGTATTCTCCCCAGCCCACCCCAACCTGAGACCCATATGTGTCCCTCACTGTTATGCAGCCTTGTTATGCAGTCGCCACTGAACACAGTGGCCGCCTCTGGAAGGCGGCTTCAGCACATCCCCCCTGTCCTCCACAGTCCATCTGCTGCCTAGTCGGCCCCTACAAAGGTTCACAAACTACTCCTGTTTTCAGTTCCCATCACTTCTTCACTAAAGCAAGCTTGCCTCTATCTTTGTGTTTTAGAACCTTTCCTAATCACAGCTAGTATCTTTCCGAAACTTGCTAAAACATACATCTAATTATATTATTCCTCTTCTCCTCAGAACGCCCGATGGCCCCTGACCGCCCGTAAGATGAAGCCCAACCACGTCCTGTGGAACCGCATGTCTCCCGCCGCCCGCCCTACTTGCTGGTCTGGTTCTGTACGTTTGCTAGCTGGCCCCATGGGAGGCTTGGTATTTTTCTCGCATCCAAACCTCTGCTCATGTTATTTCATGGCACATGTTGCCTTCATCTATCGTCCTAACTGACTTATCATTCAGTTCATCACTACCACATCTGTGAAGGCTCTAACGGCTCGCCTCCTTTGTCCAGACTTTAGATTACACAACCTGATTCGATAAAAATGAAAAGTACATTGTAAGACAAAAGATGTTCTAAGCACAGCCAATGAAGAAGAGAGAAATCCTGAATACGTATCTGAAAGTTAGACCTCAGTAATGTTAACATTTATAATATACAAGTTTTACAAACTTACATGAAAATTATAAAAATTCCAGTAAGAAAAGGGGGAAAGAATATAAAGAAAAAATTCACAAAAAAATCAAATCCAAATGTCCAATAAATATTTTAAAAGATTCTCAAATTCAGTAGTAGTCAGAAAATGCCAAAAAAAAAAAAAAAAAAAAAAGTCGTTTATTCCCACGAGACCGGCACAGATTTCAAGGACAAGGCACATTTTGGTGGCGGGGTCTCTTCCGTCTCCCGTGGTCAGCAAGGGCCTCTGGGGAGCTCGTCAATAGGCACACAGCCAAGGAGCCCGCCAGGACCCTGCCAGGACCCTGCAGACGCTCGTGTTTTCTACTCAAGATCTATACTCAATTATTGATTGAATTATATAATTTAAAATCTCTACTCAATGACACACTTAAAAGATTAATCTTTCACTTCTAATCTTTATTCATATCTCTTTAGATACAGATTCAGGAAGGAGTTTAAAACGAACCATCTCTCATTAGAAAATGTGTCTGAGACCCTCTGCTCAAAGCCGCTGTGAACAACAGGAGCAAGAAACACACAAGGACCGTAACCCACATCACCGTCACCTCCTCCTGAGGGCGTTCTAAGCATCTGCCCGAGGTGTGCCACGGCAGTTTGGAACCTCTAGGCAGGGGGCGCCTTTGTTGTCTGCTGGTTGCTTTTATACTCTGCACTACCATTTGATTGCTGAGGTAAGTGAAACAAGATTTCTGACTGATCCAGATGGATTCAAGTCACTTCACTTTAACTTGCAGACGTTTTTTGTTGGCTTTGAAACTTTTATATAAACAATCATACAAACAGCTACTGCAGGCATTATCCAGACCATCAGCAAAGCCATCAAATGTATCAGAAAGCAAACAAGTTAATTTAAAAACACATAAACACAGGGCTTTCAGCAAAAACACTAATTGTCTAGACGGTTACAATTCTGTGGCATCCATCGGACACGACAGTCCTCCTCTGCTTTCTGCCTGTCCAGACTGTTCTGCCCCTCAGAGGTGCAGTGGCCTATACGTTAGCATGTACGCCTTTCTGGAACTGTTCAAAGGGCTTGAACTTGTCAATAGAGATGTTTTCTTCATAGATCACGGGCAAATTCTCAATTTAGTTAATCCCCCTATTTTAAATGCTCTGATGCTCCACGTCAGAGGCCTACATGACACGCAGATGTGACAGAATACAGGTGTGGATGCCTGTCATAATAGGACCACTTAGGCTCGGGATGAGAGCGCAAGACTCTGAAGGGGCTCCAGTGAACCTCAGCAAGAGATTACGCTGAGAGCTATCGGCGGAACACGGCCAGAGAGAATGTCAGATTTCATACTCAGCAGACGTCTACCGCAACTGAGGCCTTGTAGTCAAAGGCTGTTAAATTTCCTGTGAGGGGTTACCGGCAGCCCTGAATGTTTTTCTCATTGTTTATTTAGTTCCAAAAGTACTTGGTCTTTGTGCTGATTGCCTTAACTGACAGCACAGGAAATCTGGACTTTGTAAACAGGGCACTGCTCTATTGAATTACAGGTTGCAGGTCTGGAATCAACCTGTAGAGCTGGACTTGTACAAAGAAATCCTTGCCGTGTAGAACAAAGGAGCTTATATAAGCAAAGATCATCTCTACAAAGATGAATCTGGAAGCAGGGCATAGGGACGTTTATAAACTCATCCCTTTGCTGAAAAAGATCCTAATGTGACAGAAAGAGGACAACAGCTTACTGAAGAGGAAATCGTTAATAATCACAGGATTCACGGTTTCAAAATGTGGTTATTCCTGACTACAAGATGCCCACCTGACATCTGACGTCAGTCACTCTGGGATGAGAATGTGGGAGGCTCTTCTGCCATAAAAACTGGTCCCAAACATGCAAAATTCTATATTATCTACCCCCTATCAAAGTAGCATAAGCTGAAGTGACCAAAACCAGATATGTATCTGTGGGAAATATTTTAAATGTAGCTGTTAATTAAAACACATGAATAAGAAGAGAAAGCTCCTAAGTTAGCAGTGTGGGAGACTCTTTCTCTGTAAGTTGGCATGAGGGGAGGCCTTCCCATCACCACCATCCAGTTCATCTGTGTTTGTGGTCACTGACTATAATAACATGCAGTAGAAACAAAACCTCACCAACGACCTAAAGATGCATTAGCGTCAGGCACCATCTCTTGCCTGAACATTACTTATTAAAACAGATACCATATGTTAGCACATTATTGTGCCCCAAAGACCTCCTTTTGCAGGATGAAATTAGAAAATCAAGTTTTCATTAGTATCCTCACTGATGCTGATCATTTTAGGCTCCCGCTTAGAACACTTAAAATTTAATCTACAGGAAAATGGTAGTATCTATAAGCTATTTTTCCCTAGACCTATTATGGAAAGTGTGAATTATAATTTAATAAAATTATAAAAGTAAACAAAATGTACCACCAGTGAATGCTTCCTTCATTCCTGATTGTTTTTTATTCCAAAGGCTCAAAGTAGAGCTTTTATTAAAACAATGTGCACTTTTATGAATGACCATCAATCATTGGTAAATACAATTATAACTGACAAATTCTTTTCAAAGCTACTTGGCTACAAGACGCATCTTCTACAAGATAACATATGCTTAGATAACACTATATCAAGCAATTCAAATATACATACTGTAGAATATTTAAATGCCAAACCACAACATATGGGTTACTGTACAGTTCTCACGGAGCAAAGAGCTCCTATGCAAGCCAAACTCTGAAATAACCAGGCTTACGTGGATAATATATCGCCATAATTCGGCTTCGATTAAAAGCATATTTCAGCAGAAGCTCAGGATTTCAGCTCTATGCATTTTAATGATGCCAGCCTACGACTCTGCTTATGCTAAATGTACACTACTCAAGTGGATTCAGAATTATGCGTTATATAAATACAGAGCGTATTAAGACAACATCCTGCATGACCTAAGTATATATGAATGGCGCAGTCCCAGGATCTGCTGGCTGCCCTACACATTGTGCATAAAAATCAGTCAATTGATATTATCTATGATTTTACTAATATTTTCATTTCAAACTGCTTCTTAGTCTTGTCTTCCCAAAGACAGAACAGTGTAGAAGCGGAGCGGAAAGCCTTCTGGAGAGTGCCAAATTTCACTGGATGTACAATAACCCAGTACATGTACCTTGTGAGCTACCGAGGCCATAATGACTTACACTATACGTTTTAAAGGGACAGTATCAGGAATGCACAACTTTTATTCCAGAAGGAACTCTGACAGTCCTAAATTAGCGTCGCCTCATGCCTAACCCCCCAACTTCTATGTAGGGCATACGAAGATTTTAGAATAGAAGAAACAATCTATGTTCTTATTAGTAGTTTTCACTATGTAAGTTGTAATGAATGTTATCGAAAGGCATAAATATAGCTTCTGTAAATTCTAACACCTAAAAGTAAGGCAGTTTCATATTTAGTGTGATTAATATAATCAGGTAAAGTTGCCTAGGGTAATTTAACACTCGGGAAAAAAAAGTGAGATGTCATTAGAACCACCTTTAAATGAAAAGCAAATTAAACTATGACAATGCCATTATTTTGAAAATCTCTCCTGTTTTAACTCTTTATTATTAAGGTTTAAATAGGTGTTAAGATTTTTCAAAATGAAAGGGTTGAACCCTAATGCTTACTCTAAGATGTGATTAAAGAATGATATGACAAGACTTTAAAAGGCGGCAAATCACAAGTATGAAGTAAGCTGTTTGCTACAACAGAACCAAGGTAAATCATTTACTTCACAGGATACACAGGATTCAATGGCATGTAATTCCCGCCTGACATTTGTACCGTGTTTTTTTAGAGTATATAAACTCCTTTCATTATAGCTATTAGAAAATATATCTGAACACTTATATAAACTATGATAAATTAATCCAACTGCCATGTTACGGGTTGCATTGTATCCTCCAAAAATCCACATGCTGAAGTCCTCACCCCCGGAACATCAGAATGTAACCTTTTTGGGAATAGTCATTGCAGGTATAATTAGTTAAGTTCAGGTCATGCTGGAGTAGGGTGGGCCCTTAATTCAACGTGACTGGTGTCCTAATAAAAAGGTGTACACTGAAAGAACACCATGTGGAGACTGGAGTTACGCCACTGCAAGCCAAGGGACTGAGAGAAACCAGCAGAGAGTCATGAACCGGTCCCTTCCCTAGTGACTTCCAAGGAAGCACAGCCCTGCCAACACCTTGATGGTGAACTCCAGGCATCTAGAACTGCGAGACAATAAGTTTCTGTTGTTTAAGCCCCTCAGTTTGTAGTACTTTGTTAAGGCAGCTCTAGCAATCTAATGTACCATATTTGTTTCAATTATTACTACAGCGTTTGTAATATTAGCAATACTAGCGCATATTACTGGAGAAGTGCAGAAGGATCTTTAGTTATCAATATTCGTCCCAATCGCCTCCAACAGACTCGCTTTCATGGTACTGTGTGTTGGACTGGCACCACCAGGCAACGCTGACAGAAATCGGTCAAATAAGCTTTAGGAAATCTGTTATTGGCAACTCAAAGGCTGATATTCGGTCTCCTCTTGAGTTCTCTAAATTGTGTTTGATGACTGAAGCAAAAATTATAACACGGATAATGTGGTTCTCAATGTATGTAGTTATTATATACAATTGTATTACAATTGAGGGACGGTAAAGGATAGTAAAGGGAGAGAAAGTATCTATACTTCATTCAAACTGATAGAAGGGTGACACCAAAAGACTGATAAATCATGTATATGTAATGTAACACCTAGACAATCACTTAAAAAGCTATTCTAAGTGAAACACTCAAAAATCAAAAGCGGATTCTAAAAAAATCTTCAAGTAAATCATACGAAGGCAGGAAAAACACTGAGAAACGAAAACCAAAAAGAACAAACAGAAAAAATAAAATAAAATGACAGACTTAAGCCCTAACATATCAATAATTACAGTCAGTCTAAGTGGTCTGATATACCAACTAAAAGATACTGGCAAAGAGGATATAAAAAATTATATCCAATTACATAGTGTAGAAGTATGTATGTTTCATTTCAAATATAATGATATATGTAGGCTGAAAGTTAAAGGATAAACACGTACCATACAAACATTATTTTTTTAAAAGGCAGTACTGGCTATGTTATTATCAAATAAAGTAAACTTCAGAGCAAATACATCATTAGGGACATAGAAATGAAGGGTCAATCTACCGAGAAGATACAGCGATTGTAAACGTGTGTGCACCAAGCGACAGAGCTGTATCGTATGTGCAGTGAAGGGAGGTCAGGGTCTGTCCTCAGGCAGGGGCAATAGGTCAGATTCGGGACGCTCTGAGCACACTAGATGTGACTGGTGAAGGTGGTGGCCAGAGCAACGAAGGACTGAAAGATGAAGCAAAGGCCTCTAGCTTCAACAGCTGGGCGATGAAAGCCGTACAGGAGGCAAGAGACCTATAGGAGGCATCCAAGTAGATTTATGGTAAAGGGAGAGAAGGGGATGGGGAACAAAAATCTTCGGTGCCCTGGTACTGTGTTAAGTGCCTTCACATGTTTTGTATCTGGAGGAAGACGGTAATGGTGGTTGTGGATACGCTGGCTGCAGTAGTGGAAATTAGCCAAGTGATGGTACCAGAGTTAGGAGGGAGTGAAAGAAGACCTGGGGATACTGGTAATCACAATCACAAAAGGCAGAAAAAAGAAAACAAGCGAGTGAAAGAGACCAAGCGTTAAAAAAAAAAAGAAGGACCTCTGAAAAAACATGATGTCTCACCAAAATAAGTTAACATTTAATCAAAACCCTTAATTAAAAATATGATTGAGAAATACGCAGCACAAGCTTTGCCCCTAGGTCCCAACTTGGAAAGGAGCCCCAGCCACAAGCATCGGCCTGGTCCAGGAAACCTCTTTAGCCCTGTGAGCCCAAGACCCTCTTCCCCTTCCCAGAGACACCAGGGCACACAGAAGCAATGGGTAGGGGACTCTGGCATACCCCTTCCCCTGGATGACAGCCAGCCTCCTGGCTAGGAGACCTGCTGGTCCCTTCAGGCAGTCACAGCAGAGTTAACAGGGAGCTCCAGCAGCATCAGATAAACCAAGCAAACTGAAGTAACACTGCAAAAGCACAAAACTTAAATCACCATCAGAACCACCACAGCTTACAAAAAGAAGGCTAAGGTCCACACACAAACCATAAACAAGGTAACTGCCTACTAAAACAAACAATGTAAATATGACCTACAGTCTCCTAACATAACAGACAAAGTATCCTGGACGCAATTAAAAACAAAACAAAACAACACTTGTCATACCAAGAACTAGGAAAAGCACAATGTGAATGCAAAAAGACCATTATATCTGATGCCAACACTAAGATGAACCGACGCTGGAATAATCTGACAGGGATTTTTACAGCAGGTATCACAAAAATGCTTTCACCATAAATTACAAATTCCCCTGACAAAAAATGAAAAACGAGTAAATCTCAGAAAGAAATAGAAGTTACCAAAAAAAAAAGAAGCAAATGGAAATCACAGAGCTGAAAAACACCATAAAAAACGTCAAAACTCACTGGTTGGCTCAATCTTATCAAGTGGAGATGACAGAGGATGGAAATCTGTGAACACAAGGAAAGATCCATGGAATCCCCCAACTGAACGAGAGAGAAAAAAGACTGGAAGTGAACAGCGGGGAAAGCCTGAGGGACCAATGGGACAATAACAAAAGACCCACATTGACACCACTGGAGCAGCAGCAAGAGGGGAGACACGCAGGGGACTGAAAACAGTACCTAAATAATGGCTGAAAACTTCTCAAATTTGGTGAAAGACAGATCCCTACAGATCAAGAAGATGAGTAAATCTGAAAGGGTTACCCCCTAAAAATCCACGTGAAGACAAATTAAAATTTTTTAAATTGAAGACAAAGAAAGAATCTTGAAATCAGCCAGAGAGAAATGACGCATTACCCACAGGGGAACGCAATGAACTCCCACAGCTTGGGAGAGAAGCTCTGCATGATTGCTACGGACCACTTAAAACTACAGCATTTAGAATTTTTAATGTCCTTTACCCAAATTTCCAAAATGGAGGGCATTTTTAAGAGAAATTTATACTTTATTAGAGATTAAAACAACTTACCTTCCTTAAAAAATTGGGGTATTACGTGCACAGTATTTCTAGATCCAAAATAAAGATCTCTGAGCCCCACACAAAGCCACTCTAATTCTTTAGGTAGACCTTGAATTTATTTTTTCTTTCTTTCTTTCTTTTTTTTTTTGTGGTACGCGGTCCTCTCACTGCTGTGGCCTCTCCCATTGCAGAGCACAGGCTCCGGACGCGCAGGCTCAGCGGCCATGGCTCACGGGCCCAGCCGCTCCACGGCATGTGGGATCTTCCCAGACTGGGGCACAAACCTGTGTCCCCTGCATCGGCAGGCGGACTCTCAACCACTGCGCCACCAGGGAAGCCCCAGACCTTGAATTTTAGCAGACAACTTAGTGATTCTGATATCAGCAGTGTGTATACCATACTTTGAGCAATACTGGATATAAATAAGAAGCCTATGCAAAAAGCATGAAAATATTAACCTTCAGCATTTGTTTGCAGAATGCAAACTAAATTAAATGTATGTAAGTGAAAGCCAACAAACAAAAGATTTAAAATCAAGAGACTAAAAAGATGGGAAAATCAAGAGAAAAGCAATTTACTAGTTATAAGATACTAATTCAGAAGAACTTTAAAAAAAATAAAGCTAGGCTGCTGAATCAAACATTTCCGATGCTTTTCCAAAATTTTGTCACCTGACAAAGCAAGATGGATCACTATAGATTTTTTTTTATACACAAAAGCAATTCCAAGGTTGCAACAGAAAAAAAGTCCTTCTGAACCAATTATCAGATTTTTCTCCTTTCACTTTCTTAGTATTTTTATTGCAAACCACTCATAGCCTTGTTGGAAGCTGGTAGGGTATAAAATTGATGTATCAAACATAAGACAGTCAGGTGAGGGGAGGTACATGTGTGGGTGCCCGTGTGCACACGGCCATCTAACTCCGTAATGTGCTTCTTCACAAGGACGGCTCCACTCACTAGACTCCTGGTGCCCATCCATGTGGGCACCAGGACCCAATGGGGCTACACATGGAAGTCTGTGACACAGTTAACTCTGCCTCCTATTCTTGTCTCACACTTAGTGCTCCTCTACTTATCCAAGCGGGTTTCACACGGCAGGTGCAGTCAATAAAGGTTTCAGACACTGACAAGTGTGGCCACTGCTGCAAAAGCCATTCTTGTTCCCCGAGGGGGTGCCACAAATATTTCCGTTCCCTCGGGGTCTAGAAGGCAGCTGTAAGTGCCTGGCCTTCGAGGTTGGCTGCTTCTCTTTCTGAGGGGCAATCCAGATTCAACCAGGCATTGGTCATCCTGCTTACATGTTTACAGGCATGGGATTTTTCATGAAAAGACAGGAGGGATTTCGTAATACTTTTTTACATATAGCAAATTCTCCAGTGTAAAATGTGCGAAGTGCGGCAAAATGTGACTATTCTAAAGCCATTAAAATATAAGCCACCTGACAGGGCAGTGCTGGGCCTAATGGTCACTCTTCCAGGCAGGGCTGTGTTTGGTACCCAAGCTGTACAACGTCTCAAAGCCAGCAGGAGTCAGTCAGTGATGAACATAAAAACCAGATGTGCCGGGCCAGAGGTTCCCAGACGGTGGCCCCGACACTCACCTGGCACCGCGCCCCCCTCAACCCCTGCCACATACACAGCTATGTGACCACAGGCTTCACAAACAGTACTGTGCTGCTCTCTGATGACACTGTGATACTGGACACTTGTGCTACACTGATTCTGCCCATTTGGGAAACCGGGTACAAGGTCACTAGGGCACTGCAGTACTAAGACAGCGTAAGTATGTAAATGTGTGGCCCATCCAGACAATGGAATATTATTTGGTTATAAAAAGAAATGAGCCGTCAAACGAGGACACGGATGCACACTGCTAAGTGAAAGAAGCCAGTCTGAAAAGGCTACGTCCTATATGATTCCAACTAGAAGACATTCAGAAAAAGGCAAAACTACGGAGCCAGTGAAAAGATCGGTGACTGCCAGGGGTGAAGGGGGAGGGAGGGATGAATAGGCAAAGCATAGACTTTTAGGGCAGTGAAAATACTCTGCGTGACACTGTAACGGTGGATACATATCATCGTACATTTGTCCACACTTACAGACTGTGCAACACCGAGAGTGAACCCTAAGCTACCATGGACTCTGGGTGACGATGGTCACTGCAGGTTCATCAGTTGTACCAAATGTGCCGTCTGCTGGGGATGCTGACGATGGAGGAGGCTGTGCGTGTGTGGGGCAGGGGTACATGAGAAAGCTATGAGGGGGCATATGCTCAATTTTGCTATGAACCTGAAACCGCTCTAAGAAATAATTTAAAAGGAAAAATAAAAGGTACTTGAAAAATATATACATAAGCCACCTGAAATTTTAAATATAAATAACATAAACATTGCTTTACAATAATGTGAATTGTTTAAAAAGCTGTATATAAAGCCAATAAAATGTAGAATAATTTACAATTACCATTTCCTGTTAACAAATTTTATGATTGTTGCATAAATTAGGAGATTTTGCTATAAAATGTGGATCCACTACAATGCAGAAAATTCAGAGTACTAGTAAATGCTCTGCCAATATGTAAAAAATCTGTTTTTAAAAAAATAATAGCGATTCCTAGTAATTATATCAGGGTTTGACCAAGAAAGATAACAAAGATGTAGGAATTACTATTACTATTACAATGCTCTGGAAAATGTTACCACTTAAGGACCGAGTAGGCCTAGAGAACGCTACCAGATGGGGCCAGATGTAAGGGACACTTAAATCAAACAAGTAATCACTTCCGAAGTCATAAATGGATTATCACATAGGGTGACACTGCGCTGGCTTTCATTTTTATCCATATTCCAAACAATGTGAGAAGTCAGTATGGAGTGAACTATTTAATTTTTGTAAATCAGCATTCTAAAATGCTGGAATATGTTCAAAGTTCAATAAACAAAAACACTACTTACTTCAGGATTTCTTCTAACAAATTGGATAGAAAGCAACGTGCATCGCAATCGTTTTTTGCAGTGCTTCGAAGCATTTCATTCAAGGCAGAAAGAAGCAATGAAGGTTAATTGATGGAGATGAAAGAAAAATTACAATTAAAGAAAGGGTGGCTGGCTTTTACAAAGACACTGGAGTGAGATCCTGGCAGCTCCAAGGGCTCTCTGTAGCTGCAGGACTGAGGGGCCTGGAGTGAAGACTGTGCCCTCGGGTCGCAGCAGGATGAACCACCTGGCACAGAGAACCAGCAGCAGATGCAGTGCACGCAGGCGAGGAATGGACTGTCTGCAATCAGTAAGGTTTCTAGCCACAAACACAAGATACCATTAGAATTCACACAGGAATTTATTAATTCCTTTGAAAAACCACTCAACCAAGTACCAGGCCTTCAAAGAGCTTCCAGTAGGAGAGATGAACGGCTAAATAAGCAAATCGAGTGCGTTCTGGTAAAGGCTAAAGAGAGATGAACACAAGTGCCCTGGGAGTCGAGAGGAGTACCAGCCCCAGCCCCGGGACGTCAGGCAGGCTTACTCCCAGAGGTGGGGCAGGAGCACCGCATGTGCGAAGGCTGAGAGCCAGGAACAGAGGCACTGAGGGGTGGGCATGGCATGGTTGGTACACCAGGGTGTCTACAGAGGGCTGAAGCTCATGACGCAAAGGCGGCAAGGAGTGATGAGCTGGAGAGGGCGGGGGCCTGTACGCATCCTTTCTGCCAAGAGAATGTACGGATCCCTCCAGCGTCTGCCAGGCAGAACGCCCGCCATTGGATGGATCTTCACAGGGGTTACAGACAAGAGAAGCACCCATTCCCAGGGCACCTGCGTGTCTGGTAGAACCAGAAGAGTAAGCCTAATGACATGCTATATTATTTTGGACTGTTTTAAAGACGTTTGCAGTTTGGTGTATTTGGGGAAGTGGTTTAGTCCCTGAAGATGACAGCAGAGTGAAGAACAGCAAGGGGAATTTTCCATGTGTGTTTCAGGGACTTTTCAACAGAAAGTATGTGTTGCTTCCTGCCACGGAGACAAAATGTTCCTGATGTATAGGACATAGATTTTCAGTAATGAGAAAGACACATCACTGACACCATGCCAAAAGCAAGGAATAAAGAAAATACGAAACACCGATCACTTGCTTAATTGAATGAAAAATGAAAACAAAACATATCCACTAAAGGAAACAGCTTTCCAAGCACTGATGAAAACTAGTTTTAGTCAAATGCAGAAGTTTTCCAGCTGGGTTACCTTTCACATGTCCAAACTGAACTGCTACTCCCCCCAAAACTTCACAGAACAAGTCAGAATCTGATCAGAAATACATAAGAATTGGGGAAAGAACACAGAAGATTTGGTGGGTGATTAATTCTGATTTTCAAGAATAGTAAAAACATTTTCAAAACCTAACTAAACCCCAGAGAAACCTCATTCGTGGAATCTTCTGAGCACTTTATTGATACAAACTTCTGTTGTGGCAGAAAGCACTTCTCCTCACAGCACAAGGGTTCAGAGCACAAACTCTACAGCAAGACTGCTGGGTTCCCTAAAGCCTCCACTGCTAACTGTGTGATCTGGACAAAGGACCATTTTTTAAATCTTCATGCCTCAGTTTCCTCATCTACAAAATGGAGACAGTAAGACTCTATAACACAGAGTTGTGAGACATAAAGTGATTCAATGAATGTAAAGTTCACAAAAGTTAATAAACGTAAAGCACTTCCAAGACTCAAGCCTGTAGAAAGAAGTCATAAAACAGGGAAGATGTCAGGAAGGAAAGTAACACTTGCCAAGTTCCTTTGGTGAGGCAGATGCTCTACCCAGCGCTTGACACTTACTATCTCATTTAATTTCACAATAATCCTGTAATAAAGAGGCACTATTACCTAATGGAAGATAGTACTTATTTGGGGATTTCAAACTTCTGAGAAAACCCACAGATATTCAATTCTACAAAACCAGAGAATAACAAAACCATTAGAATATGGAGTGCAAGCACTTGTGACATCAGGAACTGGTTAAATACGCTGTACAAATGCGCACTGAACTTATTAGGCCCTGAACTTGCATAAAGAAGCCAGACTGTTGTATACAAACTCCCAACAGAACGTCTACTCATTTCAAAAATGCTCTAACAGATACAATGGCAATTTGAGATCATGAAGAGGTCTTAAATGTCACCATTTCTGTGAATTTGATCATTTCTTGCTCACGGAGAAACCTCAAATCCTAACATTTTCATCTGTATTTTAAGCTTCACCTGTGTATCAAATGTCAGATAATTTATCGGTAGATACCTGTTTAAACCCAGAAATCACAAACATTGTTGAAATCAAGCTAATTAAGGCACAGTTCTGCTGGGGAGATCTTGCCTGGAAGGATAACAAAGGGATTCCCAAGTGTATTCCATTTAGAGAGGCCAAAATTGGCAAGTTTTCACCAAGTGGGCAAGATATACAGAAACACAACTTCAAGACAACAAAAGGATGCAGAAATGAATCAGCTTAGAATTCTTTTCAAATGCATGATGGATGCATACACACTAAAAAGGCAAAATTGCCCAATAAGGAGATAGACAGACATCAGATCTAAAAGTACTAAAAGGAGAGTCAGGAGCAAGGAGTCTAAATTTAAACTGCCAATTCTCAGGAGAAAGGAAGTACATTTGATTGTGCTGGTTCCTGAATTATTTTAACAATAATGATCATGATGACGATGGCATAATTTAAATTTAAAATTGACACAAGGGACTTCCCTGGTGGTCCAGTGGCTAAGACTCTGTGCTCCCAATGCAGGGTGCCTGGGTTCGATCCCTGGTAAGGGAACTAGATCCCACATGCCACAACTAAGAGTTCACATGCCGCAACAAAGATCCCACAGGCCGCAACTAAGACCCAGTGCAGCCAAATAAATAAATAAATAAATAGACATGAATCTATTTCAAGTCTTTGTTCTCTTTTAAAAAAAGGCTTTTTATAGGCTTTAAATAAAAGCATATAATTTGACTTACTTTTTGCTTCGGATTCCAACTGGTAGTAGGTTTAGTAAAACCCTGTATCTAGCATCTATATCCGTGTCAAGTGCAGCAATCTTGAACAGTTCTTTTGAAACTGAAAGTCTACTTGGGAGACAAGGTCCAAGATTCAAATATTTCCCTCTATTACTAAACACTGGGTGCTATAATCTGCTTGAGGTTATATAGGAAAGAAGAAAAATTAGACTTAAGAAGAAGTAGGTTATATATCAACATTTCCAAGTCTTGGTCTCGAGACCACGGCCAACCGGGATTTTACACCCACAAGCCTTTGGCTTACTCCTCCCTCTGCCCGGAAAGCCTTGTCCCGGGTCTCAAGTGGCTGACTGAGCTCAGGTGTCCCCTCCTCTGAGAGGCCACTGTATCCGTCAACTAAAGCAACCTCTCTGGAACTCTCCAGTCCAATCCCTTTTTTCTTGCCTTTAGAACACTTAGCATTATCTTAGCCTAGCCTGCTTATTTGTTCTTGTCCGACATTCCTAACACACATACACACCCACACACACTCAGTAAGTGACCATGACAACGACGACGTTCCTCTTTGCTGACCTCTGACCCTGGTGTGACCCCAGCACCCACATGAGTCTCTCACACATAATGAGGACCTTAGTAAGTACTGGCTATTAAACACATTCATCAATATTGAGTCCTCAGCTCAAGAGCACTCAAAGATGAGACGTGAGCTATGCTTCTCCAAACCAGGGAGAGGCGGACGAATGTGATTTGAGGGGTTCGTGGAAGGCTTCAAAAAATAGATAATGCTTGAGCTCATCTTGAAAACTGTGTCCCTTCCACCAGGGGACAAGGAGGCAGAGGTGGGGAAGGCATTCTAAATTCTTTATAGAAAACACTGATAAACCTTTTCCCCCCAAAACACTCTCACCATGTCATGTGTTAAGTGCCCAGGACAGGCCAGAAGTGGAGCTTTACATGCAACCTCTTTAACTCCTGAAGAGCAGCGCTACCACACACGTGCTGCGGAGCAGAAAGCTGAGGGCCAGAGAGTTTAAAATGCCCCCCCCCAGCCATCTGCAAAAGCTCGCCCCATGGCGGTGCCACCGACCCTCCTCCCGTATAGAGCCCATCTCCAAATTATCCTGTGAGTAAAGTAGGGACTGTCAACGCAGATGTCCAGGGAGTTCACTAATTACTTACTTCATAAATGTCTTTATGTTTATACTAACTGACATTTTCAAGTTCCTAATCTTTAATAAGAATAAGAGATTGTAACCCTCTCCTGTTTATTCCTCAGAACAACTTCAAAATTCAATCCCTTATCTAGAATGCCCCACAGAGAGAAGACAGCGAATCACTCCAAAAAAATCAGAAGTTAATACAATTTATACAACACAGCCCAGATAAGCTGGCCACATGTACCTCCCAGATACAAAAGCATCCACCCTAGGACACTCGTGATGGGGGAGACTCAGGGTGGACGGAGGGGCATTTGAGGTACAGTCTGACTGTGTTGGCAGGTAAACGCTGTGGCACTGACAGGAGAACTGGCATCGCCACGTGAAGAGGACAGCCAAGGAAGGTAACCGCACAGGCATTTAGAGCAGGAAACACAGACCTGGGTGCGTGGTGCTCAGCGGGACCCAGAGTAACAGCATCCTGGGATGGGTCTCCAGGACCACAGCGCCCCGGGCGAGGCTGGAAGCTGCCGAGGTGACTGCCTCAGACGTCACAGCCCAGGCACTTGTCTTCAAGGCAACTCAGCTGCTCTGCTCCAGCTTTAAACTCAGTGAAGCAACACTCTGATTACGATTTGGCTTCATGAGTAGGTTTTCTACAGGAAAATGTGTTGATTGTTGACATGAGTATTCCAGTCTGCTTGACAGTACTCTATCTCAATTTAAAAGAAAAACATCCTAATTTACATAATTATCTTGCAAAATTTTGTTATTGTGACTTTGTCAGATTTATCTCTGGTTATTGATAAGATCAGGAACCCAGATTCGATCCCGCCCTTCAGGTCCTGTCTTGTCTTAGAAGCCCCGACAAGAACACTGCTTCCCCCTCCAAGCCCTCCCTTCTCCCCAAACACACTCCTTACTGCTTTCCAATCACTGCCCCAAACTCAGATCCTCCATCGAACCAACCCAGACTGAATCACGTCTCCCCTACAGTCACGTCACAATGGTGTCCACCCGCCCTAGCCTTCATCTTCACGTTAGCCAGAGCTGATGTGACAGCACATCTCCACGTCATACACAGCCTCTGTGATATACAATAAATCTCTGTAATACATCTGGTACTTAATGCAGTTCTGTATCAGCCAGAGCCAATACAATGTGTGCTGCACATGTTACATAAGGGCATTAAATGTAGGGTCAAAGTAAACACCCTGCGTTTGTACATTAGACTGGAAAAACGGTAAAGCAGCTAATGAAATTTGAGACGGATAACTGTAGTCTTACTTCGGTTTTGGTGTAAAAAAATGAGATCAATACAGTTTGGGGAATACGGCTAGAAAGATTCTCTCTTCTGAAGCTCCACGTAAACCAAGAGAACAGAACGAATGGTCACCCAAAGCCTTAATACCACCTCAGGACAGACAACGGGTTAGAGCCAGGGTCTCTGTTGTTAGCGCACACACGGCACCCTGAGTTTGGGTCTGGACCCCACGTTAAGACCAGCAGTGACAACTTGGAGAATGCCCAGTGGAGTAATGCCAGGCTAGACTGAACCTCTCTCACTTCCCAGGCCCCTTCTGTACTGGCCCCGAGTGCAGCCCACGCCCCCCCGGACTGAACTGTCCCTCAAGTCCACCAGATGCCCTCCACCTGTGCTCCCCAGACATGCCGTTGCGTCTCCTCGGCCCCTCTGTGCCGCCCTCTGTTCCCCTCGCCTGCCCGTCTCCAAGCGACCCCGCTGACCCTCGGCACGACCGTCCATCTGTTTCACGAGCCTCACACTCAGGCCCAGCGCAGAGCACGGTTGTCCCTCCGGCCTGGCTGCAGCAACAGCACCTACACTTTGACGCTCGGCTGTAACATATAATAACATCTTCAGGATCAAACTGAGTTGCAGTACTTGGGGCTCCATTCAGACTGGATGCATTACAGGGCTACCTGTCTTTGATATCTGCCGCTCCAAATAAGGCCCTTTTCTTCCTCTGCAGCAGTGTATGTACTGGACTAGAATGGTTACTCTGAAAGGATGACGGTGAACATAATGAAGTTCACAGTGGCTGAAATGGGCTGAAGGCAGGCCACTAACAGGACTAACGGTTTCAGATTACTGCTTCCCCGGAGCATTAGGGCGATGTGCCACCGTGCTTTATAATAAATACGTATTTTGTCTTTGTCCCCATTCCCGGCACAGAGCTCCTAAAATCCTTGTAATTTCCTGAGTGATACGAGTACTAGGAGCGTCTTTTGGTCCACAAAGTGTTCTGGGTGGGGTCCTGGATGGATCCTGGATGGGGCCTGGTCACCAGAAAGACCAAGCCATGGTCAGAAGCCTGGAATTTTCAGCCCTGTTCCCCACTTCTCTGGACGGATAGCATCAGGTCGGAGTTAAATTATAGGACACCCAGCTGGAGTCACAGAGAACTGCTTGGTGTGGGAACGCCTCCACATCTGGTGTCAGAAGTACTGTGAGTGTGGCAGTTGTGTGAGACTAAAGGAGAATCGCAGGAGAGACTAGGTTTCACAGCCAGGGAACATGCCGGGGAAAATAATTTTTAAGCCAAATAACGTCTATTCATAAGTACAGTTGCTTTATACACTCGTAGCCAAAATTTTAAATATATAGATAAATATGGGTGTATTTATATTTATAAAAAGAGCATTGATACCTAATCTGGTTAAAACTTCATCTCTAATAGCAATGAAAGTTTCATATGATAAAATTAGGCTACCCAAGATCCAAAACAATTTTAGGACTAGTTTCAGCCATTAAAATATTACTAATTATTGCATGGTTATAATGTCAGTCCTTCTTAAAGTACTGATTCCCTACTAAACGACTATGAAAACGTTCGTATTATTTTTCCTTTGTCCAATATTTTTTATTTTATATCCTAAGCTCAAGGAGGCAAGCTTAATGAAAATGTATGTATTGATATAATCATATAGCTATTAATGATAGTTTAAGGATATATAGTAACAACCACATATAAAGAGATAATAGGAATACAAGTGTCTGTTTTGAAAATAATTATTCTGGAATAATGTTTTGTCTGCTTCTCCCAAATAACTGTTTTTGGGTGAGTTGGATTTTGAAGTAACATTAAGTAAGTGAACTGATTAAACAAATGTTTTTCTAGTTTGCATTAAATGCTAAGGTTGGCCCCATTTCCTTTTTAAAAAAAGCATTAAGTTGTTTTTGAATCTCGAACATCTTAACGTCAGAAAAGTAAAGAAAAATTAAATCAAGTAAGGCACTTACCTTCATTATAATTACTAGTACAAATACGTTAAATATATATTTATGTGTGTCTGTCTGTACATGTGTACCCACACACTCACACACACACACTCACACACGCCCTCCTTTCTCTTTCTTTGAGCTTATCTTTTGTTTTTGTCCCTCCAGTTAAGGCCTGAACATTTCCCCAGGAAAAAAGAAGCATAACAATGGTGCCCTTAGATGCACCAGATTTCTCCTGGTGTCATGGTATGTGTCAAAAATAAACTTTCAGCCTACATAATGACACAAAAATAAGGCATTGCATCTGGGTTGTGAAAGGTACTAGTATACTCTGCTGTCACATTCTTAGGAGAATGAAAACAAATCCTCTATATTTCTATATACAACTATATTTAAATCTTTTCAATTAAGTACGATTCAAGAACCCTAACAAGAGTTTAAAAGCTCCCTCTTAAATAAAGCGTAATGTGAGGGACTGTTGGGCAGAATGACGTGAAGGTGGGAAAGCTGTGTGTAGTCGGGAAGACAACTCCATCAGCAGCTGAATGTAACAGAAGGGAAAGAAACACTCCACAAGTTTAAAAAATCCAAGTTATGGAGTCAAGAGGGCGTCTGCATGGAGATGAAGCAGGAGCAGTGGCATATGAACGATGATGCCAAACTAAAGTAGAAGAAATAGACACCCAAACCTGCAAATCCAGGCCTGGCCTACCCACCCCCTGGCATTTACGGTCTCTGGGCACCGTCAGAGGCGGCCCAGAAGGTCGAGAGAAGGGGGGCTCAGAGGCAGACAGGGGTCGCGGCTCAACTCGGGCAGAAAGTGACTCCGTGCTAAGCCGGCCACCTCCACGACCCTGCCCCACGGTCACCACCTGAGCCGAGACCATCATCTCTCCACACAAAAGCCAGACTGACTTTTTCAATAAATAAATAAATATAGGCTCTTCTCTTGCTCGTGCCCCTTCAAAGGCCCCCGTCAGAGTCGGGAGCAGCTCTCCACCGCCCACCTGCACGGCCCTGCGGACCAGGACCTGCCTTCCCGTCCCTCCCCAGGCCAGCCGCCCACCTCCAATGGCCCAGACGCTGCTCTGAGCCCCGTTCTCACAGCTCCGGCCTTCACTTCATTCAGATCCCTGCTCAGTCACTTCCTTAGAGCAACCGGGCGGTGGGGATGGATGGGTCGTTATCCGCATCGCACTGAAGGTTCAAGGGTTTATGTCAACTTAACATGAACTTAAAACATAACTGCCCGTTTTCAATATGTGCAGTTATGTCGATCGTACCACAACAAAACTGTTTTGTAAAAAGTCGTTTCCTTAGATTTTTCCCAAACTTGGTACACAAAACAGTTCCCGGCTGGCCCAGCTCCCTACCTCTCTGATCCAGTCCTCTGTTTTGCTTCTCTTCCTGACTCTACCCGGCATGGCATTACAGTATATATTCATTATTTATGTGCTTAGACTCTGTTTCCAGGGTCTAGAGCGGTGGCCGCTTCCCAGAAAGCACTGATGAACATTTGGGACATAAATGGCTGTGTGACTTTGGGCCGGGTCCTCGCCTCCCTGGGCCCTTCCCTCACAGTAAACCATGACAGGAGAAGAGACTCTCTACGGAGAGGGCACACACCAGACAGGCCTGGCACACCCTGAGTGGGAGACGCATCTCAAGTACCAAGGGGTTCACAGAGAATATCACAGATGTGACAACATCCACTAAGTCACAGGGTCCTTTTATTTATAATGAGTCAGTCACCTGACTAAACGCTCTAAAATGATCAAGTATTTTCTCCCCAGCCTCCCAGGCTGTTAATCACTTAGGTGTTGACTTCTCATGGATAACCAGGGGGTATTTCTCTTGAATAACAGTCTGGGAAAACTCCTTACGATGCCCTTGTAGTTACTCTAGCATACTTCCTAGAGCTGTGCAAGGGATAGTTATTTGGAGTGCATTTTTAAATTTCTAACTTAATATGTCTTCATGTGCTCTATTTACTTTCCTAGAATTGCTGTTTGTCCCTGCTGGATCCCATTTTGTATAATTGCCCTATTCTCCAATTATCCTTGGTACTTCGATTAAAAATTCAAAAACTGATACTCTTAGCAATTATTTGCATTCAGAAAGTGAGCTTATTTCTGAAAATTAAAGCTGTAAAGAAAACATACCATGAGAACGAATCAAAGTTAATGATGAGAATAAAACACACATAAACTAAACTCAGTTAATAATGCAGGTGAAATAAATCTGCAAATATGAAGCTCAATAATGGGGAAAAAAACCATGTTTCAAGGTTTTTCTGGTAGTTAAGTAATTATGGAGAAAACTATGATGATAATAAAAGAAGAAATATCAAAACATTGATATGAAGGCATACAATCAATGAGAAGATAAAGTGATCAAAGGCAGAACTGTCAACAGTTAACTTATTGGAAACTCACGCTGCATAAGACATATGAAGTGTTCTGGAGTTTGCCAATTTTCTACTAGATCCCTGTGCAAAACTGTGTGGGCAATTCAATAGGGTGTCGATGTTGACTAAAGCCTAGTGAGTAAAGAAACCAAGAACAGAGAGGAAAGCAAGCAAAGGACCTCGGCCCCCGACCAGGGAACGCCCTTGTTCCTCCCACCCGTCACTGCTCCTGCCTTGTGGGGATTCCCATTGTTTACAAGTAACAGAAGCAGTGAATGTTTTCTGCTTAAGTCTGTTTAAAACGTCCATGTCACACAGAAAAAAAGTAAGGCTGGGTAAGTCTGAAAGTTTGGAGATGTTTGGAAATACAGTTGCTATGGTCTTAACAGAGAGGTAATTCAGGCTCTTGTACTGCCCTGCTGTACAGGAGGGAATTAAGATTGTTATTACCCATTACAGTATCTTATATGGGCCCGTTCCGGAATCAGAAAAAGAAGAAAAACAAGGTGCGTGTGAAAATATTAAAATATGAATGGCAGTGGCAAATTTTTAGTACAATCAATTCAGTTCCAGTGAAGGCAGTAGCAAAAGGTCAAAACAAAATCATTAAAGAAGTTTCTGAAGCTTCTAGAAGCCTCATTAGAAACCATATCCTGTTAAAAGTATGAAAACCCTGGAGAGTCAGGTGAGGGAGCATGAAGTATGTGTGTTCAGAGAATTCCCATTAGCAAGAAAATGGGAGACCTTCCTGGGTGTAGAGAGAACTTAATTCCAAAGCTACTTACCGAACAGCAAAAGAGAGGCATGAGATGCCTTACAGAATTTCTCACGAAAAACAGTGGCAATGTTATCAGAATGATTTCGATGAAGACTTCAGCGAACATAATTTGTAGGTATCTGTAATGCTAGAACAACTTTATAAGGGGACGCAGAAAACGTTCTCTGTCCATGGTCAAGAGGAACCCAGAAGAAAACACTTTCTTCTACCTGGGATGCCTCTGGCCCAGGTTTTCATACCTTGATAAGTGGGACTTTAGAATGTGGTCTACTCTATTTTGAGTAGCAGAAATAATGAACATAATGTCCACTATTTACTGAGGGCCTACTAAGTGCCCAAGACTACATTGTTTGTTCCCATCTTGTTAACTGCCTAATTGCTTCATATTTTAAAGCACGTAAATATTAAGGTTGGCAGGCAGGAATCAAGGAAGTCACAGGAAATGTTTTCTGGCAGTCATATACAGATGCCTTTAGACAGCAGTGGGCAGGTTTAGAAGACAGGAGCTGTGCAGTCACAAGATGATAATCCCTTACTGCTTTTAGGTCTGACCAGACTCTGAAGAGACCTCCCTGGCACCCGCCCCGGGCTGCCCACTGCTGCGTGGGCTGCATCCAGGTGACTTCCGGAGAATGCCTTGTGGTCCATCAGCGCCCCTATCATCCACTCCTCACTGGCCTCTAAAACTGTTCTGCTCCTGGGAAGCCAGTTTTAGCTGGGAGAGTCATTTGGAGCCACCAGCCTGACCATAACTAGTGGGTGGTCAAAGAAATAGATCCGTTTTTTGCTGATTTTTATTCTCTGAATTGACGTGGGGAGGGGAGCAGTCACATCAAACAGATCTAGCATCCCGCCCCCATCGGGGTTGTGCTCTTGCTGTGTGTGCCCTTGTGTCAACCTCCTATTTCAGAGAGATTCCATCCAGGCTATGGGATTTCAGCAGAGTCATACTGTCTCACCAGCGGTAGGGAATATCACTGTTTGTTCAGAGATTTGACAGTCCTTTGTAAAAAAGGACATTTGAGTCAGATTTTGTTCCTGTCTATATATAGTCTATATCTAGTCTTCTTAACCTGGGAATCCATAAACCCTCCCTATGGCCTCAGATCCCTGAAAACTATATGCAAACTTTCAGGAAAGTACCAACATTCTGGGGTTTTGCTTTCCTTGCCATCTAACAAATTTGAATTATGAAAGAGATTACCAGGAGATTAGGATTGTAATCTAGTATTATTTTTAGTTTCACAGAACTATAGCATATCACCCTAGGAAGATCCAGCAAGTTCATCGATTAAAATTTCGTTCTTTATTTTACATTTAATGGTGTGAAAGCAGAGAGGGGTTAAGAGGCTCCACAGATAGTGACACAAGAGGCAGGACTAGACTCCACGTCCACAGCTTCCAGCTTAATGCGCTTTTCATTTTCGTCAACTTGCCCTCACTCTTCACAAGGTGCTAGTGGTTCGTTATGAGCATTTGATTTCTAATGTGTGTTTGCCTGAGAGAAACGTATCTGCTGAAAATATCATAAGTGGCTTCTTATGTACTATTTCAAGTTTTTATGCACATACTCCTATTTCTAGTTTTCTTCTACTCTGTTCCATCTGTTCTATAAACCAACACAATGGCTAACTGCAGACTTGTTTGATCCTTCTAGAGTTGTTTTCCAACCTTTTGATTGCCCTTTCTTTTCACATGCTGGCATGCTTTCTAATTTGCATGCTGAAATGAAACTGTTATATAAAACACCTTAAGAGTTAAAAGTTATAGCATTTCTTCTTTATTTCTGACTTTAATTTTTGGAATACTCTGATTTGAAATGTTATTTTAAGGCTAACTGTTGTTTTCTCTGATTTCTAATTAAAGGTATCTGCATTTCTACCAGGTCTTCTCACAGAAGTCTAAGATGCACAGAGACTTAAAGGTATTGATAGGTTCCTTTTAGCCCCCGCCTCCAACATATTCTCTTTAACATTTTGTCTTCCCTCTCTCCTAGAACGTGAACTTGATCTTTCCCCAGGATTGATAATATATGGATGTGATGAGAGTGAGTTATGTTTTTAAGGAACCTAATTGTCAAAAATACAAATAAGATATTTCAGAATGACATGTTAAAGGTATACATTTTACACTGTTGGGAATTCATGGTGTACTATATGGGAATTCAGAACTAGACTAATAATTCTGATAAAATTCAAACTTCAAAAGTGATGTCTATGGATACAAAGCTTTGTGTAAGAAGAGAGAGAAAAGGGGAAAAGTCAGCTAAAAACTAGCAATCTGGAATGTGCTGCTTTGTAAATAAACGGAGCATCTGAGTAATGAAGACTAAGTGTGGGTTAACTTCGGTAGATACCTTGCATTAACAAGCAGCAGGTATAACAAAGGGCAGGAAGGTAGGTGACGCCCATGGCACAGGAAGTGAAAAAAGCACCACTGAGCAAAAGCTCCCATAAAGAAAATCAGTGGACAACGGATGATGAAAAGCATTTGCTCCCTTAAACAGTTAAAGCAGCATAAGCAGAAAGGAAAAGCAGGCAGGAGAGAATACACCTTCCTAAGACAAAAAAGATCTTCTTTAAAAAGGTGATGGGGAATTCCTACTTCTGACCGGGCTCAAGGTCCGCTGCCCACGAAGAGAAGAGTGCTGGGTTCTCTTATTAGCTGCGCACTTTACTGTTTGGGCTCAGAAGTCTTTCTCTCTTTCCAAATCAGTTTTGCGGGTGTGAATTTACAGCATTTATCTGGGTTCTTGTGTAAAAGGGACAATAAAAAAGGAGAGGAGGCTGAAGGATAAAGAGGAAAAAAGAAATGAAGGAGGTAAGTAGGAACAAAAGGCACAGGGGAAAGAACCACTAGTCTGGAAAGGGGCTCAGAGCTGTGAGGCTCAGTGGATGAAAATGCTTGGCTACAGACACGGGTCCTGCCTACCTGTCTGTCTGCAGGGGGCTTCCTCTCAGCGGTGAGCTGGGCACTGGCGCTGGGCCCGGCACCGCTGCCCTGGGCGCGAGCTGGACGCGTTCCTCCCCGAGAGGAGATGGCTGCGGCAGGGCGCTGCGTGTGCGCCCGCGTGTGCGTTTTGCTGCTGCAGCCTGTCCTGAGCTTCCAGTTCTTTCACATGTCAAAAATCTCTGAGATTTATTTTTTAATTTAAACGATGCCATTTCACATCACACCCCATTGAAGTACTTTATGTACTTTGCCAAGTCCAGCGCTACCCAAAATGATCCTCTGAAATTCCCAAACGAGCTGCAATTAAGAAACAGCTCAGCTGAGGCTGGCATGGAAAACATCATGAACTTGGGCCTTCTTCCTTAACAATATTTTTAATTCTCCCAGGTCACATGAAACGAGTAATAACTTCAGCTAAAATTAGGTAATACCATTCACTAGGAAAAAGGAAAAGCAAACCACATGGAAGAGTCTTGTTGGAAAGGCATTTCCCCTCCTCCAGGGTTACACAAATGAAGGAGGAAAACATAAGGTGATTTCTTGGAATGGCTTCAGCACAGCCCAGTTTGGGACAAAGGGTAGGACAGGAGAAAATCATCTGTCAGGTGACCACCAATGACCAAGTCAAACTGACCAGGTAAACCACTGAGACGCCCTTCGAGTACTAAAACAAAAACATGTTTTCAATGGAAAGAAAAAATCTTATTTGAGAACTATAACAGTATTAACCAGAAAGCCTATCACGGCATACGATTAAACTCACCTGAAGAGCATTAATTAAAGTGTACTTAAAAAAGTCAAAGACAGCAACACATAGATTAGCTGTTCAAAGATGAAGCTTAAAAACTGTCAGATTATTTTAGTCGTTTTTCCCAGAATAGTTTGTTGTTACTGTTATTTTTACTTTTTAAAAAATAATCCATTTTTCATCTACCACAATAGTTTCTTGTATTTAATTTTTAATGCATCTCTAATGCAAAACAAATCACTAAAATCATTCTGTTCTTAGTTTCAATCCAAAAAAGCAAAAGAAAATGAGCCTACGAATTGTTATAAAATATGCATTAATGTTTTCCAAATATAACTGTTAGAATATATGTTTAATTTAGAAATAAAATATACACAATTAGCAAATAAAACAATTTTAAATGGGGTTAAAATATTTCCTCTGATAGCTCACACTTTGTGACAATTGACAAAATAAAGTACATCTTTTAAAAAGGGTGAGTTTGATTATTAAAAATCAATAAACTACAAAAACAGTGATTCAAGGGATTTGTTTATTTTTTCCTGGGGTGGAACAGAGACTAAATGCCACCGTTATTAGAATCTCTCTGATTCTAACAGTGAACCCAGTGAACCTGGCTTTGTGAAATTTGAAAATTCCATATTTAGTCACACTGTTACTCACAAACCTTAAAATGATTCTCTAATTTGGAATAAAAGATTTGAAATGGCTTTTTTGCTTTCCATTTTAGTTTGTTATATAAAAGATTTCTTGCCCATGCGTTTCATTACTTTTCTGTTGTGTACTCAATAACGCAGCTTAAATATATGATAAATCAATTAATAATCTCATAAACCATCTTCACACAGCCAATACCTTAGGTAATGACTAACCTGGAGGTGAGGGTGTCGTGGACACCAGCGAATGGCCATTGGTAGCGTGTTTAATTTTAGACGTGGAAACGGGTGTTGGAGGAGCCTGTCCCTTAGCTGTCACCCGCAGGTTTGCAGTGAGCAGCAAAAAGCCAGCGAGGCAGCCTGAGGTTGGGAGACTACAAAACCCAGGCTGTGCCGAATGAAAAACAACAGTGGAACAGAGCAGTGTTCTACGGCAAAGGCTGTTTTCATTAAACACGTTACTAGTATGAGGCCTTGCCTGCTTAAAAGAGGGGAGAAAGAAGTAGAAAATTAGATTAATGACAGAATCATTAAAAAATCAAGAACTTAAAACTATATAAAGAATCAGATTCATTTGACACTGGTATATTTATGAAGAAAATTTTAACAGTATTATAAATACTAATAAAATGAAGGGGAAATGAAGTCTTTACAAAAATATTTCGTACTGTCAACAGCTTTTAGAACACGATTCAGGAATTTTCTCTAAATCTTTTTTTTTTTTTCAGTTTTAGAGTTTAAGTTGCCATATACTGAAGTGATATTCAAGCTATAAGAGTGGTTTTTTAGGCAATGTACGCTTCCCTTTCAAGGAACTAAAACTCTTTCTTTTCTCTTATAAATAAGCACAATAAAATGGGGCAAGATAGCACAAAACTGGTGGGAGAGCTAAAAACGTATTTGCAGGACACTCTGCAATCTACTCAGTTGGTCAAAGTAGATTTATTTTTTTAGCATGTCCATTAAATCTTTTGTAGAAATAAATCCCAGCTCCCACTTAAAAGAATCTCAAATATAGGTGGGGAGTTTCAGGTTTGATTCACACTTAGCCTAGGATCTGGAAGGCAAGGGAATGTCTTTCAGTGTGCTCTGGGTTCTCAAAGTAATTCATAAATTGTCTTATTTCACCTATTATATACAGAAAGCTGTAAACAGTCAACTAGGTAATGCAAGTTGTAAGTAGATGCAAGTAAGCAAATGACTAGAAAGAGGTCAGTGTTGCTGCCTGCCAAAGGTTAACCAAGCGCTATATTTCCCTCAGAGAAACACAGATGGAGACAAATGAAAAAAACTGTGAGCTCTCCTCATTTCTACCCACAAGCTGCGACTGTTCCTTGGCTACGTTTGAACACTGGTGTGGCACTCAAACTGTTTCTTTGAAACTCCTTTAAAACTAAACATAGGCTTTCCCCCCTTCACTGCTAATTACATACTTTTTTGTTAAAGCAGCAAGCCCTTTATCGCTCATAATTTCAGCTATCACTTTCTCAGGCATCTTCTCGGATCAATAGCATATAGTTAAGTGGAAGAAAAGGCTAAATGTGCTTCCTATTTGCAAAGCAAGGATTAATTTTTAGTTTTTAAGTGCTCTTGCGTTTCATGTTAAAATATTAAATTCAAGTCACAGGTTCAAAGTAGTTACACATTCAAGCTTTTTGTTAAATATCTGTCATTTTTAACATCTTGAATACTGGCACAGGGTATAATAAAATCTGTGTGCATTCCGCAATTTAACAGATTCCAGTGCTGGTGGCCATACATCTCTGATGGCAAAACTACATGGTTTGTAGCACCATAAAATCAATAAATATTAACCTCTTCTGACACGTTGTGCATGGACGCTTCATCAGTGGCTGTCAGGTAATAGAACAGTCAGCGATGAACTGTATTTCTCAGCTAAGGAATCCATAACAAATTTAGAAATCAATGTAGATTAACACACTTTTTAAATAAAAAAAAATCATCTACAGATTTTATTTCCCATGAAAAGAATACAAAAGCTGGCAAACTCACATTTTGAATAGATGCCTTTGGTGGGACATAAATATGAAGCAGCACTGTAACGCAAAGAACTAAATACTATACACATCTCTCAGGCCCCACTCCTATAATCACATGGACTATATGTAATCCGCTTTCGAACTTTAGGTAACATGCTCAGTGGGAAAATTTTTATTCCATGACAACATCCTATTTCATGACTATTAGCAATCCATGTTTTCAGATGAGTTACAGATAACACCGAGCACAATCGCACGAAGGTCTACAAGAAAGGGGAAAACTACTTGGTAGAACCCGTGTCACTTGACTTGGTGAGACGCTCCCTAAAGTCACTGCAGTAGCGACTCTTTCCCTCTGACCCCAGGCCACCCGCAGGGCCCACGCCGTAGGATCCTGGTCCTTGATGACACAGGCTGGGAACTCCCAACTCACAGCAAGCACTTCCTTCCAGTCAGTTTATGGTGCACATTCAGGTTCTCCCAAGACAAACTTAGCTTTGTAGTCGTGGGTCAATGCCACTGAACAGTTTGTTGTATTGATCAACTTAGGTGAATTCAAGTCTCTTAATATGTTGAATTTGGTCATTTAAGCAGCAAAGTGTAACTTCTGTTTGCAATCTTGCTCATCAGTATATCCACATCTCTCCCTTTATGGAGGACAAACGACCTATGTTTTCATGGTCTAGTTCCCTTCAAAAGTACTGTGAAATTTCAACAGGGCAGCAATTCAGACAAATAACTCAATCTGCAAATGGAAAATGAATGCTCTATACATAAAGTAACAGCTGTGAGGAAGAGAACCTCAATGTGCTGAAAGCTCTATTACCATAAGACCTAAAAGTCAGCTGTGGAGAGCAACGAGTTTACACTTGTCATTCTATCAGTGACATCTATATTTTTAAGCTCTAGACAACTCAGCATAAGAAAAATCAAAAATCTTAGGAAAATATCAGTTTACTAGAGTTATATGTCTTTGGGTTATAAATTTTAAAAATGACCCTTTTGGTGGAAATAACTGTAATGTAACTTCAGTTTTGCAATAGATGCCATTGTTAGAACTTATGATTTTCAAAGTGACTGCTTTGTGGGTAGAATGAGGAACACCTCTAAAATAAATTAATAATAGATCTTAAAATAGGATCTAATATCCAGTCACTCATCGAAAAGAGGCTGGCTCTCAGAAGACGCTGAAGAAGAAAAAATGTCAGAATAACCCCAAACACATCAGTAAGTCTTTGGTATTGTCCTTGAGACTTGCTGGGGAAAGTCTAAGTTCCACAGAATGGCAAGGAAGCACAGCAGACTCTGCGGGCACTCCCCTCACCGTCAGGGCAAACGTGGCGCCCAAGTCATCGGGGCCCAGCAGTGACCGGCCAAGACGTGCTTCAGGCTCTAATGTCAAGTGCCTTAAAAAAGGCCTGTTCTGAAATGATCAACTTCCCTCCCTCCCTCCCTCCCTCCCTCCCTCCCCTCCTTCCTTTAACACTACTTCAGGTTAGAAAAGCTAGGAAGATTTTTACAAACCAGTCAAGGAAAGCTTATCTTCTGTTTTAAAATCAGGTTTCATTAGCGTCCTGACCCTGCTTCCTGTTTAGCCTCCGACCCCTCATCCATGATGGGGGATGTACATTTCCTGGCCTTTCCCCCACATGTATCACCAAAACTTTAGCTAAGACAAAAAACAAACAGAAAAGTATAAAGTCTTTCTAGATCATCCAAGATTAAGAAGAGCTCCCAAAGGCAAGTGTGACGGTCTGAATTTTTATCTGGAAACAAACATCCATGAGGCTTCAGTACCCTTTCACAGCTTGAAAAAGCCCACTTTCATTTTTCAGGGAAAATATGTGGGAAATGGTTCAGGTGGACATTAAACCACCATCTCCATTTCCTCTGTAGTTTCTACTAATAATAGCTTATAACCTCGGTGCTCATCAGCCCCATGAAGGACCCACACCCAGAAATGGAGATAATTTGTTTTGGGCTGGCAGATTTATCCTAACACTATCCTGCCATCTTGCACTAGTCACTGGAAATGTGAAGAAATCTGTATGTGAGGAGGGAAGTTATTCGAGCCCTAGAAGAGCTTTGTCAACCTTCTCTACGAAGAAACAAAATAATCATCAGTAAGTATCACCATAACCATTGTTGGGGCAATTTCTGCTTTTTCCTGTAGACTTCAGCTTGAAGGCTATGTATTTTCTCTTCTAAAAGCAACTCTGATGTAGCTCTACATTGATATAATCAAACGTAGGCTTCATGTAGTAGGAAATAAATGAGGGGAAAAAAATCCCAGCAACATCATTTAGCACTTAAAGAAGCAAGAATTTAAAGAAGGAATAACGCTTAAGCTATTTAATGGCACTCTGAGCAAGTCTGATTTATTCTGATTTATTACAACGCTACCTGTCTTTGAAACATTCAAGTATTTGCTTACCAATCCATTACAGGACCTGTGTGTGTCTGACTGTGTCTCAGCATGTATTTGTTTTTGTTTTCCCCTCCATGCCTGGAATACCATCCCAACCTCTCAATCAATGGACTGCTAGCAAGGAAACCTACCAAACGCTCTTGCTTCAGAAAGGCAGGTCCCTGCAGAGCAAATGTGCCCAAGCACCGTGAGTGACGCCCACCCCTCTGCCGCCCACCCGCACTATGGCCCAAATGGCGAAGGGCAAGCGTGCGAGTGATGGGCCCACAGTGCCACGGGCCAGGGAGGGCATGGTGCTGAAACACACGTGCTACGGTGACTGAGGATACCCTCCAGCACACAGCCGAGAAAGTTAGGGCTCAGCTCAGCAAGCAAGTAGGGACTGGCCGAAGTCCTCTGGAATCATGAAATGCGTCGGAAAAATCACCAAATAACGGTTTTGTGAAAAGTAATGGGAAGAAACTGTACCAACAGAAAGCCCTGACTCAAGCAGTTTCAAGAGAGAAAGAGACGGTGACAAACCACACCTGGAAGCATCTACCGCCCCTGCTGCCCCCTGCACTGCACGAATTCAGTGCACACCTTCCCTCCCCGCAACCCGAGCTAACGAAGGATGTGTCCCCGTGAACGTTTTGAACAAGAGAAAAGTATGTGTATACACATGGTTCAAACAACCCAATTAAGAAACAAACAATGGAAGAAAATACAGCACCCCCCCAGAAGTGGAGGTCCTCCCCTTCACCTTCTCCCCAGTAGAGCTGACAGTGTAACCTGGCTTTGGGTCACGAGGCTGGAAGTGAACAGAAGGATCCAGACATGGCGGGAACAAATCTTTACTGAGTGTAGCAGACACCTG
The DNA here is from genome assembly GCF_963455315.2 of Globicephala melas. NCBI lineage: Eukaryota > Metazoa > Chordata > Mammalia > Artiodactyla > Delphinidae > Globicephala > Globicephala melas. The sequence goes on along the minus strand of NC_083326.1, from coordinate 26,100,646 downwards.
CAAGAAACTTCATTTATTTTTCTCTTACCTTAGTCCCACAAAGCAGGATCGATCATTTCCGTATCTTTAAGACAGTTATAACTTTTTACAAGGCACAAAGCTAGCAAGTGATTACAAATCTTATCGTGTCACTCCTCTGGTTACTTCGCTGGCTCCCTGTTTTGCTTAGTCCAAAATCTCAGAGTCTCTCCTCTCCCAGGGCCCTGCACCCAGAGCACCAAGGGCCACACTCCCTTCCCCCAGCAAGCCCCTCCCCTGTGCAGGCCCAGGCCTCTAGGATGCCTCACTTCCCAGGGGGGCTTTGCAACACCGTCGTCCTACTGAGTTCCACTTCTCTGTGGCCACCCTTGGTCCTAAGAGTTCTTCACTTCAAGCAGGCAGCCCCACTGCTAGTTTAAGTTCTATCTGTACCTCTGGTCACTGTCTGCTCTCTCACTATGCCAAGCCCCATACAGGCAAGGGTCACAGTTCAGTCCACAACCCTCTCCCCCGACCTGACAAGTGAACTCAGGTGTTTCTTCTAATATTTACAATCTTAAGGGGAAAGTAGATGATTTAATTGGCACTATTAGAAAAGCACTATAACAGAGACTTTATGTAATTTAACAAGCTAATTCTCATGATATCCATGACTAGATAGGTTCCCAAACCCAGTTTACACAAGCAAAACCTAAAGCTGACAGACGTGGGCTAAGTTTCCCAAGATCACACAGCGAGGAAGTACCAGAGCTGGCTCAAAACTCAGCCAAATTCAATTCAGCTAAATTATTTCAATCAGATAATAAAATATTATCGCATTATCAGACAATAGTTTTTTCCACCATACCATGCTGGCAATCTAGATAAAACTGGAGGAGAGGGATCTATTTCCTTAATTTTGATTATTGAGGTCTTTAGAATAGTTTTATAATAGCATTTGCTGCTTTCTCTTTTGATTATTAAAAGCAACATGTTGTAGAAAATACAGAAAAGCTTGCACCTCTAGGTCCATCAATTTTTCTGAACAGTACATACATTAAAAAATAAAACTGGGGACATTCTCAGCATGTCATTTTAACATCTTTTTAGAAGCTCTTAAATTATAGAAGTAATATGTGTTTGTCATTAAAAAAAAGCCATTGCAATACTGGGCTACATAAAGTAAAAAATGCACAGTATCCACGCACCATCTAAACTTGCCTCTGAGACGGCCATTATTAACAGCTTGACGTAGACTACCTGTATGATTCTTTACGCTCATACAAATATACATGCAAGGACTAAGCTCCCCCCACCCGCCCAAACCCCTTTTTGAGAAAGAAATAGTCCTAGCAGGCACACCATCTTGCAACTTGCTTTTTGCGTGTAGCCGCCTGTCGCGGTCAGGCCAGTACAGATGCATGCACTTGCAACTTGCTTTTTGCGTGTAGCCGCCTGTCGTGGTCAGGCCAGTACAGATACACGCACTTGCAACTTGCTTTCTGCGTGTAGCCACCTGTCGCGGTCAGGCCAGTACAGATGCATGCGGCTCATGTTTAACAGCTGCATATTTGTCTGTCGCATGAGCAGTCCCATCCTGGCAGGCACTTACATGGTTTCCAGTTCTTAGCCGCTACAACAACAGCATATCTTTACACGCTAGAATATTTATTCCATAAGATTGTTGCTTAACAGAACTGCTGAGTCAAATGGTATGTGCATTTTAATTCCAAACTCCTAATCTGAAATTAGGAGTTTGGGATTAACATATACACACTACTATATACAAAACAGATAAATCAACAAGGACACACTGTATAGCACAGGGAACTCTACTAATATTTTGTAATGGCCTATATGGGAAAAGAATCTGAAAAAGAATAGATATATGTATTTATATGTGTAACTGAATCACTCTGTTGTATACCTGAAACTAACACAACATTGTAAATCAACCATACTCCAATATAAAATAAAAAATTTTAAAATAAGATAAAAATAAAATTTAAAAGTATGTCTAGCTTACTTTCTCAGAGTTTTAGCAACTCACTCTCTCCCAATGACATATGAGATTTCCAATTTTCCAACAAATGCTCCATCACGGCTCATTCTCAACCTTTTAAGGTTTCTACCAGTGGATAAAAACTGGCATTGTACAGTTTTGATGTACTGACAACTAGTGAGGTTAAACATCTTTGCATATATTTACTGGTAATCTGCATTTTAAAATGCCTATTCAGATTTGTCTTTTAAAAAAGATCAATTTGAGGGAGGTTTCTGTAAGTTAGGAATAGCGACCTCCTGTGAGAATACTAATTGTGTATTAATCCTGTATCTGTCTTATGTGTTGCAAATATTTTGTCATAATTGATTGTGAAACTTTGTTTACTTTTTTCCCACTTCTGTTTCTGTTTTTCATGTCTTATGTAACCCTGAGGTTATATAAATATTATGAAGTTTGTCTCCATCATTACTTGACTATGTAAGAATTTAAAATAAAAATGCAATTCATGTGAATATTTTTAGAACTAAGATATAATGTCTTTATTAATTATTTGACATCTACTTCTTTGCCTTTCTCCTTCACACTTCAATTATTAAGTGTCTGCGGTTGATAAATAAAAGATTCGAAAACACAATTAATTGTTTTAATAGTTCTATAGTGATCTTCTGATGTCAGATTATTACTGAGCTACTGAACATCATTGTATCTAAAGAATACTTGTTACTTTATACTTCGTTTTTAAATAGAAAACATCATAGTGATTATCTGTCAATATATAAAGATCTAATAACAAAGATCAATTTTCTTGTATTTCAACTCCAATTTTTCAATATCTTTACTCTCAAGAGTCCAGATAACAGAATAAAAAATAGTATAAGAGAAATGTGGACTGTGAAAGTCTAAAGGATGTTTTAGGTATGCATATTTAGATAAATGTCTACATACCACAAGCAATAGAAATTATGTCCTAAAGTAACAAACAGATCAAAAATGCACGTTTGGAATTTAAGATACTTCGTTTACCTCCCCTTCTGGATCAAAAGTATCCCTACACTAGCTTTTATTAAACCCTGGATCATACCTTATCCTGCAATGTCAACTCTGTCTCCATGGTCTAAATGATTGTTTTCTCTCCTGTACTTTTATAACTCAGCCAAGGACGAGGGGAGCTAGCTGTCTTTCTTTGGTGGGGTGACTACTACCTACCCCTATTTTGCTTGGTGCAAACACAGGCAAGTTCCTTTGTGAACTTATCATTTTCTAGAGGTCATTCAGACCATAATTTCAGGCCTCAGCCACTATCCTGACGGTCCTTCTTAGGAAATTGGACCCAGTGGGAACGTTTTCTCCCTCTGCTTAGTCCATGGGTCAGCATTTTCCTTCCCTTGTAGTTCTTAATTCCCTTAAGTGGCAATTAAATTTAAGACACAGTTAGAGAAGGTGCAATCTACATTCATCCAATAAAATCTAAATATTAAAAAGGACAGAAAAATTCAGCATGGTTACTAAGGATAAATGGGACAGCATTTAGCATCTGAAAGGTACCAGTGAAGTGGTACATGAATAAATGGACAAAATTTCTGAAAAATGATTGGAGGTAAAAAAAAATTAAGACAAACTAAAAGCACATACTATGTGTCAAAGAGACGGAGCATCTTAATTATAAGAGGTTAATATCACAGCCAGAGTCAAGAAATAGGTGGAAAAATCACTAATAGATACTGCCTGGAAATCAACCCAAAGATAGCAGACATACAAAATCTAAATTTTAGATTTTTCAATAAGCATATGATAAAAATTAGATTAGTACTGTGGTTCAAAATACACTCTTAACAAAGGTAACTTATTTGTGCTAAAAGCATTCTGCTTGGGAATGATATCACCATGCCTGCGGAAAGACATATTAGAAAAATTATGATCACTGCATGGACATAATAAATGCTTTCTAAGGTCAAAGGTTGTAAAAGAAGCCAAAGGAGAAAGGAAACAAGTTTGAACCATATGTAGCCCATTCATAAACAAATGGAAAAATTACTGGAATGGGTAAAAAAGAGGGAATGAATTAAAACGACAAGCTATTCATGAAACAAATACTATAACAGATAAGCTGTACGTCTGTGGAATATAATGCTTCCAGGTCTAGTAGGTATCATCTTTATGAATACACCACCCTTTCCCATAGTTTATATTGAAGAGAAGGTAAATAATTGTGAAATTTTAAGGACTATCTTAAATCCAGTTGCATACTTAAATTTTTAAAACTTGATTTGGTCTTCCATTTAACTGACCATCTCCCTGGTATATCAAAAAGCAGTATTTTGCCAAGAAACTCCAACATGTGATATCTATGAAATATGGTAAGTACATTTAAAACTGGGTTTAAAGTGGATATTCATGTAGACAACTGAACTCATTCCATTAGGACCACTTTTAAGGTTTTAACTCCTACAATTAAGAATGGTCGAATCTCTTATTCTACAGCACTAAAAATGGTCTTGCTTCTAAGATTAAACCCTGACTGACAAAACACTTTTGGGATCGTGATATTTAATCCAAATATCACATATAACACAGTCAATTGTCTAGCGTAAGATAGCAGCATGATAGTGGCTACACTGAAGCCAGGGCTGGCTTCCTATTGCGTTACTGCCCTTATAAGTTTGGGTCAGTTATTTTACCTCATTTTCCCGGCACCATTAAGTTGGGAATAATGGTAGCATCGGACTGTTCTGAAAAGTAAATGAGATGATTCTCTTGAAAACAGCCTAATAATTTGACAAACAGTGAGTGTTCACATGAAATTGTTATTATTACATAAAATATGCTCAGCTGTTTAGAATAAAATGGAATTAATTCAATGCTACTTTCTAAATCCTTCCTATGTTCTAGAGAGTAGGAAAAAAAGTTATTGTGAAAGACCTAATAAGACTAAGTCAACTAGAAAAGAATTATTACAATATATGGATTTCTCAAATTCATTATTTCCCTCTTTCCTGGAGTATTTTTGTTCTGCTGCCTTATTATGCTCCTTCAAGCCTGAGCTCCAAGGAGGGGAGTCTTTCCTGGTGCCCTACACAGATCACCTCCCAAAGCATCTTTGACATTTGCTGTATGGACCTTAGATAGCAAATTGGGTATTTATTTGTGTGGTTGTTTAATTAATGTCCTTTGTCCACTAAATAAATCATTTCTACTAAGGCAAGGACCACACTCACACCGCTCACTGTCGTATTTTTGAGGCCTAGCACGGTGCAGTGGGGCATACCGTGGGTGGAGAAAGCCCAACATTTGTTTGGTGACAGTCCACCAGGTCTCAACATAAAAGTAGTTACAAATTCTCAAGCAAAGTTTCTAGTCACTTCAGAACGTTTAAAATGTGTTTTGCAACACATTAAAAAGCAGAATATCAACGTCATGAACTCAAGGAAGTTTACAAGACCTTCCCCATTTTAAAAAGTTATAAAAGTTACCGATTTAAACTTTTCTATATGATTCAGAAGTCGTCACCAGATATAGTGAAAGTGATTGTCATTAATAATTTGGAACTATTATAGAAAGGTTAGAGTACTGTATTTCTGAAATTTGTTGGCGCCTTGCTAATCTGATTCTACAGGGTAAAACTCGTAACTGGGATCTTCATATCACAATTTTTTAGAATTCTATGGCTTGGGGTTTTACATAAGGATTCATATCAGAGACAAGAGCCCTACCTGTGGCTGGCTTAGCCATATAAGGAAAGAGTTCCACACTTGAGGAAACCTTACAGGAACTCCTATTTGCTCAGGAGGTAGAAAGAGTGGGTGGGAGGATGGTCTTGTACTGCACTGTGTGGAAGCTCAGGCCTCACTCAGAAGGGCAGTGATAATTCCCTAAGCACACAGAAGTGCGGTATAACCAAATATAAATAGTAGATAAGATGCCTGCATAAATTAACATGTTGTACCTTCAGGTTTAACTCAAAACCTTTAGGCCAAGAACATTCCATTTTTATCTGTATCATGATGATAAACTATTGTTTCTTACATGTTGAGTGAAAATGATTATACATACTAATGTAGTAGGTGAATACCCTGACATCTTAACGCCTAGAAGATGAACACACCCAAATGATCCTGCCACAAATAACAAAACTATACAGCCCTGGATAGCAAATGTCTTTTTCAAGGTAAAAAAGATGTTTTAAAATTTGATAAGTTCAAACTGAGCATAAAACATCTTAAAAATGTCTTTCTAACACATTTTCTTAGACACAGAGAAATTGGGGTGAAAAAAGAAAATATATAAGTGCTATTACAGAATTATATCTAAAAACAGAATCACTTCTTTGACTGGTAAGAGACTCATGAGATCTCAAAGCATACATCACAAAGAACTTCTTTTCATTACATACAGGGGGGAAAGGCTAGAAATATGGACAAAGAAGATATATAAGAATGACATTAAAGTAAAGCAGACAAACAAAAAACACCCTAAAGTGTCATTCAGCCACTTTTAAAGAGCTATTCCTGCTTTATTTCTCTTGATTCTTCAGCATTTTACTGCACGTTCTATGCAATCCAAGCTTGCAACTCAATCCCCTTATAATCCACTTTACTGACCCCTCGAAGGGCCACTTCTGCCTCTAGGTGTCCCAGCCTGTCTCCTCTTCCCACCTCTTTAAATACTCAGTTCTTACAAAGTCAAGTACCCTTCAGCTTGCCTTCTTGCACTTCAGATAAATCATCTTTCTTGACACTTGAGTTGCAAAACTTACAGCCACCTTTCCACCCCTGTAGCAAACACTATTTCCAACACTCGTTTTAATAGCAAGAGCACTTACAAGTCATTAAATAACATTATAATTAAATGTGCACAAGAGGGACCACATCTGGCACCTATTCTGTCCCTCACTGAAACATGAAGCTTGCTCTGTCTGAATATCAAGGTTAATCTGACAAACCTAATCCTATCCATGGGTTATTTGTAAAACACCCAAGAAACACCCTAGTTCAGTGTAGACTGGATGCTCTATAAAAATGTCAATAGAGTCAACAAATGCATCGTTACTAAGATAAAGAATGTTAAAATATGATACTTAACTGGGTGGTAAGTGGGAAATGTCATGAGGATGGAATATTTTAAAGAAAATAATAAACTTTAAGAGAAACTAACTGTAATACCACCAAACAGTATTCTAAAATTTCAAGAGAACTAATTGGGCGTTTTCATGTCTCCTGTCATTTTACACCAACCAAGTCTTTAAAGCAAAAATCTATTTATTAGAAACAGTCTTTGTTTCTAATCAAAGGATAGGACAGGATATATAAACATGAATATGCAAGTGATGCAGGTCACTTTCTTCATATAAAATACAACTCAGAATATCTATTCTTATCACTCAAGAGCAACACCTACTGGCACAATTAAAAAGAACCTAGAAGGCATAGAGTAATTTCAATTCAATATTTTATTAATTAAATACTTATAGAGCACTTAACATACGCCAGGCACTACTTTAAGTACTTTACAAATATTAACTTATTTAATCACTCCAAGACATTTATCACTAAAAGAGATTAACTGACATAAACCCTACTTCAAGATGCAAAAGGATCTATTCCATTACTTTCAGATACAGATTCTATTTAAGCCAACAGCATCCAAATCTGTCCTTGCCAACATCTGGAAAGAAACTGGTATTATCATTCATTCTAACGTAGTGAGCCAGACAACCAATGTGGAGGAAATCCTGAAAGGCAGTTCCCCCAAGAAGAGTTCTCTCCCCCCAAAAAAAGAAAATTAAATTTTATATTCAATGCAATGTTAATAATTTATACTAATTGCAAAGGAGTCTTGCCTTTTCCTTTATAAACAGGAAGTCACTTATGCTAGGTTTTTATTTTAAGCATGCATTAAAATTATGATTTTTCACAAGATGAAAGAATGCCTCTGCCAATCACACTGACATGCTACTCACAAATGGCACTAATAGCTGTGACAAGAGTGAACTGTCTGAGCAGAGCTTTTTAAGAAGGATCTAGACCAGCCATCAAAACCACTACTTTATCTAGATGGGCCTATGCTATATTCTGCTGCAACAAAAGCTATTAGGTGATTTAAGTGACTACTTTATTATGATGGAATTTCATCTATTAAAAGAATGTATTTAAGTGTTTTTAATCTTACTTAGATATAGAAAAAAATGGAAAAAATAAGAAAGTACAAGCATGTCTATAAGCTAAAATATTTTGCTCCTTCATATTTTTCCTGAATAAACTTTGCAAATTTATTCAATCATTTATATATTTCAAATGTTGATTAGCATGTATCATAAAACATCTTTTTGGTCTACTTAATTTTACAGTGTCAAGCCCATTAGTATAATTTCTGTATTAACTTCCCAATTTTCATTTTCTCCATCCCAATCAACTTCCTTCTCTAATGACCCCTCACCAACAGAGATACCTATTTAAAATTTTCCAATATGGATATGTGCACAAAATATACAAGATAAGGGTAACTGGGGTTTTTTATATTTGCAATTAAAAAATTTTTAACTTTGGTAAAATACACATAATATACAATTTACCATGTTAGCCATTTTTTTTTTTTTTTTGCGGTACGCGGGCCTCTCACTGTTGTGGCCTCTCCCGTTGCAGAGCACAGGCTGCGGACGCGCAGGCTCAGCGGCCATGGCTCATGGGCCCAGCTGCTCCGCGGCATGTGGGATCTTCCCGGACCGGGGCACGAACCCGTGTCCCCTGCATCGGCAGGCGGACTCTCAACCACTGCGCCACCAGGGAAGCCCATGTTAGCCATTTTTAAGTGTACAGGTCAGTAGTATTAAGTATATTCACATTGCCGTACAACTGATCTCCAGAATTTTTTCATATTCCAAAAGTGAAACTCTGTACCTACTAAAACATCATCTCCCGTCCTGCTGTCCCCCAGCCCCTGGCAACGACCATTCTAATTCTTGTATCTATGAGTATGACTACTCTAGGGACCTCATATAAGTGCTACCCTACAGTATTTGTCTTTTATGACAGGCTTATTTCACTGAGCATAATGTCCTCAAGGTTCATCCATGTTGTAGCCTGTGTCAGAAGTTCCTTCCTTTTTAAGGCTGAATAATATTCCATTGTACGCATGAATCACATTTTCCTTATCTATTCATTCATTAAAAGACATTTGGGTTATTTCTACCTTTTGGCTATTGTGAATAATGTTGCTATGAATGTGGGTGTACAAATACCTTGAGATCTGCTTTCATTTCTTTTGGATATATACCCAGCAGTGGAAATGTTGGATCATATGGTAGTTCTATTTTAAATTTTTTGAGGAACCACTATACTGTTTCCATAGCAGCTGTGCCATTTTATGTTCTCACCAACAGTGCACAAGGATTTCAATTTCTCTACACTCTTGCCAATACTTGTTCTTTTCTTTTCTTTCTTTCTTTCTTTTTTTGATAGATGTCATCTTAATGAGTGTGTGGTGATAGAGCAAATTCTTTAAAAGTGGATTTCTTAGCTAGTAAGAAAATTAGGAGGAATTCATAATACAAAATTGGTGAGTACTATTTAAAATGATGGCAAAGCTAACCAGAGAAGAATCCTATTATAAGCAAAAAGTGAAAGCCTTTTCTTATTTATCAATATAAAGGATTAAGAAATAAGAATTTCTGGTCACTATATTCTGAATATAAATATGCGTATCTCATTTTATTTGTTCATAAGAGTTTTGAATGATTGGTTATAACAATTATCAGGTACGGGAAGCTCTCCTCAGGAAGTCATTCAGGAGCAGGACAAGACAGTGAACAATCAGACAGATTCTCAATGAGTTAATATTACATTACAGAGCAATGAAGAGATGGGGTACATAAAACTGAAGGAAAACACATGGACCCAATTATGGGAACTTAAGGACAAAATTTAAAACCAATGTAGGCTTAATTTTAGAAACTGCTACGGTAATAGCTCAAAAAAATGATACCTATATACCAAAAAAAGAACTAACCTATACCTCATGTTATAGAAAATTGGACTCAAAATAGATCATAGATCTAAATATAAAATGTAAAAGCATAAAGCTTCTAGAAGAAAATACAGGAGTTAATCTTGGTAACCTGAGTTAGGAAAATAGTTTTCAAATACTGTAACAAAAGTATAAACCATAAAGGAAAAACACTAATAAGCTGGACTTCATGAATATTAAAAACTTTTGCTCTGTGAAAGACACTGCTAAGAGAAAAAAAAAAAAGTCACCACCTCAGAGAAAGTATTTGACATATATCTGCCAAAGGTCTCATATCAAAAATACATTAAAATTCTTAAAACAGACTGAGGAGCTTCAAGATGGCGGAAGAGTAAAGACGTGGAGATCACCTTCCTCCCCACAAATGCATCAGAAATACATCTACACGTGGAACAACTCCTAAAGAACACCCACTGAACGCTGGCAGAAGACCTCAGACCTCCCAAAAGGTAAAAACTCCCCACGTACCTGGGTAGGGCAAAAGAAAAAAGAATAAACAGAGACAAAAGAATAGGGACGGGACCTGCACCAGTGGGAGGGAGCTGTGAAGTAGGAAAGGTTTCCACACACTAGAAGCCCCTTCACTGGCAGAGACGGGGGTGGGCAGGGGGGAAGCCTAGGAGCCACGGAGGAGAGCGCAGCCACAGGGGTGCGGAGGGCCAAGTGGAGAGATTCCTGCACAGAGGACCGGTGCGGACCGGCACTCACCAGCCCCAGAGTCTTGTCTGCTCACCCGCCGGGGCGGGCGGGGCTGGGAGCTGAGGCTCGGGCTTCGGAGGTCAGAGCGCCGGGAGAGGACTGGGGTTGGCGGTGTGAACACAGCCTAAAGGGGGCTAGTGCGCCACAGATAGCCGGGAGGGAGTCCAGGAAAAAGTCTGGAACTGCCTAAGAGGCAAGAGACCATTGTCTGGGGGTGCAAGAGGAGAGAGGATTCAGAGCACCGCTTAAAGAGGATCCAGAGACGGGCGCCAGCCGCGGCTATCAGCGCGGACCCCAGAGACGGGCATGAGACGCTAGCTGCTGCCACCCCTAAGAAGCCTGTGTGCGAGCACAAGTCACTATCCACACCGCCCCACCCGGGAGCCTGTGCAGCCCGCCACTGCCAGAGTCCCGGGATCCAGGGACAACTTCCCCGGGAGAATGCACTGCGCGCCACAGGCTGGTGCAATGTCACCCTGGCCTCTGCCGCCGCAGGCTCGCCCCGCAGTCCGTACCCTTCCCTCCCCAAGGCCTGAGAGAGCCGGAGCCCCCGAATCAGCGGCTCCTTTAACCCCGTCCTGTCTGGGCGAATAACGGACGCCCTCCGGCGACCTACACGCAGAGGCAGGTCCAAATCCATACCTGAGCCCCGGGAGCTGTGCAAACAAGGAAGAGAAAGAGAAATCTCTCCCAGCAGCCTCAGGAGCAGCGGATTAAATCTCCACCATCCACTTGATGTACCCTGCATCCGTGGAATACCTGAATACACAACGAATCATCCTAAATTGAGTAGGTGGACTTTGGGAACAACGATGTATATATATATATATATATTTCCCTTTTTCTCCTTTTGTGAGTATGTATGCATATGCTTCCGTGTGTAATTTTGTCTGTATAGCTTTGCTTTTACCATTTATCCTAGGGTTCTGTCTGTCCGTTTTTGTTTTGTTTTGTTTTTTAGTAGAGTTTTCAGTGCTTGTCATCATTGGTGGATTTGTTTTTTGGTTTGGTTGCTCTCTTCTTTCTTTCTTCCTTTTTTTTTAAATTCCTTTAAAAAATTTTTTTAATGATTATTTTTTGTTTTTTATTTTAATAACTATTTTATTTTATTTTCTCTTTCTCTTTCTTCCATTCTTCCTTTCTTTCTCCCTTTTATTCTGAGCCGAGTGGATGACAGGCTCTTGTTGCTCCAGCCAGGCATCAGGGCTGTGCCTCTGAGGTGGCAGAGCCCAGTTTAGGAAATTGGTCCACCAGAGACCTCTCAGCTCCACGTAATATCAAATGGCAAAAATCACCCAGAGATCTCCATCTCATCGCCAAGACCCAGCTCCACTCAACAACCACCAAGCTACAGTGCTGGACAACCTATGCCAAAAAATTAGCAAGACAGGAACACACCACCACCCATTACAGAGAGGCTGCCTAAAACCATAATAAGGTCACAGACACCCAAAAACACCACCAGACGTGGACCTGCCCACCAGAAAGACAAGATCCAGCCTCATCCACCAGAACACAGGCACTAGTCCCCTCCATCAGGAAGCCTACACAACCCACTGAACCAACCTTAGCCACTGGGGACAGACACCAAAAACAACGGGAACTACGAACCTGCAGCCTGCGAAAAGGAGACCCCAAACACAGTAAGATAAGCAAAATGAGAAGACAGAGAAACACACAGCAGATGAAGGAGCAAGGTAAAAACCCACCAGACCTAACAAATGAAGAGGAAATAGAAAGTCTACCTGAAAAAGAATTCAGAATAATGATAGTAAAGATGATCAAAAATCTTGGAAATAGAATGGAGAAAATACAAGAAATGTTTAACAAGGACCTAGAACTAAAGAGCACACAAACAATCATGAACAACAAAATAAATGAAATTAAAAATTCTCTAGAAGGTATCAATAGCAGAATAACTGAGGCAGAAGAACGGATAAGTGACCTGGAAGATAAAATAGTGGAAATAACTACCACAGAGCAGAATAAAGAAAAAAGAATGAAAAGAATTGAGGACAGTCTCTGAGACAATATTAAACATACCAACATTTGAATTATAGGGGTCCCAGAAGAAAAAGAGAAAAAGAAAGGGACTGAGAAAATATTTGAAGAGATTAGAGTTGAAAACTTCCCTAATATGGGAAAGGAAATAGTTAATCAAGTCAAGGAAGCGCAGAGAGTCCCATACAGGATAAATCCAAGGAGAAACATGCCAAGACACATATTAATCAAACTGTCAAAAATTAAATACAAAGAAAACCTATTAAAAGCAGCAAGGGAAAAACAACAAATACCACACAAGGGAATCCCCATAAAGTTAACAGCTGATCTTTCAGCAGAAACTCTGCAAGCCAGAAGGGAGTGGCAGGACATACTGAAAGTGATGAAGGAGAAAAACCTGCAACCTAGATTACTCTACCCAGCAAGGATCTCATTCAGATTTAATGGAGAAATTAAAACCTTTACAGACAAGCAAAAGCTGAGAGAGTTCAGCACCACCAAACCAGCTTTACAACAAATGCTAAAGGAACTTCCCTAAGCAAGAAACACAAGAGAAGGAAAAGACCTACAATAACGAACCCAAAACAATTAAGAAAATGGGAATAGGAACATACATATCGATAATTACCTTAAATGTAAATGGACTAAATGCTCCCACCAAAAGACACAGATTGGCTGAATGGATACAAAAACAAGACCCTTATATATGCTGTCTACAAGAGACCCACTTCAGACCTAGAGACACATACAGACTGAAAGAAAGGGGATGGAAGAAGATATTCCATGCAAATGGAAACCAAAAGAAAGCTGGAGTAGCAATTCTCATATCAGACAAAATAGACTTTAAAATAAGGACTATTAAAAGAGACAAAGAAGGACACTATATAATGATCAAGGGATCGATCCAAGAAGAAGATATAACAATTGTAAATATTTATGCACCCAACATAGGAGCACCTCAATACATAAGGAAAATACTAACAGCCATAAAAGGGGAAATCGACAGTAACACATTCATAGTACGGGACTTTAACACCCCACTTTCACCCATGGACAGATCATCCAAAATGAAAATCAATAAGGAAACACAAGCTTTAAATGATACATTAAACAAGATGAACTTAATTGATATTTATAGGACATTCCACCCCAAAACAACAGAATACACTTCTTTTCAAGTGCTCATGAAACAGTCTCCAGGACAGATCATATCTTGGGTCACAAATCAAGCCTTGGTAAATTTAAGAAAATTGAAATCATATCAAGCATCCTTTCTGACCACAACGCTATGAGACTAGATATCAATGACAGGAAAAAAACTGTAAAAAATACAAACACATGGAGGCTAAACAATACACTAGTTAATAACCAAGAGATCACTGAAGAAATCAAAGAGGAAATCAAAAAGTACCTAGAAACAAATGACAATGAAAACACGATGACCCAAAACCTATGGGATGCAGCAAGAGCAGTTCTAAGAGGGAAGTTTAGAGCAATACAATCCTACCTTAAGAAACAGGAAACATCTCGAATAAACAACCTAACCTTACACCTAAAACAATTAGAGAAAGAAGAACAAGAAATCCCCACAGTTAGCAGAAGGAAAGAAATCATAAACATCAGATCAGAAATAAATGAAAAAGAAATGAAGGAAATGATAGCAAAGATCAATAAAACTAAAAGCTGGTTCTTTGAGAAGATAAACAAAATTGATAAACCACTAGCCAGACTCATCAAGAAAAAAAGGGACAAGACTCATCTCAATAGAATTAGAAATGAAAAAGGGAAAGTAACAACTGGCACTGCAGAAATACAAAGGCTCATAAGAGATTACTACAAGCAACTCTATGCCAATAAAATGGACAACCTGGAAGAAATGGACAAATTCTTAGAAATGCACAACCTTCTGAGACTGAACCAGGAAGAAATAGAAAATATGAACAGACCAATCACAAGCACTGAAATTGAAACTGTGATTAAAAATCTTCCAACAGGGGCTTCCCTGGTGGCACAGTGGTTGAGAGTCCGCCTGCCGATGCAGGGGACGTGGGTTCGTGCCCCGGTCCGGGAAGATCCCACATGCCGCGGAGTGGCTAGGCCCGTGAGCCATGGCCACTGAGCCTGCGCTCCGCAACGGGAGAGGCCACAACAGTGAGAGGCCCGCGTACCAAAAAAAAAAAAAAAAAAAATCTTCCAACAAACAAAAGCCCAGGACCAGGTGGATTCAAGGGCGAATTCTATCAAACATTTAGAGAAGAGCTAACACATATCCTTCTCAAACTCTTCCAAAATATAGCAGAGGGAGGAACACTCCCAAACTCGTTCTACGAGGCCACCATCACCCTGATACCAAAACCAGACAAGGATGTCACAAAGAAAGAAAACTACAGGCCAATATCACTGATGAACATAGATGCAAAAAATCCTCAACAAAATACTAGCACAAACAGAATCCAACAGCACGTTAAGAGGATCATACACCATGATCAAGTAGGGTTTTTCCCAGGGATGCAAGGATTCTTCAATATACGCCAATCAATCAATGGGATACACCATATAACAAATTGAAAGAGAAAAATCATATGATCATCTCAATACATGCAGAGAAAGCTTTCGACAAAATTCAACACCCATTTATGATAAAAACCCTCCAGAAAGTAGGCATAGAGGGAACTTACCTCAACATAATAAAGGCCATATATGACAAACCGACATCCAACATCATCCTTGATGGTGAAAAACTGAAACCATTTCCACTAAGATCAGGAACAAGACAAGGTTGC
Organism: Globicephala melas; assembly: GCF_963455315.2. NCBI lineage: Eukaryota > Metazoa > Chordata > Mammalia > Artiodactyla > Delphinidae > Globicephala > Globicephala melas. Next base: position 26,085,181 of record NC_083326.1, on the reverse strand, counting down.
CCACTCTCACCACTCTTATTCAACATAGTTTTGGAAGTTTTAGCCACAGCAATCAGAGAAGAAAAAGAAATAAAAGGAATCCAAATCGGAAAAGAACAAGTAAAGCTGTCACTGTTTGCAGATGCCATGATACTATACATAGAGAATCCTAAAGATGCTACCAGAAAACTACTAGAGCTAATCAATGAATTTGGTAAAGTAGCAGGACACAAAATTAATGCACAGAAATCTCTGGCATTCCTATACACTAATGATGAAAAATCTGAAACTGAAATTAAGAAAACACTCCCATTTACCATTGCAAAAAAAAGAATAAAATATCTAGGAATAAACCTACCTAAGGAGACAAAAGACCTGTATGCAGAAAATTATAAGACACTGATGAAAGAAATTAAAGATGATACAAACAGATGGAGAGATATACCATGTTCTTGGACTGGAAGAATCAACATTGTAAAAATGACTATACTACCCAAAGCAATCTACAGATTCAATGCAATCCCTATCAAACTACCACTGGCATTCTTCACAGAACTAGAACAAAAAATTTCACAATTTGTGTGGAAACACAAAAGACCCCAAATAGCCAAAGCAACCTTGAGAACGAAAAACGGAGCTGGAGGAATCAGGCTCCCTGACTTCAGACTATACTACAAAGCTACCGTAATCAAGACAGTATGGTACTGGCACAAAAACAGAAATATAGATCAATGGAACAGGATAGAAAGACCAGAGGTAAACCCATGCACATATGGTCACCTTATCTTTGATAAGAGGCAAGAATATACAGTGGAGAAAAGACAGCCTCTTCAATAAGTGGTTCTGGGAAAACTGAACAGGTATATGTAAAAGTATGAGATTAGAACACTCCCTAACACCATACACAAAAATAAGCTCAAAGACTTAAAGACCTAAATGTCAGGAACTATCAAACTCTTAGAGGAAAACAAAGGCAGAACACTCTATGACATAAATCACAGCAAGATCCTTTTTGACCCACCTCCTAGAGAAATGCAAATAAAAACAAAAATAAAGACATGGGACCTCATGAAACTTAAAAGCCTTTGCACAGCAAAGGAAACCATAAACAAGACAAAAAGACAACCCTCAGAATGGGAGAAAATATTAGCAAATGCAGCAACAGACAAAGGAGTAATCTCCAAAATTTACAAGCAGCTCATGCAGCTCAATATCAAAAAAACAAAAAACCCAATCCAAAAATGGGCAGAAGGCCTAAACAGACATTTCTCCAAAGAAGATATATGGATTCCCAACAAACACATGAAAGAATGCTCAATATTATTATTCATTAGGGAAATCAAAACTACAATGTGATATCATCTCACACCGGTCAGAATGGCCATCATCAAAAAATCTACAAACAATAAATGCTGGAGAGGGTGTGGAGAAAAGGGAATCCTCATACACTGTTGGTGGGAATGTAAGCTGATACAGCCACTATGGAGAACAGTATGCAGGTTCTTTAAAAAACTAAAAATAGAATTACCATATGACCCAGCAATCCCACTACTAGGCATTTACCCTGAGAAAACCATAATTCAGAAAGAGTCATGTACCACAATGTTCATTGCAGTTCTATTTACAATAGCCAGGACACGGAAGCAACCTAAGTGTCCATCAACAGATGAATGGATAAAGAAGATGTGGCACATATATACAATGGAATACTACTCAGCCATAAAAAGAAATGAAATTGAGTTATTTGTAGTGAGGTGGATGGACCGAGAGTCTGTCATACAGAGTGAAGTCAGAAAGAGAAAAACAAATACCATATGCTAACACATATATATGGAATCTAAAAAGAAAAAAAAAAAAGATCATGAAGAACCTAGGGGCAAGACAGGAATAAAGACGCAGACCTCCTAGAGAATGGACTTGAGGACACGGGGAGGGGGCAGGGTAAGCTGCAACAAAGTGAGAGAGTGGTAGTGTATATATGGACATATATACACTACCAAATGTAAAATAGATAGCTAGTGGGAAGCAGCTGTATAGCACAGGGAGATCAGCTCGGTGCTTTGTGACCAGGTAGAAGGGTGGGATAGGGAGGATGGGAGGGAGGGAGACGCAAGAGGGAAGAGATATGCGGATATATGTATATGTATAACTGATTCACTTTGTTATAAATCAGAAACTAACACACCATTGTAAAGCAATTATACTCCAATAAAAATGTTTAAAAAAAAAAAGACATATACTATGCAATTACATTTATGTGAATAAAGGAGAGTCAAAATTAATCTATAGTGACAGAATTCAGAATGATGGTTACCTCTGGGGAAATGGGGCACTGGTATTAGGAATAAGGAATTTCTAGGGTGATAGACATGTTTTATACCTTAATCTACATATATACATATATGTATAAAAATTTATGGAAAAATTAATAAAAAGGAGAGAAACATAAAAAAAAATTCTTAAAACAATAATCCAAGGGAAAAAGGGGCAAATATTTCAAAAGATACTTCATCAAAGAAAATATAAAGAAGGCAAATAAGCACTGATAATCAACATCATTAGGAATCAAATGCAAACTGAAACCATGAAATCCCACTGAGCTCCTATTAGAATGGCGTAAGCAAAACTGACAATAACAAGTGCTCACAAAGACGTGGGGCAAGGGTAACTCTCAAACAGCGTGGTGGGAATATAAAATGTGTAGACACTTTGGAAAACAGTTCAACGGTTTTCTTTAGAAGTTGAATATATATGTACCATATCATCCAGGTATCTCATTTCCAGGTGTTTATTGACTCAAGAGAAATGAAACCTTACATTCGCACAGAAATCTACATGTGAATGTTCGTAGCCCCTCTATTCATAATTGCCAAGAAGAGTAAATGTGGTATTCATTTAAGGCCCATCACTGTGGTTTTCATTTGCATTTCCCCAACAAGTAACGATGTTGAGTATCTTTTCATGTGTTTACTGGCCATTTATATATATATATTGTTTGGAGGAACAGCTATTCAGATTCTTTGCCCATTTTTTAATCACGTTATTTGCCTTGATATTGTTGAATTATAAGCGTTCTTTATGTATTCTGAATACAAGTCCATTATCAGATAGATTTGCAATTTTCCCCCCATTTTATAGGTTTTCCTTTCAACTTCTTGATGGTGTACTTTGAGGCACAAAATTTTTTTTAATTTGGTAAAGTCCAACTCATCTATTTTTTTCTTTTATTTCCCATGCTTTTGGTGTCATAATCAAGAAAGCATTGCTTAATGAAAGGTCACAAGGATTTGTTCATATGTTTTCTTTTAAGGATTTTATAGCTAAGATAATTTATGTTTTGGACAAATAAAACAAGGTATATTTATGGGAATGCAGGGGTTAGTATGCACACAGCCGTTTCCTAGTTCTGTCTGTTGAGAAGGCCAAAAAGCAAAGGGTGCACACAAGCAATGAATACATACAGTATACATATCATGATTTCTAAATACCAGTAAAAGGAACTAAGGCTCCTGAAAGAGAGGCTGATTTTACCACCAGGGGAGGGAAAACCACCAGATGAACGTGGATCACATTTTGGTGCCAGAAAGTAAACAGATGCTCATAAAAGCATGAGGGCACATCAAAGGGCACAGGAGTCCACCTGAAAGAGCTTGCAATGGCCAAAGCTGAAGAATTGTGAGCAAGAAAATAAATAACAATGATATAATAGAATTATAAGCCACAGAGTAAAATAAGTTCATGCTGGTAAAAATTAATAGAATAAAAATAATTGGAAGAGAAGGGACAGATATTCCTTAAAGAAAAATTCCAATTAAATGTAGAAGGAACGGGGAAGAGAGAAAATGACCATTAGAACTCCACAGATCTTGTTGCAGTCAAGATCCACTAATGAATGTCAAAATTAGTGGTTAAATGCTTAAGGAGAAACAGGCTATTGGCATAATCTGAATGTATCTCCCCTGAGATATGTACTAATTAAAAAGGGGAAATAGTAAGCTTGTAGTGGAGAAATACAGAGACACCATCTTACTCAACTGGTCCAGGTTACATCATCTGCCCTACCATACCCCTGATACACTCCACATCTATTCTGAGAAATTCTTTAAAAATCCTCAACTGAGTCATGAGTAAACATCAGACTAATGCAAAATAAAGAACATTCTACAAAATAACTAATCCATATTCTTTACAAATGTCAAGGTCACATAAGACAATGAAAGATGGAAAAACTGCCATGGACTGCCATGGACTGGAGAAGATTAAGGAGACACAACAACAGAAGGGCATGTTGGTTTCTGAGCTGAATTCTGGAAAAGAAAAACAGCAGAATGGAAAACCTGGTGAAATCTGAATAAAGAATATAATTTAGAAAACAGTACTGTGCTAATGCTAAAGTCTGGTTTTGGTAATTGCACTGTGGTTATATATAATGCTAACATTTGGGGAAGCTGGGTAAAGGATATATGGGAACTCTCTGTACTATTTTTCCAACTTTTCTGCAAGTGTTTTCAAAATAAAAACTTAAAACAAGGAAAATTTGCTAAATGGTAATTTTGCTTGCTAAAAATAGAAATAAGTGAAATTGCAAATGAATAATAATATGCATTTTTACATCTTCAGAACTAAACTTCAAAGCTAATTAAACAAGATACCTCAACTTTCCTCATAACTTGAAAAACTTGTGATGCTATTCTTCACTAAATGCCTTTGCTGGAGACAGCCACCTGTGCTGCAGCATCAGCAGTAGGACCTGTCACCACCTACCTTGTTTCCTCATATAAAACTGCATTTTAGTTGGGGTCATGATACGTCTGGGAAAGTGTGTAAATTTTTAAAATATATAAATTATATTCAATTAATCAGATGATAAAAGGTCTATATAAAAATAAAAGCCACATCAATTACCTGATAAAATTATACTGCCCCTACTATAACTTTCCACAATGTTTTTTTCCCTTAAAATTTTGATAAATGAAGTTGTCAGGGGGGATAAGATCACAATTTTGCCTGCTGATAGAGGTAACCATACTGTATGTGCCTGTATAACCTGTGGCAGCGAGGAAAGCAGCCTAAAAGACAGTTTCAACATGGCTCTGAATTACACAAGCTAATTACACTTAGCGAGGCCACCCAAGAAAGAAAAGGATAGAGTTTTTTTTCTGGAAAAAAAATTTAAACATCACTTTAAAACTTCTCTTTAAGATTATGTAGTTAGAGGATGAGACTGAGAGCTCTTAAGGCTTGAGATCCATCAAAAATGATTAACTAAATGGATTTACATGAATTTGAGGTATTTTCAGTGAATTCTATTAGGTATTACTAACAAAAGCCGTATTTTACTTGTGTACACTGACTTTATTTTAAATGTTGTGAATGCCAATTAAGGACTTCACAGAACATTAAAATATACACTAGAAAGGACATTATTTCAAGATCATATTCGTTTTAAAAATATAGTACGCAACATACAAAGAATAAAAATAATTCAAATAATAAGTTTCTACTCTGAAAAAAAAGTTTTATATAGACCTTTTCTAGCCCTAACTTTGGATATATGCTCAGACTGACATGCTAATATACGTATCACACACATAAAACATATACACACATATATAGTTATGAGACTCATTTCTCTCAATAACAACTTCAAATAAATGCAAAATACATGCCAGTCCTCTCCTACTACTTTCTTAGTATTAAAACAGCAATAAAAAAAAGCCCAATACCTTTATTTCTACAGAAAATCTCAATATCAATGATAACTTTCAAAGCTCTTTCATATGTATTAGTTAATTTGAACCTCATATTCAAAGGAAAGGCTAAACATTGTTAGTCATTTTGCAGCTGAGAATACAGATGTAGAAGGTTGAGAGACTTGCTTAAAGTCACACATCTCAATGGCAATAAAGTCAGGACACTAAAACCTAGTTCATTTGACTCCACCCGTCCACGCATCCATCCATCCTTCAAATTCTGTACCAGGCAGTAGAAGTACAACTGTGAAAACATTTACCCTAGTGGTTTTTTTTTTTTTTAACTATATTATACCATGCTACTTCCTAGTACACGTTTTCAGATTATCTGATGTCTTAAAACTCAATATGAAGGCTTCCATGATAAGAATTTCATTAACCCATAGATGCTGATTTTTTTTTGGGGGGGGGGGTTTACTATTTTATTAACATTTAAATTTCACCAAGAGTTCAAGTATATGCTAGCCATTTGTTCAGATTTTTGAAATAAAGACAAAATGGGCAAACAGCTTTAAAGGTGCAGTGTATTTAACACTGCAGAATATATTCACCAACTAGACAATCTAAGGAGTGGTATAACTATACACTTAGGAGGACCAAGTATAGGAACAAACTCTGGAACTTGAGGAAAAACCCGCCATTCAGGACTGAACAGAGGTCCTTGGTTGCTGACAGAATCTCCCCTTGACTTCAGACTTGAGACAAACTGAGGGAGTCTGTCAGTATACAGAGACCACTGCCTTCAGGACAAACAAACAGTAACAGGATGGACTGGCCAGAGCCAGTTCAGGTTGTGGGGACCGGTCTGAAGTGAGCAGGGTCGGCTGGAGGCTGGAAATGCTGCCGCTGAAGGCCAGCATCGGCCGATGACAGCAGCCACCTTCTACAAGTCGCTGATTTCTCCACAAGTTCCTAATGCTTTCCCAAACAGGGAGTTTTTTGTTTTTTTTTTTTTAAAGCTCCTGGATATGTAGGGTTATATAATTGGAAAACTCTTGAAGACAAACAGACATGGATTTCAATCAGCAAGTTAACCTCTTGAAGCTTCTTTTTTTAAATCATTAAATTGGGAATAACACCTACCAAAGAATTTTGCTTTGAAGATTTAATGGCCTAATGAAAAGTTCAGCACAGACACTATTACTACCCTTCCTCTTTCTTTCTTTGTAATTAAAAAGACAAAACGTGCAAAATAATAGAGTTCTTTAGTTCCCCATACTAACCATCTAAAATAGGAAGTCATACATATTACAGTTTAGAGGACTGTGGGAAGGAAATGGCAGAAAGTGGACCAGAGAGACACACGGGGCAAATATTTCCTTAAGCCTACTCCACAATGTTAAGTAGATAAAGGAAGTTTTTAGACATATACTGAAGACATGTTAGAGAGAACATATTTATTCTTCAGGAGATTAAATTTTAAAATATTTAAGAATGTTAATTAGAAAGTTTTGAAAAAAACCTATATCAGTATATTACTCAATAAAAGAGAAATGGTGATGAGTTCAGAGTCAGCTTAACTCAGCAGTAAACAGCACATTTACTGACACACAAACACAAATGAGACCATCCTAGAGAGCGATTATATTACTGAAAAAAAGGAGACTGATGGAAAAATAGTGCTTTGACATTATTCACCCACTGACTACAAAGAATGTAAGATAGTCCTAAACTCAGGAATTCCAACAGGAGTGAGAGTGAGAGAGAGCGGAGAGAGAGGCCAATTAGCAAAATACCTATCTGCTGTGCCATGATGGACAGAAGGCACCAGACTATGTAGACAGGGCTTTGAAAGAAACAAAGACATTTAGCAGCAGTTAAGAAAAATAGTAAATTAACCCATGGATGATGTCTGAGGTTAAAGAATCAAATTGTTGAGCTGTTAATTATTTTAGGAAGTCTTTTGTTAAGTGGTGAAGTATCAGGAGACTGGAAAACAAGGATTCCAGTCTGAAGGTTAAAAAGAAAGAGGGGAGAGGCTGAAAATTATAGAGCTGTAAGTCTAACATCTATATTAGGAAATAAATTTGAGATGATACTTATGGATGAGCTTAATAATACATTTGGAGAAGTACAATTTAATAGGAGTGAGTCAGCATGGATTTACCAAAGGCAATCATGTCAGAAAAAATTTCGTTCCTTTTTAAGTTGAAGTAATAATTGGTTTATGTAAGGGAGAACCAATGAGAAACTGTCAGGATTTTCTGAGATTTTTGGACCTTTTCATAAAATGAATTATTGTACAAAATGTCATGACATGTGTCAGGGCACCCAACTAACAAAAGGGGATGAAAGTAATGGGGTTAAAAATAGAGGGCCAAAGAATTTGGGAAAAGACTGCATTCTACAAGGCTCTCTATATATCAGAACACTAATGTTTTTAATTAATGATGAAGAAAACCTTTTATATTACAAAATTTGAATATATCACTAAATGAGAGGGAATGGTTAAGATACAAAAGGCTATAGCTGTTTTATCTTAACCGTGATAGATTAAGCAAATGGGCTCAGAGGTGGAATATGAAACTTAATCTGCCTAAGTATAAAGTGATGCACTTAGATAGAATTAAGGAATCAGTTAAATATAGTTTAAATGGTACTGAACTGGTAACCATTAGAAAGAAAAAGGATTTGGAATTTGGATAAGAGTCAAACTTTCACATTCTTATTCTTATAACTGGGTGAGAGAAATGCTATGGAATGAAGTTAAATAATACATGTCATAAAGAATTTAAAAAATGACTATCTTATAGGAGAATAAAAAATTCTAATCTGTGAAGAGGGTTTGATAGATGCATGTGCTATCATCCTGCACAGGCAATAATCTAATGTATATTGTAAAGGATTAAGTATTGATATATATAAGAACTAATGAAAATCATATCAATACAAATATGATAAAAAACATGACAGTAGAAAAATTAAGGAAATTAGGAAAAATACCGTCCCATCACTTAATGCTTAATTTCCCCTAATAAGAGAACACTATTTGATTATTACCTTTGGAAAAGGCAGAAACATTTACTACATTTAAAGTCCCAGCTTCTCAGATGAGAATATGGAAGAACTAAGCCAACCTCCTAGTCTCCACGCAGCGCTCATCCTGCGGGAAAGTGGCCACTTCACGCCTGGGCCCTCCGGGTGCACCTGTGCAGGTACAGGGAGCATAGCTTCAATTTGAGCCGTGGAGGCACAACGTGGAGTCTGTCTCTTGGAGTTCGTGAGAAAAAACATCTTCTTCATAGTCACAAGCAGCAGAGCCCTGGCACACCCCCTCCACTCTCTCCTTAGCCCTCTCCATCTTAACCTTCAGGTTATTTTTAAAGTATTCTGAGATATTACCACCCAAGTCCAATTGAAGGTCACCTGTACTGCAAACATAAAGTGTGTGTAATTCTTTCTCAAGGTGTAGTGAATGAACACCAAGCTTATTCATGGATAAGAGAGATGGGAGAAATACAACTGCTAAAACTATGAAGCTCAAATAAAGATCACTTTTGAGCTGAAACGGATTTCACGTAATAGAGAACAAGTGTAATGTACAATGACAGAAAAGATTCTGGCCACTTGCAATCTGACATCAGTTTTGCGGGACTAATGTGATTGCATAATCTCATCACATTAGATCTAGAGTGGACCTAAATGAACCTCTTTGGAAGTTTAGGGGTCAAGGGAATCCTGTTCTTTTAAAAAGAGAAGTACTGGGCTTCCCTGGTGGCGCAGTGGTTGAGAGTCCGCCTGCCGATGCAGGGGATACGGGTTCGTGCCCCGGTCCGGGAAGATCCCACATGCCGCGGAGCGGCTGGGCCCGTGAGCCATGGCCGCTGAGCCTGCGCGTCCGGAGCCTATGCTCTGCAACGGGAGAGGCCACAGCAGTGAGAGGCCCGCGTACCGCAAAAAAAAAAAAAAAAAAAAAAAAAAAAAAGAGAAGTACCTACAGAAAAGGGTACAACTCAGAGAAGAGCTTGAGGAATTTTCCCCAACTGAACACAACCACGTCCCAACATCAGGGATAAGAAGGAGAACCAGCACCGCCTCTCCTCATCCCAGGGACTGGTCTCTACACCACAGATTAGTCTTGGCTGCTTTTATATTTAATAAAGAATGAAATAATACAGAATATACTCCTTCCTGTTTGGCTTAACTTCATCCAATGATATGATCGTGAGACTTATTCATATTGTCGCTTTAGCTGTAGTTCAATCATTCTCATTGCTGTAGAGTGTTCCATTAGGTAAATATGCAACCGTTCTACTTGATGGACGTTCGAGTAGTTTGGGGTTTTGACTATGATGAGTACATCAATTATCAAGTATAAATAATAAAGTAAAGGACTATTTCAAGTAAAAGATTAAAGTTGTCACTGCAGATAAAAAAACGAAATGCAGCTATATGCTGTTTATAAGGCAGCTGGTATAGCTATACAATATAAAACACAGAATGATGGCAAGAAGTATTACTACAGATAAAAAGGAACATTTCATAATTATAAGAGAATTAAATATTTTTTCTTTATCTTAGGTGGGTATATGTATAAAACAAACCTAAAGTTCCAAGTATCCAGTGATTTATCTTTAAAACATGTAAAGCCAAAATTAACAGAAAAACAGACAAATCCATAATCATAGTGGGCAACTTTAATATACCTCTCTTACCATAGTGATAGAGTTAGCATAAAAAAATCAGTAAGAGTACAGACAATCTGAGCAATACAGTAAAGAAATGAGGTAAGTGACATATAGGAAACACAGAATGCAGCACCAAACAACACTGATATTTCTAGTATGTCTCAAACATTTACCAAAACTCACCATATGCTGGGCATAAAGAAAGTATAAACAGATTCTGAAGGATTAAAATAATTCAGACGATGTTCTGTAAACACAGTAGATGTAAGCTAGAAATCAATTTACATTACTATTTCAGTAGTTAACAAAAAGATAATTAGAAAATCCCCAAATGCCTGGAAATCAAATACTGCATTTCTAAATAATCCACTTTTATTTAAAAAAAAATAAATGACCACTTGTATCTTGTTTTCCAACAAAAGCTACAACCAAAATTAAAGCTCACATATAGCCTTTAATTCTCAGGAGTATGAAACGGAAAATGGTATCAAAGTCATTCTTCTAGTTCCCAACAACAATTGAGAAAGAAGACAATGGATCGTCAACGGAAGCCAACAGAGAAGAACACTGGGCAACGATGGGTGCCAAGTATTATCACGTCAAACAGTTTACATATTGTACCATCTTGGTTAGATCATATGAAAACTGTGCTGTAGGCATCACTATCCCCAGCTTACAGAGGGGAAGACGGAGACCCAGAGTTAAAACAGGGTTTCCAAAACCATTCAACAGGGAAATGAGAGCTGAAGTTAAAACCCAGCCTGCTCTGAAGGCCATGCACACAGAAACACGGGATGCTACAGTGAGGAGGGACCTCGGAGATGGCACGGACCTCACTGCAGGGCCCCCAGGGGAAGCACAACTGCAGGAAAACCACTTTCTCAGAACTGTTTTCCAACGACAAAAAAAAATTAAATACCTTATTTTAACACAGACATTTCCAAATATCATCTTAACTAAAATTTAAAATACCCCAAATGACATTATTTACAATCTTTTCTGTTGCTGTTGTTTCACATTTTCCTTCTCATGAGAGCATTAGATGTTCGATCTACATGGGAGAGCCAAGTCAGATCCAGAGTGAATCTGTTTATTTGTTCTGGGGTAGTTTAAAAGAACTGCTTCATATGCTTCACTGAATTTTTGGTTACAGATTTCTCAACACATGAATAGTGTTGACAGCAGAGAAGGCTGCTGATAAGTCACCGTCAGGTCTGGGCATAAACCTCTCTGAAGATTTCAGGCCACCTCCGGACCCTGCACAGTACCGTGCATCAGGGATTCACCCACTGTGCTGCCTAATTCCTCTACCGGAAGCACGGAAGGAAGAGCGGCAAGCGCCCGCTTCGACACCTCACTTCACGTGGAGGAGGGCGCGTTCCACACACCCATGAAGGTATTACAGTTGACTCAGAATTACAAGGTGAAAGAGTCAATCTAAGGACTTTGCCGTTTTAAAGTTTTCTCTTAACTGAGCTAAGTTTATCAAAGCAAATATATTACTGAGGAGCAATCTTGCCTTGCACGGGGGGAATAAACAAGTGCCACCCCACATGCACCACATGGACTTCGTTTGTCAAAATACTGAGGAATGCTACTGTGATTTATATAGAAAAAGGTTCCAAAAGAATCATAAAAATACAAACAGAAAACTAGGATCCTATGCAGAAGAGCATCACACACATACGCAAGGAAACGAGGATAACTTTTCTAAAAAAGATTTTATACAAATGATATCTCAAAACAGAACTCTCAGCATCACTAGAGCAGCAATGGCGTAAGCGAAGAGTCTGTCCTTTCTGTGCAGAACAACAAAAGGAATGTGTTTCTTTGGTCTGCAATTAGCTTCCTCTCCCTTTCTTTGCTGTTTACCTCATTTAAGAGCTAGAGACACCTTATTTTAGGAAAATAACCTACTTTTAATGTCTGATTGGTGCAATGGAAGAGAGAGACAGAATGCGTCAATATTACATCTTGAGAAGCTGAAATAGTGAAACTACCTTGAAAATGGTACTTTGCTGACAACCTACCATCAGTTTAGATCATTTTGCTTGGCCATTTCTGGAAGCACCAGCTTTTAGGCACTATTTCTGACATCTGCATTGTCATGCACTCATATTAATAAAGAATCCGTAGGTACTCATGGCCAGAAGATACTTCAATTTGACTTTATCTGTTTTTGTGAACTAAAGTTGATAAACTGTCTAGCTCAAAACCTTTTCAGTGACAACCTCACCAAAATACAAAGAATATTGACCCCCGTTTTTCTTTTTCAAAAACAGACGTGGGTACAACAGAGATTACTAAACCAGATGTTTTACCATGACTTTAAAGAGTCAATCTGATGAGTATAAACAGAGAAATTTGAGAACACAACAGCAGAAAACAAATAATAACCTTACATTCAGTGTCAAATGGATTAGGACTATTATTCTACCTCAAATTACTCAACAAGTCCTGTTTCTTTCACTGTAGACATTACATTACCAATGTCATTTACATATTTTGCAAAGGCAGCCTTGCATCTGGGGTGGGATTTCACACAACTTTCAAACACTAGTGTCACTTCGCCAGCATCAGCACCAACACCCACAGTCCTTTGCACTGATCATTCTCGGCACTAGAGTACTGTGCTAAGAGCTTCATAGACAAGATCTTTTTAAATTCTCACAATAACCCTTTAAATAGATCCCACCACATCGATTTACGTACGAGAAATCTAAGGTGATGAGATGAGCCTGCCTGTAACCCACACAGCCAGGATGGGGAGGACAGTTTAAAAACAGCTCCAATTGCTCCCAAAGCACCTGCTTTAAACATCCCCTGGATCCCCTGGCACTATTTAAATGAAGTCCTGTTTGGACTACAGTTGGAACTGCCGGCAAATGTCCTGCAGGGGACTACCTCTTCCGACAGGTCCCATACTCACAATCCATCACCTGGCTACTCTGCACGGAAGAACTCTGCACTCAAGGCCCCCTTGTTCACTAAACAAAAGGCTGGGCTCCAGGGGGTCAATGTGCTTAACCCTGCAGTTGGTGCTGCATATCTGATCCCCCCACAGCATCTGACAGCCAGTCCAACAAGGCCAGAGTGATCTCAGCAGCCTCTGCCATCACCAACGTTCCCTGAAACCCGTATCACGGGCCCTCCTAGTTTTGGGGACACGTGTGGCACTGTTACCCCATCCAGGTTCTCCTGCTCTCCTCAGTCACATTCTTCCCCTTTCCAGGTATCTACTGGAAAACCGTGGTACAAGGGATAGGGCAGGCATAACATTTTAAATCACAAACATTTTCTGAAAAAAAATTAAAAACCTTATGAATTAGCCAAAATACGAAGCTCAAACAACTACTACTGTCTCAGATCAACCGCGTTTTGAGTATTTGCCATTAATAACTCTGCTGTCCTGCGATGATTATTTCGTCATATTTGCTCTTGATGAAATATAATTGAAAAGACCTGTTTTTATAGTTGAGGGGGATAAGACCAAGTGTTCTTTTTTATAAGTCTTGAAGCAGATACTATCACACATGCTACCACATTTAAATAAAGGCTGGTAATGCACACACAGCCTAGTAACTATCGTGATGAGTGAGCATCTTACATAATAGTTTTCGTTTCTTACCTGCGTGCAGGTAGGCCAGGTCAGGGTTTTCGATGTCAGGATGCTGCTCTTTCAAGTGGTTTCGAAACTCCACAGGGACGTTGGTCCCATAGTCACACTTGGGGCAGTTGTACATCTTGACCCCTTCATGTTTGCCCGTGTGTAGAATGTGTTTGCGGATATTTTCAGCACAGTTTGACCTACCAAGAAAGAAAGAAAAGTAAACGGAATTAAGGTCAAATCAATAACACGAGACCACAGATCACGATGGCAGTGACCACTCGTGCAGACCTCACAGGTATCAGGTGCTATGTGTGCTCTAAGTGTTGTGCTCTGTAAGAGTTAACATGAATCGTATGAGGCTGGGAGCTCTTAAAACCTTGGCGCTAATTTCTAGGTTGGCTTTTACCTGAGCAATTCATTTCTATGCAGAACTGGAAACACAAAGTCCCAAGTTCTATCATTTTAATATCAAATTATTCTGGTACCACTTGAGGGCAGTGAAGGAGTTTCCTTAATCCCGAGAACACACCTTGCACCACGGAGTACTGATACAAAGGCAAGCCCTGTCACCTCCACTGAAATTGGAGCATTAAGGAAAAAAAGATGCCTTGACTTTTAGACCTGTCAAGTGAGCTGCTTCTAAGTAAGGCTCTAAGATAGTCTGACGATAGAAAAGTAGCTGGAAACAGCCCCTCAGCCCACAGCTGGGCAATGTGCGAAGTTCCAGTGAGGTTCCTGTACTGGTGTAGGTTTTGAAGAGGGATGGACTGAATAAATACAATTGAGGGTCTGTATATTTCCCACCAAATTGTCCCTGAAAAATAGGCTCCTCTCCCACTGCTTTCCTGCAGACGCAGAAATGCAAGGCCTGAAATGACCAGAACCCTGGGCACAGGGAACTGCTCATGAGGCAAACTGTTCACCGCCTGCTCCCAGCCCTCTCAGCACAGGCACTGCAACTGTGCCCCCAGACCGTGTCCAATTAACAGCAGTTAAACCGAGCGGGCATACAATCATTAAGAGTGGGTGACTGAATATGTCTTCAGTTGGACATTGATTTCTAAAGAGAGTCCCAGTTCATAGACTGGAAGACTTAATATTATTAAGATGGCAATACTCCCCAAATTGATGTACAGATTCAGTGCAACCCTATCAAAATCTCAGCTGGATTTCTTATAGAAATTGAAATGCTGATTCTAAAATTCACAAGGAAACGCATGGAACCTAGAAGACTCAATACAGTCTCACAAAGAACTAAGTTGAGGACTCACACTTTCTGATTTCAAAACTTACGAAGCAACAGTGATCAAGACAGTTCCATGGGAAGTTAGATGCCTCAGCGCAAGGCTGCAGGCTCCTTGTGGGGAGCAGGGATTCATGCCGGACTTGCTGGGCCCATGAGCGCAAGCATTGGGTTTATGGAGAAGGCATTCTGAATTATGAGGACATTTCAAATGAAATTTTGAACTATGACACACTGAAAATTTTGAGGCAGCTTTACATATATGTACATATATACGTGTATAAATATATAAAGCGTGGGCTGGGCAATTAGCAAAAGGACCAGAGATGCGACCTAATTTTACGGCTTCTTAAAAAATATGTAATAAAGGAAATATTTTATTCAGTTCAAAAGCAATGCATTTTAAAATAATAAATTAATAAAATAAACCACAAGTGCTTCTAGAACGCCATAAGACTATGGCAGTACTACACACTCACTGCCTATTAACACAAAAGCATGTTAAATTTGTGTTATTTAACCTAATAAGAAGGAAGCTTAAAAAGAATCCTAATGAATATTTTTTCCTCTTTTGATGCATATTATTTCAGTTATTAAAAAATAATGCACCACTGAAGTTGAAGAAACATACTTTCACATATTTCAAACATCAAACAGTCTAGTGATAGACAGATATAGCAAAGCCTCCTCCAGCACGGGCCGGATCACCCCCACCTCCACCAGGAACCCGGGATCCCTAACTTCTTATCAATCTTTTGGGAGAATTAAGAATGATTTTTCCAATCCACAAACACACTGTATCTTCTTTTCTCCCCTCTTCTTGTATGTAAATCTGTTGGCGTAACACGTGTCAGCAGCACCTTCTTCCACCTAACAACAAGGCGCGGGGATGCTGTTTCCACGTGACTATGTTAGAGCAGAGTGTCCTTCCTGATGCCTCCCTCTACCCTCCCCTACTCCCTCCCTCTGCTCCGCCTCCTTTCCTTCCTTTGTTAATAGCCAGGCAGTATTTCACCGTAAGGACAGAGAGTGTTATATTTAACTGACCCTCTACTGATGAGCATTTAGGTTGTTTCCAATCATTTGCTAGTATAAACAAGGTTGCAATGAATCATCTTGTGAAACACTTTCCATTTCTCAGGATGCCAAGAAAATCTCAGGATGCCAAGTGGAATTGCTTCCAATGGCAATGGGCATATGCTTTTGTAATTTTGATAAATGCTGCCCAACTGCCATCCAGAGGAGTTGTAGCAATTTACACGTCCACCAACAACGTTTGACAGAGTCTGTTTCTGCACATTCGTGCCACTGTAATGTGTTGTGTTACCAAACTTTCACATTTTTGCCAACTTGGTGGGTGAAAAATGGTAGCTCACTGGGGTTTCAATTTTTAACCTTTAAAAGTTTTAATCTGCATTTCTTTTGTAACGAATAAAGTTTCTTCGAATATTGAAATGTCATATGTATTTTCTTTTCTCTGTACTGCTTTTCCATATTTTTGATCAGTTTTTTTCCTAAGGGTTGTTAGTCATTCTCTTATACATAAAGGAGGTAGGTACTTTATGACAAAAGTAACAAATATTTCTTCCTTAGTTTCCTTTAGACTTTGCTTACAGCATCTTCTGAAAAGCAGAAGTGTTTTATTTTGTTCATCTTTTGTCCTATGGCTTCCTTACTTGGAGGTCATAAAAGGATTGTCCCTAATTTGGTTCTAGTACTTGAATAGTTTCATTATGTTCCACTGAATATTAGATCCCTTGCAAAATTCTCCTAGAGTGTGGTGTGAACTGTGGATCCAGACTGCTAGCCAGAGCTGTCAAGACAACATCTTAATAGTCTACCTTTCCCCCACTGACTTGAAATGCTACCTTCATCAATATTTTATTTATTTGAAGCTAATTCTGGATTTTCTATCACAGTCTGCTGGTCTGTCTCTGCCTGCGCCCATCTGTTACGACGAACCAAGCTGCACAAGGCTCACATCTGGTAGAACTCATCCTTCTGCACTGCTCCTTTCCTCCCAGGTCACAACTTCCCACCCAAGCCATCAGATCATCAATCACAAGACTGTGCTGGTGAGCTGGTGTGGCAAACATCATGAGTTAACTACGGAACCAGAGAGAATAAAGTAGTATCACTAAGACACAATCAGGTAATTTCTATGTATTTATTAACATGTACTGGTAGTACTGTCTTACCGATAAAGAAAAGGAAATGCAGAGAGAGCGGGCACAGATGTCATGCGCTAACGTGCACACACATCCCAATGAACATTCCTTTCCTAGTTCCCCAAGGGAAGCTATGTAACTGCCTCACCACTCCCAAACTCCTGTGTGAAATTAAAGACTGCCTTGGTCTACTGCTAATAATCTGACAGGTTGTGTATGTAAATGGACATTACAATCTTCTGAAAGTTCTACTTAAAGAACTGTGTTAGTTTTCTTTAACATTCTCCCTTCCACACTTGTGACCATGGAGTACTTTGCTGTTGTTGTTATTTTATGGGAATAATATATGTCTCTCATAAGGCTGTCATGAGGGTTAAGGTAAATGATACTAAACAAGTTCAGAAAATACAGGAGGTACTCAGTTCGCTTTTGATTACTGTTGCTAGTCTTTCTATTAAATGCAGTACAGTTCAACTATCTGGATCATCATTAGCAATTTTCTCACTGTATACGAAAGGCAATTTCAATTCGTTTGAAAAATAGATTTCCCAAACAGTTATATAGTGCATGCATGCATATATGTTTAGAAATGTGATTTCTTTCTATGCATGTTCAGAATATACTTTTTGAACCAATACCCTTGAAAAGAATTACTCTGTAGTTAAGTATGCATTGGAACAAGTGTATTATAGTACATATTTATCTAAAAGCTCAGTTGAAAGAGGCTTCTACTGTATCTTTAAAAGAGTAATCCAGGGCTTCCCTGGTGGCGCAGTGGTTGAGAGTCCGCCTGCCGATGCAGGGGACACGGGTTCGTGCCCCGGTCCGGGAAGATCCCAACATGTCGCGGAGCGGCTAGGCCCGTGAGCCATGGCCGCTGAGCCTGTGCATCCGGAGCCTGTGCTCTGCAATGGGAGAGGCCACAGCAGTGAGAGGCCCATGTACCGCAAAAAAAAAAAAAAAAAAAAAAAGTAATCCAAAATGAATAAAGAATAATCCAAAGGAAGTCTTTTTGTAAACTAAATTTAAGAAGTTTTCACATTTTTTTAACCAGTAGTATTTAATTATAAATTCACTGAGCAAAAACTGAGTCTAAGAAAGCCTGGGAAATCTCCAAGGGAGAAGAAAATAAAGCTGCGAGTCACTGCAGGTGGCAGGCAGTAACCAATACAGCAGCGCAGGGCTTCTTCCACAATTTACATAACACAGCCCAGGATACAGTCCTCTGCCACTTATGTTCTCACTAAAGGACCCATAAAGAAAGAGCCTGGTGGGCTTCCCTGGTGGCGCAGTGGTGGAGAGTCCACCTGCCGATGCAGGGGACACGGGTTCGTGCCCCGGTCCGGGAGGATCCCACATGCCGCGGAGCGGCTGGGCCCGTGAGCCACGGCCGCTGAGCCTGCGCGTCCGGAGCCTGTGCTCCTCAACGGGAGAGGCCACAACAGTGAGAGGCCCGCGTACCGCAAAAAAAAAAAAAAAAGAAAAGAAAGAGGCTGGTAATTTTAGATTACTAAACAGTTGTGCTGGTTAAATTTAACATTGGTTAGAGGGTACAAGAATAAAGAAGTTCAAATTCCTCTGGTTAAAATGGAACATTTTATCAACAATGTTTAGCAAACAGATGAATGTCATTGGGAGTGTTGAACGCAATACATCACCAGGACAAAGAACACAAGGACCAATGTATGCGGGGATAAAGATGTCATTTCAGATCAGTGAGGAAATGATGGGTCATACAACAAACGGTGTTCAGTCAATTACCTATCACATGGGGAAGAAATAGTTAGACTCTTGTGGTCTTATACCATGCAAAAGTAAATGCCATTTGGACTTTAAGATTAACCTAAGGACACTAAATTATAAACGTGCTAGAAGAAAATACAAGAAAACATTTTTATAATCTTGATTTGAAAGAGCTTTCCTGAATAAAATTCAGAACACAAATGCTATAAAAAGATGTAGCAAAAACACTTCATAAAACTTAAAACTGCTATATAGCATAATAATCATAAATAAAGTTAAAAGACAGGGCAAAGAAATGGACAAAATATATGAAACATATATAAAATGATTAATATACAGACTACAAAATGAGTACCTATGATTAATAAGAAAAAAGATAAAAATCTTAAAAACTGGATAAAAAACATAAGCAAGAAATTCCTAACTGGAGATCTACAAATGGTTATGTAAGCATTAAATGACTCCAGTAACCAAGGAAATACCAATGAAAGCCTAAGGTAACAGAAGGGCAAAATTTAAGAAGACTGGTAGCATTAATGAACGGTAAGGGAAATGAATGCCACTGGTAAGTGTCAGTTAGCAAAGGCTTCGGGAAGACGTTTGATGATAGCCTTCAAAAGTAAAATACACACATACTCTTGGACTTAGGAGTTCATTTCTAGAAGTTATCCATAAGGAGAATCATTAAACCATTATTTGTGGCTAAACACTAGGGGAGAATGTGAAACTAGATGTTTGCTTACAAAGGAAATGAGTTGTTAATTTACAATGATCCACACTAAGGATTTCCATACTGCTGAGAGGTAAGGGTTACCATGCAAGCCTGCTTCTCAGAGTAGGAGCTGGTCTCCTACAGAGCTCCATGGAAGCCAACTACATCCCGGTAGAACGCTGGGAGGGCACAGCCTGATCCCAGGAAAAGCAAGGGTACCCCCCAGCCGTGAGTGGTGCCAGAACAAGGCAAGCGACCTGGTAGGCCAGGCCACACGACTGCTCCCGCACAGCCCTGACCTCAAGCCATCCAGGTGGTAGGCCAGGCCACACGACTGCTCCCGCACAGCCCTGACCTCAAGCCATCCAGGTGGTAGGCCAGGCCACAAGACTGCTCCTGCACAGCCCTGACCTCACGCCATCCAGGTGGTAGGCCAGGCCACACGACTGCTCCCGCACAGCCCTGACCTCACACCATCCAGGTGGTAGGCCAGGCCACACGACTGCTCCCGCACAGCCCTGACCTCACGCCATCCAGGTGGTAGGCCAGGCCACACGACTGCTCCCGCATAGCCCTGACCTCACGCCATCGAGGGTGGGCTCCCCAAGCAGTGGAGCTGACCAGTCCCATGGTGCCTTTCCCAGTCTGACGCCAGGCACCGCAACGTCCCTGAGTGTGGCTCCAGAGAACCGCAGGTGTGACAGGTACAGAGACAGGCTGAGAGGAGGAGTAACGATGACACGCCTGTCTCTGAATCTCCCTCAAATGCTACGGAGGAAGCCCTGGTGTGTGTGTGTGCAGCTCATCATTCATCCTTATTCGTTGGACAAAAGCCATTCACAAAATAAGGTACACCTTATGTACTACCATGGAAAAACTTCCAAGACACACTGTTAAGTTAAAAAAAAAAAGCAAGTCCCAGGTAAATACATATAAGAATCCTTTCAACTTTTGAAAACTACACAATATACTCATATAGATACACAAATGCATTAAATGGGTATTAGAAGAAAGCCTAGCAAACTATTGATGGTAATTATATTTATGGAAAGGTTTCCAAGGCAGAGGGAACTTCTACGTTTGCTCAGTATATTTTTGGATCACTTGGATTATTCATGAGAATATCTTTAAGTTTTACTCATGTAAAGCAAATATGATCAAAACATGCAGCTTAAAAACAACTGGATTGGATAGTATTATACAGAATGTAAATGTCATAAACAATACAACAGTATAGCTGACATAAGTTGGTAATAGAAATGAAAATCAAGTGTGAAGATTCTCATGCTTACATAGACATAATTCAATTTGATGAATCAAGTAAAAGATTTAAGTAAGGTAAGTCAGGTTGTAAAGGTAATCACTTAGAAAACCAAAATGAATACAGTAAAAAAAAAATAGGGGAGAGAGGAGAGGTGTAGCGGTAAACCGGGTGCATGAGCTAACTTCCTGATCTGTGCTGCCCATACACCAAGAAACAGAGAATCAGCAAAGTGTTTAGGTTATCTCTAGCAGGACAAAAATAGGAATGGTCACAAGCGGTTACGTCAGGAGAGTGGGCGTGAAGAGGACCTGGAATGGGGCAGGATAGTAAGACTCTGACTTTTCAAATGATAAAGTTCAAATAGTAAAAATAATATACAATAACAGTAAGTTTTATAGGCATCTAAGTAAAACAGATACTTAAAAATAACAGTATAGTTCATTACTTACAAAATTATCCAAAGTTTCTTTTTTTGGATAATTTTGTAAGTAATGAAATACACCATTTCTATAAACTCTAAGGCAAAAAAGAATTTATAGAAATCAGAAGTAAGCACAAAACACAATCTTCTGAACATTTTCTGCAATATCAAATTTTAATTGGACAATTTCTGGATCACCCTGTTCTGAATTCTACGAATTTTCTTTTTCTTTTTTCCTAACTGGCGGCTAACTATTAAATAGGACAATTCCTATCAGGTCACTTCTCATTGGTTCCTGCTCTTCATAAATCCCAATTCTTTGAAATCAATCGCTGTGACAATAAAAACTGATGTACATTAATTTTTCTCCCCATTTCTCAGCTATAGTTAACATTTGTTATGTGATATAAGGGGATGTGCGTCATCTGATAACACAGAACAGTGTCTCACAGGAAGAAGGAGCCTGTGAGTTAGCACAGGAGTGGATGAAGGCGGTCACCTGATTGACCGTGATCCATCCACTGCTCTCCAGTGGCTGGAAGGACCCAGGTTCTGGGCTCTGCCGCCATGTCGCTGTCAGGTATTCACAGCCCCGTCCCAAGTGCAGCTACCAATACCACATGCTCATGGAGAAGCCGCCACACGGCAGCCACAGCGCTGGCCCATGTGACCCACGCATGGGCTCTGCTCACCCGTACATCTGGGTGCTGGTCTAAAAGGGCAAGGCCAGCCTTTCAAACCCACTGGGAGGTCTTTCAGAACAGAAGTAATTTAAGTCTAATTATCATTATGATTTCCATGGGAAGTCTATGATTACAAGAAAAGTCTATTTTCGTAGGTATTGATTTATTATTTTCAAAATGAATTTACTCAACAAATATTTATTTAGTGCCTACTATATTAAAAAAAACATAAAAATGAATCATTTTGGTTATATCCTCAAAGAGAACGCAATGTGATAGGAGAGGTGAGCCATGTACATCAACAACCATAACAAAAGGCCATGCTTCATAAAATGAAACTTAATTTTGAAATAGGGTTGAAAATTCCACCTGTCTACTTACAGGACTGTCACGCCCCCTTCAGTGACATCTTTAATTGAGAATGGCCTAA
This sequence comes from Globicephala melas, assembly GCF_963455315.2. Classification (NCBI taxonomy): domain Eukaryota; kingdom Metazoa; phylum Chordata; class Mammalia; order Artiodactyla; family Delphinidae; genus Globicephala; species Globicephala melas. Next base: position 26,062,547 of record NC_083326.1, on the reverse strand, counting down.
AATTATCTTGTTTCCATGCTATTCAAAATACTTGACTGACTTCAACTGACTTCAAATAACATTGATTAACTGCACACTTACCTATGGATATGCCACTGCCTTTGACAGGATTTGCACACTGCTCTACCGCTCCTTCTACTCCCAAAAGTATGTAGAACTTCCCATCTGTTTTCCACCATTCATGTTCCCACATTTACATCCACTTACATTACTTCTCTATTCATATCTCTGCTTGTTTTGGTTTCTACAACCAGTAAGAGCAATAAGCTGCTTTGAATTTAACAACCTGCTCCACCTTCCACTCTACTGGAGAACAATGAGATTCACAAAGAAGAAAGAGCAGGAAGCGACAGTAAGCTCTGTCTCTGTTAGAAACCCAAATTATTTCGTTAGCATTTAACGCTTCAAGAATAGTCCCACTCACACAGTTTGTGTGGTTGTAGAACAGGAGATTGATTTAAACACGTGGCCAGACGTGGCTTGTCCTCCATGGCATAAGCAGTGAGGAGGGCCACCCACCAGTGCAAGCCCTACAGAACCTTGACTTCTCCTTGGTTCTTCTTTAGCCCAAAGAGGAAAAGACACTTATAATTTCATTAACTGTTCACTTCTTAATATACGGAATATATATTCTCAGTCTAGAAGAAGGTAACTTGCTTTGAGAAAAGTGCATGGTAGACTTTCATCTGCCATGAAGACAACAAGCTATAAGCTTATATAAGTAAGTTTAAGTAATTACCAGACGCCGTATCCTACGTGCTTATGAGAAAATAAATGCCCATTCTCTCAGGTAAAAACGCATAGCAGACATTAATGGTGGCCTATCCTTTAACAACACAGAAACATCCCAGCATCCAAATTAGTCCAGCACGATGCCTACAGGGCTTCAGGGAAAAGGCCTCGGTGGCCAACGTTTCACATACTTCAGTTACACAAAATTATATATATAATTTTGTGTGTAACTGATATATATATATATATATATATATATATATATATATATATATATATAATCACCAACTTGGAATTCTTTTTTTTAATACCATCGGAATCTTTTTTAAAAAAAATATTCATTTATTTCTTTATTGTTTTTGGCTGCGTTGGGTCTTCGCTGCAGCGCACAGGCTTCTAATTGCGGCATGCAGGTTTTCTCTCTCTAGTTGTGGCACGTGGGCTCCGGGGTGCGTGGGCACACGGGCTTAGTTGTCCCACGGCATGTGGGAGACTAGTTTCCCGACCAGGGATCCAACCCGCGTCCCCTGCACTGGCAGGCAGGCTCTTTACCACTGGACCATCAGGGAGGTCCCTATATATTTTTCTTTACAGCAGGAATCCCTTGAGTCTTTAATATGCTGTTCATTATGCACCTGAGGAAGGCAGTGCAATACAGAGAGTGTTTCTCAAACTGACCTGACCACAGAAACATTCTTCAGGGCTGAGCTAACAACACCGCCTGAAGTCTGTGACTGGCGAAATCAGAGCACCACGCTAGCCGCACACGTTGCTCGTCCTCCCACGCGTTTTCTGCATGGCTGCAGTGAGTGCTGGTGGAAATCCTTTCCGCTGCTATCTTGCCACTCTTTTTATATTGGACCTTTGAAATAAACAGAGTTCCCACTCCAGCTTTTCATTTCTACAAACCTACGTCCTTACCGCACAGAGTGTTAGTCTCTCCTTTTCTGTTAACTAGCTAATTTAGCAAAGTAAAATGATGTGAAACCAGGAAAGGCACGTGGACGAGAGGCCTTCCGAAGAAAAGGATCTTTAATAAAGTTGAGGCAAGTGCAGCCTGCCCCTCCTGCTAAGTCCAAGCAGTCACTGGAATCGTAGTTGTAGGGGAGGCTAAGGAGGGCAGAGAGGCGCACAGAGACGCTCACCAGGGCCTCAACTACACGCAGGTGTGTGCTTACCGAGCTCTGGCTTGAAATAGTCAGCTACAAATAATACCGCTTTACAAATGAAGATATAAATATATGTAGTAGTTTACTGTAGCTTTACTAGTTGAGAGCTTTTCAAACTTAAGGTTATATAAGTAAAATTTTTACTGAACCAGAAATACATTTCACAACATTTCTGAGTCTGGGTCACACTTGATTTTACTTGGGACAATCTTATAATGTCAAAGAGACAAAAAAAAATTTAAAAGGCTGGATTTAAAATACCCACAGCTTCTGCACACATGAGTAAGAGCACAGTTCACTGGGGAGGTGTGCAGACCTGATCACAATAATTCACTACATGCCCACAGACTCCCTTGGTCTATTAGGGGCACGGGAGGGGCTGCGATAAAATTTTAAATACTTCTCAAGTGGCTGAAAGGAGAGTGCGTCCCTCACACCTGGTATACTGGAGGGGCCTGGGCAGCACGCCACCAGGATTAGAGTGAGGAGGTGTGGCAAATAATAAGACGGAAAGTTTATTTTCCGGCCACAGGAAACAGTGAACTTCCCTGTCTTTGAAAGTCTCCTGAAAGGCTCTTTCTCTGGCTCTACGTTTATTCCTTACAAAGCTCTCTGAGTTAAGTGTATACTGAGAGTAGATTTAAAATGCATACTTTATTTTGTAAAATTGAGTCCTATCAAGGAGCGTTTAAACCTTTTATAACTGTAAAGTTTTGCGATCACTTTTGAAGAAACTTAAGAGAATTACTGATTACGAGGGGCCATCGAATTTATTTAATAATCTACGTCCGTTTTTACAGAAATGCTCCAGGTAATCCACTTAACAATCATAACTGGTTCATTTCAGTCACTGCACACGATGCTTCCCTTTGTCCCTTGTAAGTCTCTCAAACGTCTTATTTTAAAGGAATATACAGTACTCCCGGAAGACATTTTCCCATTTCTATTCTCTTCGACTCCTGCGAGCCCTTGTTCTGTGTGATAAGGCAATCTCCTCCGGGATCGGGGCTGTGTAGTTTCGCACCACGAGTGACAAGGACTCGACTTGAATAACTGCTGTGCGCAGGTTGTAATTATGTCAGCTGGAGTGTTGAACAAGGGGACTGATTAATGTGCGCCCCGGCCCAGGCACAGTCCCTATCAAAACCTCTGCGCAGGCCAGCAGTGGGGACGGGTTAAAGCAGAAAGACAAAGCATGCTGTATCGTCCATGATGGATGAATTGCTCCAACAGTCTTCAGGCAGATGTTCCAGGACAGTATAATATACAATTACTCTGCCTTATCACTTTCCCAGGGACAATAAAGCTTCCTCCTTCTATAGTTCATGTGAGTGAAGGCAAAATTCGTTTTACTTTTACAGCACCGACTCACTTATCATGGTGCCTTGATTGTGCTTTTACAGCTAAAGCAGACACAGCTTCCAGTTTTCAACTAAAAAAGAAAAAAGAATAAAACTGGAGCCTTGTTCTGAATCTCTTTTACATCAGAACCCACAATATTTTAGAAGATTGTTGTGTTAAAAATGGATGCAAGGAAGGTAATATGTGTGTGTGCGTGTGTAGTTAAAAACAAGTACACATAACAAGAGGTAGGATTTGGATTCTGTAATCATTACATTCATAACGTCATTTTCATAGGCCATCCAGAAATCATTAATTGGAAGGAACATGTAATTAATTTATATATATATATATATGTATGTATATATATACACACACACACACACACACACATGCTGATATCGTCCATATATTTCCCAGGCACATAGCTCCTTGAGTCTGAGGGTACATTTCCAATGACACACTTATTCACTGCCATTCCTAGGTGGCGTCTTTGAGAGCCTTCTTCCTTAAGAAAGCTGTGTTAGCAGAGAGAGAAAGGAAGCTGCCCCAACTGTTTCAATAACACCTTGCAGCCAATGCTAAAATGAACCTACCTCAGGGGCGCTGTGGTGAGTATCTCTACTACCTTTATTTGTACTCATGGAAATGGTGCCAAAAATTTGTTACAAGATGTACAGAACTATCTCAATTTGCAAAGGGAAATGTGCTTTTCATTTTTAAAGCTGAGAAACAAGCTAAAACCAAAATCTGAGAGGCAGCCATAACCGTCTTGTGGTAACCATAATTTATAATGAAACAAAGCAGCAAAAATTCCAATAGAATCAAAGGAAATCCATACAAAATGATAGTGAATGCAAAAGAAAAGCATACATCAACCTGTGGGGCAATATATATGACTTATTTCTACTTTTTAGTGGTTTAGTACAACTGACACCAACACTCAGCAGTTATAATATACCTTAAGTCATGAAAACAAATCATGTACCCTACCTCACCCTAAGGAGTGATATATTTGCTTTCTCTTTTCATACTATACACACACTAACTCCAGTACCCACATGGTCCTTATTATTAACGTTTCTCTTGGTAGGACCATTCCAGTAGCGTATATGTTTCTAGAAATATGGCAATTTGAAGAAGGCAGGGGTCAATCTGAAACAGTGAAACAGAAGTTTTAGTACAAATGGACATAAGAAGTATAATCAAAGCTGTGATTGGCCAAAGAGTTATACCATACCTATAATTATTTGGAAGAAGTCACGCAAATGAAAGGTAGGTAAAACAAACAGCAAGGGTTGTACATATATATGGGGGTCAGGTGTCATCACGATAAACGTCTGTGAGTTTCCACTGGCTTATGATGTCACTAGAGGGGCCCATGAGATTTACTGGCCTTAGAAAAACCCTAAGACATTAGCAAAAATTGTTTAGAATAAGTCATAGAAAAGATGTCACACTTTAAAAGATTACATTTAAGATGAGTGTTTGTTAAATGATTGCCCTGAACTGTTTGCTAGTGCCAAGCAAATTTTTGAATTATGTATAACAGTTAAAGTAGTACAATATTTTGTGGAAGTAAATTCCTCACAGAAAGCAAATAAAATTCCAGTGTTTGAATGTGTATGTAGGGAGGGCAGAACAGTCTCATTACACAGTCTCCATGTTCTTTGATTCAAAACTCTGAACACAACAAAGGTAAAAGTTGGTGCTACGCAGTATTCCCAAACTGTGGGAGGGTAAAGATTCAGAGGTTTGAAGCTGTAGCTCTCCATCTCGAGAGGTCCCAAGGTGGGAACAGGGAGGCACTGCTGATTCTTCAAAATCATTATCAGCGCCCCGGATGCGTCACAAAACCCTCACCTGACATGCACCACCTGAGCCCTTAGGTAAAAGCACTGTTCAACTTCATTATTTCAGCTGGCTCTTTCACCTCCGCCTGTAAGCATTTTAGTAAAATTTTAAAAGCAATCTTAAGCAAACAGATGAAAACAAACACACAAATACAATGTGCATCCGGCTCTCTGCGCATGCAGCTATCCCAGCTCCCCAAGCGTTTGCAGGAAGCAGCCTTCAAGACACTCCTTTCAAGACCAGCTAGCAAGTATCCTCACCACGTCACCTCTGACCCCTCGCGTGCTTTCTGCTCCTACCCCTGTGCTAGGACCGGGCTTCCCCAGAGAACCCATGCCGTCCGGGTGGCTGCGGCAGGTGCACTGCCCTGAGTGCTGCCTGCCTGCTGCCCGGAGGTCCCTTCCATATCAGGAGGCTACTTCTCAGTCTCTCTGACACTTCTCTTTGCCCCTCTGCTTTTTCGTTTTCCGCATTTTCCAAGGGAAATGCCAATCGCATCGCTGCTTTCAAGTTCCACATACACCAGCACTGACCGACACATTTACCGGCACGTTTCCATGTGGATGCCCATGGGCACTTCAAAGTCAATGCATCCAACCCACACACATCGTCATTTTGCTAAAGGGATCTCTCCTCCGGGAGTGAGGACCTGGTAAATGGCACTGCCGCTCACTCAGCAGCCCTAGCCTAGGCATGTAAAGGATGGCACGCGTCTTTCTGTCACCCTGTCCCCAAATGCATCCATTTGGTCACCGTGTTCATTCATTCTACCTCCTAACAAGCACTGGAATCAGCCTCTCTCTCTATCCTTCATGGCTACTGTGTTAGTTTACTTAGGATTAGTCACTTATTTCTGCCTGCATCTTTGCAATTGTCCTTTAAATGCTCTCCCAACACCTGCTGTGTCCCTCTCTGCCTCTTCATTTGTACTGCGTCAGTGATTACTGCAAAGCAAAATATGAATACGTCAGTTCCCTCCTTAAAATTCTCCACTGGCTACGCACTGCCTTTGGGGTTAAACTCAAACTCCCCGGCATGGACTAAATGGCCCACAGGACTTCTTGCCCGCCTTCACCACATAATCCCATATGTCCTACAATCCAGGCTGGCCGACGTGAGACGGTAACTTAAAATCAAATGAAAAATATAAATTGGGAGTGGAAAGTGGGACAGAATCTTACTTTTAATTAAAATTAAAGCTATCTGAGGTTTTTAGAATAAAACAAACTACTCAAATTTAAGTGTCAACCACGTTTTACCTCAAATAATTCAATCCAAGAGATTAACTGATTTAGTTAAGCATAAGCACTAAAAGTTTACCACATTTTCTCTGTATGGGAAAATTCTAATTTGTTTTATGACATTTCATTTTCATTTCATATTTCTTAAAAGTTGTAATTTAAAATGAATAAAAACCAAAACAATCAGGAAAGATATGACTGAGTTCAGTTAATCAACATGATTCAAAACTTAAATAGTGAGAGCACCCCAAACGGTGTCACAACTGATATAAAAGATACAAAATGAGAGAGTAGGGTTGTTTAGCAAGACGCAAACCAAAAGAATTAAGAGTAAGGAACTAAAGTTTAAGGGGTAAGAGGAAGGTTAATATTACGTTAAAATTCCCTGTAGGGAAAAGTATCACATTACATATTATGCATATTATGTTACTGAATAACAGATTCTGGTTTATTTCAAGTACAGCTCACTATGCAGGAAGGAAAGGCACAACACCATTTTCCAAAAAAGGAAAATATTCCGGAATACTTCTTGTTATAGAACTTCTCACAAGCACAGTACTTCTCATAAATAGGAAAAAGTCAAGAAAGGGTTCGTGCTACATTCTCTTAATTAAGAAAATAAAGATGTGAAAGTGAGAAAAGATGTAATCTTGTTTTTACAAACATTCTTAACCTAAAGCCAAAACATACACAGGTGCTACCAGGAAGGCAGCATCTTATTCCACTGAAGGGGTCTGAGGTCTAGAAGGCACACTGATGGAGAAGCTGCCTCATACAGACCACTGGGTCCCCACTACCTAAACATTCCAAGTTTTTCTCTCCTTCTCCTTCCTTCTTCCAGTTTTTTACAGGCCCCAGAGAGGCAATACTTCAGAACATACTGAAACAAAGGATCCAAAAACAAAATGAAATAACTAAGATCTTAGCATTCTCACTGAACTAATGACAGGTGGTCAAACTTTTATACACTTCAAAGGTATTATTATTTCTCTCAGCCCCACATCTGACCTTGTGAAACTCAACCATATAACCAGAAGGGTGGGCCTGATGCTCCACTGTTGTTCTAGATAATCCTGGTGATTACAGGGTTTTCCTAATAAGCTACACACTGTAAGAGCCTCTAACGCCGGGAGATATAGCTAGTTACATAGTAAAGTGTTTTGTTGTGTGATAATAGCTCTAGTGTCTGAGGAATAACTTATTATGCAAGAGACTATTGCCCAAAATTTTTTTTCTATTTTTTTCATCTCTAAGGCCTTTCTTTCTACCACAATACATACAGATATATCTAACTACCACCCAAGGGACTATCCATAGTAACTCCTTGTAGAAAGACCATCCCCAAAGATAGTGCTGGTCTTTTTATAATGACTGGATTTGGGACTCAACAACAGCAGGTTAAATAAACATGTTTATCTAGATTCTACTTTAAGAGACAGCAAAGGGAATGTATGGACACTTTGTGTTCAGAACGGCTCTTTTAATTAATCTGTGATCTCAATGACGATTTCAGCTACATCAACAAATAATTACTTATAGTCATAAACAAATTATCTTAGATTTTTCTCCCTTTTAAAGACATATGAACCAATTTATATTTTTTAATGCTATGGAATCTATTTATTTTCAAGTCTACAGATTTTTTTTTTTTTTACTTAACCAACTTCTGTAAGATGAAAATTTACCAACAGTAACTAAAGGTCTGACATAAATACTGTGCTATATTAGCACATAGGCTTAAACAAAAATTTTTAGAAGTCTATGTGCTTGGGTGTCTCAGGGCAGAGAAGAAAAGTATGAGTAAAATATGCTACAAATAAACAAAACATTAGACATATATGTTATAGAAAATACAAAACTAAATCAAAACCACAATTAGAATTACTGAGATTTTTTTTTTTTTTTTTTGAAATTCACTAATAAAATGATCAGAGAAAATTAGGAGATATTTGTTCAGAAAGAATTCAATTTCTGCTGAAACATAAACGTTAGGAATAAAAAATACACTTACATACAGTACAACTTTCATAATTAGGATAGAAAAACCTGAAAATACAATTATGTTTTTTTTAGGGAACCCCTCAAAAGATCCCATGGAAACTTACCAGAAACATCTACTCCACGTGAAAGATAGTACAGCTCCATAAAGTACCATCTTGACACCTGCTAGGAGAATCTTCTTAAGCAATATTTATGCAGCCAATGACCAAACACGGTTCCACAAACCAGCCACGATACTGACATCTACCTGTGGCTCACTGAACTGTGTGAGGGTAGCAAGCAGGAAGGGGCCATCTACCAGGACAAGTACTACAAACATAGTACAACAGACACATCTGCCTCCCAGAAGGAACTGACCACAAAGGGAGGAAAGCCTTGGAATCATCATTATCCCAAGAAAAGTTTGCAAAGTAACTGGGCTTTGAGACTTTCAAACTAACCTTTCAGCCTAGGACATCTGCTTTTTATTCCATTAACTGGATTAGCAGTTAAAATAGAGTAGAATATAAACACATAACAAACAGACTTGATATTAATGAAATAGTATTGACTGGTATGTTTTATTTATTTATTTTTGGGTGAGAATATTTAAGTTCTACTCTGCTAGCTAATTTCCAGTATTCAAAACAGTTCATGAATGATAGTCACCATGTAGTACATTAGCTCTTCAGACCTTACTCATAACTGAAAGTTTGTAACCTTTTACCAACTTCTCCCTGTTTCCCCCACTCCCTGGCAACTACTCTTCTGCTCTCTGTTTCTATGAGTTTGACCGTTTTGTTGTTGTTGTTGTTGCTTTCATTTTTTTTTAAGATTCCACACATAAGTGATATCATGCAATATTAGGCTTTCTCTGTCTGGCTTACTTCACTGACAAAATGTTTTGAATTTAAATTTCGTTCTGATATAACTAGGCTTGTGGCATCAATCAAATTGCTTCAAATATAAATTAATATTAGACATTTTCATTTATTTTTATGCAGTGTCATTACTCTTCAGGAACTTCAAAATCACTCAAAATAAATGAATGCTACCTTTGATTCTTCAGAAAAAGAAATGTGTGCTGTTCATTTCCTTATGTATAATTTCACTTCTCTCTCAGTATATATGATGTTCTGATACAAAGACAAAATCTGGTTTTTCTCCTTGTTATTATTCAGGGCGAACCCAAGTTTGATCCATCTATTGCTTCTCCTGCTACAACCTGTGAACCTGCACAGGAAGCCAAAGGAAAACAGGAACCCTCAGGGGAGATCATCCACAGGGAGGAAATTATCCCCTGCAGAGTCAGTCCCCAAGTCAGGATGCTGCTGAAACAATGGAAGACAGAACAATGATCCCATCGTATACTGAGGCCTTAGTGCCTTATTATTCAGTAAAGTCTAATAAACATAAAATGTTTATACAGCAAAATTATGTAAAAAGGCATACTATTATCTAAGACCTGAAAAAGTTTTCATAACTGAGACACTTTATAGAAATATGTATTTGAGAAATTAATACAAACTTTAAAGGGAAATAAAGATTTATTATATTTTTTTTATCATTACATCTTAAAACTATCCTAAAAATGCTTCCAGCATCATGTAAAGTTAAGACAGAATTCAATTAAATTAAAAGTATTCTTTGACAAAAACTTTCTAGGATACACACACACACACACACACACACACACACATTTCAAATGCTTGTGACAAACACTAAATTTTACCTAGTCTAGTCATGTGTGCAAAAACTTACCAAATTTGATTATAAGAAATACTAAACGAAATATTTAGAAGAGTGATAAAAGAGACGTTGGGGAATATCACAAAAAGTACATTTTTTGTTGAGACTCCACTACTTGGGTCAAAGGGTAAATCAAATATTCTTAGCCTCACCTCATCTAAAAGGAATGAAAACCCTTCTTGAGATCAAAACCTAGTGCATTAATGATTCTATGAAATACACTGGCCAAGAGCTAAGTAAACCATCAAGTAAGGAAAAGAATCAGAGTGTATTTCCAAGTTCAGCAAAACAATGGGGGTAAATCTTTAATATGAGGCAGGATTTATCAATTTTATTCCTCAGCTCTATGATATGTCATATTTCTAACTGGAGTTATAATTTCAAATAATAAAAAAAGAATAGTGAATAAAATGAAAAGTAGAACAGTAAAAACAACTTTTTAAAAGAGTGTGTAATGTTGGCGCACTAAGGCAATTATGCAGTTGAGCAAAAATCTCAGTCTTAAGGAACAATGAAGGTATTTCAAGATCAATAATAGGGATGCAACAAATAAATGATCAAACTGCATACTTTGGGCTGAATTTTAGTTTTCTTTGACTTACTAAATGACATTTAAAGTGTCATGTAAGAATATCCTTTATATTTTTAATACTGCAGGTAGAATTTTGTGTTACTTTTCATGACTTATCAGTGGTTTACTGTTTAATATGCATTTATTAACCTTAAAAAATGGAAGCCAATGAGAAGGTGAGTTTCACGTAAAAGAAAGCCCAATTACAGCCAACTTTAGGGCAAGTCATCAGATCTCTTGTGAAGGCCAGTGTCATCAGTGGAACAGAGTGCAGCCTGATATTTAATAAACTCCGTGGGGAAATAAGGATTTACATTATTAGAAAGGGTACTTACTATAACATATTAAAGTTTTTTCTATTTCTCTCCTTAATAGAGAAGTGACAATTAAAACATAACAAAAAATAAAAGTATAGAAAAATGTTAGATTGTTTCCATTTTAAGGTAGGAAAAAATCTAAAGAATTTGCTGCATAAATAATATGGTAGGACAGCGTGCTATGAATCTAAATTTATGCTTTGAAATTATAATGAATACTAATTAATAGTGAAAAAGTTTTGGAGCAATGATGGAATATACTGATCTATAATGGATTCGAATTTTGGATATCTTAGACAGTAAAAGCTTAGGAAAAGGGTACACGTTTACATCTAAACAGAATGAGATGTCACTGTCTAAATTAATAATGCAAACTTGAAAAATAGCCCCAGGTTCAAAAGACCAATTATAAAATTCTTTTGTAAACAAATCTATATTCACATTTTTCATGAATAATTATAACTACTAAAATTTCTCCACTGATGTTCAATTTATAAAATGAAAAATATATTTTCAAATGAAATTTAAATAATACTTCAGTTTCTAATGATGGTAATTTACCTGCAAATAAGTGTTAATAATGACAACAACAGGAATATTCTACAGGAATAATGTTTATCTATTTATATTAAGCAGACAAAAATCTAAATATGAAAAAAGTATTTAAATATTTTAAGCAACAAAATATTATGGAAAGATACTGATGAGACAAATATGACCATATTTTCTCAGGAAATATGTGATCATCTTATACATACTTTTATTCTACAGAAATCATACCTACTCCAATTTCTTTATCTTGTGAAAGAAGATACTTTGTTGTTGTAAGGTAGATATGGTAAGCATTTTGTTCTTCCCATGCTATGCAACCAAAACAATCTTTATGAACTTAACTACCTGCTCATTTAAAAATCTTATTCTCCTCAACAAGAAAACGAAGGTATCCATTGAAAATTCTACATTTCATTCATAGTCACTAACTTTAGGAGTGTTCATATATTGGGAAGTTTTTCATACTCCTGGTCAAGTTAACTTGTCTTTTGTTCATTAGTAAAAGCAAACCCAACCTTGTATATACGCAGAATGATAAAACTGTCCTGTGAACAGAAAGTGTTCAAACTATTTACTTTCAATAATATTCAAATTATTAAAAAGGCTTAAATAAAGATAAAATCACCCTTTTATCAAGGACTTTAAGCATTTCAACAGGAAATTTGATAGCAATCACTAGATGTAAACATCCTGAGTATTAATTCATAGGAGAGTGACAACAGTCTTAGAAAACACCAGCTCCTTTTCACGACAGTGCCTCAGAGAGGTCTGATACGGACGGGATCCAGCTGGATGCAACGCACTGCTCAACGGACGTGATGCTACTTCAAGGTGATAACTTGGATAGGGGACAAGTAACACGACCTCGACCTTCGCAAAAGTATAATACAATTTCAAGCCCAGAAAACCTGAAATACTTAGAAATATGTTCATGCATACAGAGACTTGAGTGTACCAAAACACAGTACTGATCAGCCAAACAAAATGCACATCCCAATCTTTGTAGCAGTACTATTAATAGCCTTAAGTCATACTTCTATGAATTTCTTCCAAAAAAATCACGGACACACACAGAGATTTAGGTAAAAGTATTTTTGGAGTAAAAACCTGAAAATGGCAGAAATGTCTAAAAATTTAATAAAGTTATTATTGTTTAACAATCTAACTAGAGGCCATGCAAGTATTAAAATTACATTGAAGAAAAGAGTGGTTTTCAAACTAGGCCTTTTGAAACTCTAAGGTATTTCAGTCATCATCTAACAATTGATTTGGGTTTTTTTTTTTTAACAACTTCAAAAACTGTAAAAAAAAAAAAAATCCATCATGGCATGTATTATAATTTTCAGACACTAAAGACCTTCAAGGCACTGAAACTCTTGCATTACCTCACTGAACAGTATCTTGAGGTTTGTCAGGTCAAGTAAAGCCTACAATCATCTGAAGTCCTAACCTGAGATGAGAGTGAAAACAAGGGCTGATGTGCACAGCCAAGCTCTGGATAAGTGATCTAGTGTGTTCCTCACCGCACGTCAGCAGTGTTCCTGAAGTTCGTACCCAAATCATTTGTCTTTTGTAAATGAAGAAGAGGCTGAACGGCTGCAGTGAGCCTCAAGAGCCTAGCTCCTGACGACCCGCCCCTGCTGAGCGCTCCCTGCAAAGTCATAAACTGGACACCAAGGCTAATCCAACAGCAACTGTTAGCAAGAACTCCCCCCATTTGAAAACTTTTTGCTTGTCAAACAGTCTTATATGATATTCGTTAGTGTTATAATAAGTGACTTACAGACTGTAACTCTGAAATCTGTAACTGGTAGACACCACTTTTATCTATTTTATACATGGGGTCTGTACAAGATCTTGTTTGAAGTAACAGTTCTACGACTTAAAAATTATACTTTGAGAACCACAGTTACACAGGATTAATGACATAAGATGGTTATACAATTTGTTAAGTGTGAAAAATAAAATTTATAATGAAAGAAACCACCAAAAAAAACAATGCTTCAAAACAGGCATAAAGTACAGACTGAAAGAATATAATCCTAACAGCTAAGAGAGATAATTAAGGGAAATTTTTATAAATTTGTAATTGTTTTCCTGTGTTTTGCAGGGAAGGCAACTACAGTATGACCTCTAATAAGGAAAAAGAGCATTCAATAACGTTTGTTGTTTAAAGAATTCGTACTATCAGCTCCTCGGAATTTCTATGTCTACCTCTAATTGGATCACCATTTTATTAAATCTCAAAGAAACACCAATCTAGTGTTAGGCAAAGACAGAACTGAGAAAATGTGGAACGAATGAATAATTGATGAATGAAATATACCCGTAATATGTCTGTACTATTAGATGACCTTCAACATAAAACTTAATGCAATAATGAGGATAATAATAGAGATTATGGCAATATATTTACTGAACGCACAGGCTATATCCACAGGAATACAAAAATCTATTTTTCAATGAAGGCTTCAGGTTTAAGGTATATATTCTGATATGTAACAAAGGCAGGCTGCACTGAAGAACTACCCTCAACGTTTCCACATCCTCATGCACAACAGGGTCCATGGGACCTTCAGCCCCACAGTTGGGCTGATCAAGGCCCTAAGAAGATGTCCCTCAGCTGCCTGCGCATCGCATGGTGTCTCAGAGACCACAGTGAGCTCTGAAGTTATGCTCACAGGCCCCCCACACAGCGTGATCGAGCTGCAACCTACAGCCGCCTTTCATTTTCCACCAGGCCCGGGATATGCGGACCTTGTCACAGAGTAAAACAGGCTCATTCGCCACTCCTGCTTCTCTGCCCCTGTGCTTTGCGGCCTCTGTGAAGTCACTCTGCAACCTGGCAGATGTCACTTAGCCGCTGTGGCCTCCACGAGTGGACGGAGCACTCATGACCTCCAACATGCTCTCAGCACAGAAATGCCACGCTGTACCATCACCTCCCTGCATCCTCGCAGAATGCATACGTGACTGAAAGCTGCCCATCTTTTAAGCCATGGCTGACAGGCCTTCTCCTCTAGCAGGACTGATCTGGTTCCTTCTCTTTGCACTCCCCTGGCGTTTTTAAATACCACTGACATCTGTACTAGAAATATTTACTAACATTACCATTACAAGCCACCCATTATGCTACAATATCCTTAAAGGCAGGAAGCATTTCCCACATTATCTTCATTGTCTAAATGAGTGACTCACTCATAGTAGATGAGATGCCATATGCATTGAGTAACTGATTAATTGTATGGTTCCTTACAATCACTTGAAAGTCAGGTGCATCAATGGATTATAAAACCTAAATGTGGGACTTCCCTGGTGGAGCAGTGGTTAAGAATCCGCCTGCCAATGCAGGGGACACGGGTTTGAGCCCTGGTCCTGGAAGATGCCACGGAGCAACTAAGCCCATGCGCCACAACTACTGAGCCCACGTGCTGCAACTACTGAAACCCGCAGGCCTAGAGACCGTGCTCTGCAACAAGAGAAGCCACCGCAATGAGAAGCACGCGCAGCACAACGAAGAGCAGCCCCCGTTCTCCACAACTAGAGAAAGCCGCCGTGCAGCAACGAAGACCCAACGCAGCCAAAAAAAAATAAAACCTAAACGTTAAGATTGTAAAAAATGGAAAAATATTTTACATCTTTTAAAACAGTCACCAAAATTAGGTGGTGTAATAAACTCCCACTCCTAATATATGAATCATGCTAATTCACGTTACTCAAAAACACAATTCGTTTATGGTGAGTCTAACAGGATTTTCACCCACCATGAGGACCCACTTGATTCCACTTGCTTCATAACGGATCGTTACCTGTAGTCACACCAGGGGCACCTGTAGGGCTTCTCTCCTGTGTGTACCCGCTTATGCCGCGTCAGATGAGATTGGGTCGTGGAGGCAAAGTTACACTCATCACATTTAAAAGGTTTTTCTCCTGAAATATATCAAGAGGAGTTGTAGATGAATAATTACAAATATTGGAAATGAAGGGCTTAATCTGTTATTAACAATTAAAAAGACACTCATTTCCATGAAATTTTAAGACTACACATACTTAGGATGTTTGAATATTTATTCACAGAGTGAGAAAGTTAGAAGATACCATTGATTTTTATTTCTCTATGAGAACAGAAGCAAGATACACATTTTGTAGTTCATATGTAACTTATACACACAGGATTCTAAATTATCTAATCTAAATAGAAACACACAGTGAAGCACTCATCCAGATAAAAACATAAATATCAGCTTTGGTTTAGCACTGTATTTTGAGTCATTTAACAAACTGTTAGATTAGGGCCATTATAAAAATCTCAGTGAGGTTAAAACCATGGAAAAGTATGTAACAAATATATACTTTGAATACACAGTGTAAAACTTACTAAAATCTTAAAGTTAACTATGAAGGAAAAAAATAAAACCAAGCGATAAATTGACACCAATTTAAAAAGTGTTAGAAGTAAAGAGAAACTGTAATTCACTAAGTTGAGTAAAAGGTAAAGAGGCCTCAAAGAAACATTTGAAATAATATTTAACAGCCCTGTAAATTCCATCTCCCCTGTGTAGATACACCTGGTCTCTCTGCACATACAGCTCACCCCTGCGCTGGTTCAAGGACCTACCCAGGACTCACGGCCCTCTGATCAATACCTTTCTCTCCTTCACACACAAACTCAAAGAAATCAGGTCTGACTAGTTTTTAATTCCACTAGCTGTACTGGCTGGTGAGCACCTGAGATGGGGTGATTTAATTTTAATTGATGTAAATTTAAAAACTGATACTGAATTCACCTGTTGAAAAAATGTTTAAGTCTAGAACAGCTTGGGAAAGAGAATCTACTTTTTGACATGTAAATTTTATCAAACCTAAATACAGATCATGAATTACAGATAAAATATTTGGCCTCTGTATTGAGATGTGCTGGAAGTGCAAAATACACACCAAATTTTAAAGTCCTGGGGGCGGCGGGGGGAGAATAAAATATTGGTAATAATGTTATATTGACTTCATGTTGAAATGATAATAATTTGTATGTATTTGTTTGAATTATCTATTTATAAAAAATAACTTCACCTATTACTTTTTCCTTTTTTTAATGTGGTTACCAGGCAACTTAAAATGATATGTGTATAGCTCACATTACATGTGAACTAGAGAAAACCTCACCACCTCTTCCTCAAAACACAGTTGTGATATACAGAAATACTCTTGTCAAGAGACATTTTTCCTGAGAAATTTTACACATAGGACGGATTAATTTTACATATGTAACTCCACTTGTTACTTATTTCCCATGTTTTTGTAATAGTTTTATAAGTACACTAACGTATAGAAAATGAGGGATGAAATATCTTGGTTTAAAATTACATCTATTCAGCTAGCAACAAAACTATGTCTGCCCTGAAAATCAGAACGTTTAGAAATTTGTCCTACATTCTCTAAGTCTGTTTATATGGCCTTGCCCATTAACTGCAGTAATATTTACTGAATGCATACACATCTCATCTGATGGCATTTTACCTGTCATTGCAGCCCAGGGCAGCAGTTAGAAGAAACCAAAAGGACTTCAATCCCAGTCCAGGTTTTGCCATATTTCACTCCCTACCTGGTAAACCCCTGAACAAGATCAGGAGGATCATACACGGAACATGGAGATAATTGTGAGGATTAAAGCAGACGAGGCATAGGTAAGATACTTAGGAGCGTGCCCAATAACCAGTGCTTCATCATTATGGGGACAGGACTGCCTAAACACTGGAAACTGCAAACTCCTCTCACAAAGATAAAAGCAGCAGCACACAAATGGCTCTCATCAAGAGCTCATAACCAATAACAAAGTAAAAACCTATAATATACATAAAATAATTAATGGCTTCGCAAAGTTAGTGAACTTGACATAGAGGTATCATTTAACAGATCCTACCAGGGACTATTTGACTTATTCTTGTAAAAAGAAGACCGTATACACAGCAGAGTAAAAATCTTGGAGTTGAGAGGGGGTTTTGTCTCTTTTAGCCATTTCCCATATACTACACCCCAATCAAGTGGTCACCCAGAGTCAGCCTAAATAACTCTTTGTTCTCAGTTTCTAAACCGCTGGTTTATAGACAGCTCAATGGTACTTAACCGACTTATACAAAAAAATAACTTTCACGATGATGGCAGGTTTTGCTTTTATTTGAGGGATAAGACATGATCTTCGAATTGCATAGAGTTAAAATAAAATCACGCAATCTCTTCACATTTGACAGTTAAAATAAAATCACGCAATCTCTTCACATTTGACACGGGAATATTCTGTCATAGAAACATATAAACCTTCATACACAAGCATATCTGAAAACTTCCTCATTCATTATAAAGACTGAATTGCTCATTAAATTCAATTAAGAGTATCTTAACTGTACACCAATGTCAAAGAATAGTTCACATGGAAAACAGAAACACAAAGGGAAGCACTCACCTGGATGAAAACACTCATTATTAATTACTTCAGTGACTTGACATCACCTGTCTAGACCTGACACAGGAGGCAGAATGGAGCTCTTACCACGATCAAAGTAACGAACATAAGCACCACCACAGAGGTATCCCTGTGCCCTGTCTTTCTTCTGCTCGTTCCATCCCCAAGCAAATGTTCATTGCTTTCTTTTGCTATGTATTAGCTAGTACCTTCTAGAAATGTACACACATGGAAGCATGCAGTATGTACTTCTCTTCTGTCTGGCCTCTTTCTCTCAGCTTTATTTTGTGCTTCACTCCTGTTGCTCCAGGTGTAAATACGTGATTTATTTTTGCTGCTGAGCTGTAGAGTAGTATTCATTACATGAATGTCACGTGTATCCATTGATACAGTAGGTACATACATCACTTTGTGAGAAACTGCCAAACTGTTTTCCGAAGTGGTGTGACCATTTTATACTCCTACTAGCTGTGCTCCAGAGTTCCCACTGCTGCAAACCATCACCAACAGGCAGTGTGCTTAGTGCTTTACACCTGAATTTCTCTAATGATGATTTGAGGACACTTTCACGTGCTTATGTGCCATGCATTTATATTCTTTGGTGAAGTACCTGTTCAAATATTTTGACCCTTTTTTAGTTGGTTGGTTTCTTAAAACTGTGTTCTGAGAGCACTTTATATATTACAGATACAAATCCTTTATAAGAGTTATGATATATACATATTCTTTCCAGTCTGTGGTTTGTCTTTTCATTCCCTTCACAGTGTCTTTTGAAGAAAAGTTAATAATTTACAAAGTTTTCAAGTTCTCCATTTATAATTTTTCAAGTTATGATTCTTTTCATTTATGAATCAGGCTTTTGATGTGCTGGTATCTAAGAAATCTTTGATAATCCATGATCACAAAGATTTTTCCCCTAAATTTTCTTTTAGAGTTTATATAGTTTTAAGTTTTATATTTAGATTGAGTTCATTTTTGTATATGACATGATATATGGATCAAAGTTTATTTTGATTGCATATGGATAGCCAATTGTTCCAGCATTATGTATTGAAAAGATTAAACTGCCTTTGCTCTTCTGTCAAAGCTCAGTTGACCATGTAGGTGTGGGTTGTTTTGTAATCTCTATTCCATTCCATTGAGGTATTTGTTTACCTTGATGAAAACACCAGAATGACTTGATTATTAAAGCTTTCTAATAAGTCATGAAGTCAGGTTGTGTAAGTCAAGTTCGTTCATCTTTCTCAAAGTTGTTTGATATTTCACTGTTGCATTTCCATATGAATTTTAAAATCAGCTTGTCAATTTCTTTAAAAAAAAAAGCTTGAGGGATTTGAAATGATCAATGTGAGAGGAAATAAAATCTTAACAACATTGAGTCTTCCAATCCATGAACATGGGATATCGCTCTATTTAGGTCTTCTTTAATTTCTCTTGGCAATACTTTAAAGTTTCCAATGAAGAGGTTTTGCACATCCTCTGTTAAATCTATCTCTAAAGGTTGTTCCTTGGTCAAAAACAATGGACAGATATATGCATGAGTCTATTCTGCTCCCTTGATCTATCTGGAAATCTTTATGCCAATACAATACTGACATGACTATTGAAACTATATACTAAGACTTCAAATTAGGTAGCTTGAATCTTCCACTTTTAATATCATGAATCTAAGGGGTCAAACAATTTAAATATTTTTTTCGTTAAGCAAATTCACAAATATATTCTGACGTCTCCTTATTCCATTCAAACGAAGTGTTTGAAAGTACGTTGGCATCAGACTCACTGGTAACTGGTTTATTCTTTTAGCCTTGGTAGACATCGTTAATCTATCCATTTTTCATGGATCTGGCAGGAATCTAGAGGGGTAACATTATGGAGTCATTGTCTGAGTCAGTGGTATAAATAAAAGGTCATTCAAGCTCCTCAACGTTAAGTTTCTTGGTGAGAAGGTTTAACATAAACACTTAAAAAATATGGTAAATGTATCAATCTTATTTCATTTAAACTTTTATGGCATTTTTATGTGACACAATTTAAACTTAAAAAAACACTTTTAAAGAATAATGTCATTTAGATTCTCTATAACTCTAATAATTTGAAGTTCATGTCAAGCTGACATTGTATTGCAATAAACTATCAATTGTCATTTCATGCTTAACTTGACAACACAACAGATTAAACTATGTAGTCTTAAGAAATTGTGAAAAATCTATAGGCTGACAGAGAAAAAATATAATGCTACCGAAGTATGCTACATACTAAGCGACAACCACTAAGGAAAGGAAGGCTCAAGCATGTCTGGGCCCTTGATGGAAAAGAACTCTGTGTCAACTTACACAGACTACAGTTTATTCAATCTGTGCATAATAGTTACTTTGTAACTCAATTCTGTTACATGTTCGATATTATTGTTTGAATATGTTCACCGGTATCTCTTTTTTATCCAGAAACGATCATTTCTTCGGGAAATTTCAGGTAATTTCTTCAGGAAAATACACTTCAGAAATACAGAAGTAGCTCTTGTTTGTTAGTCTCAATATACAGCAAAATAAATCGATAAATAAATAACTTCTAGATTGTTAAATGTGAAAGAAAATCTTAAAAATGCTAAACAAGAATTTCAGTTTCCTAATATTTGTTAACTGCATGAAATGAGATAGGTGCTACGTGAGGAGGTGTACACACTTACTAAGGAAAAATTTTTGATGGAGTGATCAAACTGATTTGGTGCATTGGGAACAGTCCTTCTGAATTCTTTGTCATTCTAAAGCCAGAAGGATGAATAAACCTATGAGTGAGACAGTAACTACCCTTGAATAATGCTATCTGTAAGTCAACAGGGCTGCCTGCATACATCCTGCTGGTGAAATTTCCTTTCTGCCTGTTTCCCTCACATAAGGGTATATAGTAGTTTAAATTGTGTTCTTCATACTTTCCTTTTCAAGCGGTAATCTTGGCGAAAATAACCACTGAGGAATATTCTGCACCTGAGGTCCCCGTGACAGAAGAGTAAAAGGAAGCCGGAGGGGGGACACCAGCACCGGCATGGATTATGGACAGAGAGAGGTGCCCTTTGTGTGTCAACAATCTGTCAGACGGGCCACCCCTTCTCCTGGAAGCTCGCACTGCATTCCTTTGGGCGGGCTGGTGGTCATTAAGCCGGCCAAGGCTCTTCAACTACATGTGAGGATTCGCTCCTGTGCCCTTGAATCAAGGGTCTCTGACAGGTGACCCTTTTACCAGATAAAAGTAAATCTTGAAGTGGAAGATGTTTTGTGTCAGCCCCCTAGACAGTCTGTATTGCAGTGGGGAATTATTTACGCCATTTGGAACACTTTTGATACCTATCCCTTTCCTAGCTGATTGTAGTTTGGGTGGGCACTCTGTAGTAGAAAGGTAAACCATGTCAAAGAGGAATACATCAGAAAAACACAGATTTCAAATGAGCCAAACAAATCTGGCCTTGAAAAAAAAAAAAGTTATGTGTTGCTTAAATATTATAAATCCAGCATCAAAGCTAAGGGCCTAGACTGAGTTGTCCTAAGCTGTTCGGCTTAGTGCTGTTTGGCTAAGCTGTTTGAACTGACTTTGGTATTAAAGAATCATGTTTGATTTGTGCCACAGAGGCAGATAAATGCCAAAAAGACAGATGCCTCTGTCTGTGAGACATTGTCCTATATGGTATAAAGTTAATAGCAAAGTAATAAGGAGCCTCTGGACCTGACATAAGATATAAAGTTGTGCCTGCTCGATGCAGGTTCATGATCGATCACCTGTAAACGCCTGTGATCACAGCATTACCGGCCCCTCGGCAGCGGGAAGAGGGAGCACGGCCACGCTGCCAACGGCGGCACCAGGGAGTCTGCTGACGCCCAGGGCCACGCCAGGGCGACACCATCTGCATGGCAATAGTTCGGGCATCAATAAACTGAAACATGAAGAATCAGAAAACCCCACATGAATACACTTTACCACACATATTCCCAACTTGTCCAACATAGTAGCCAAGGATGACCGCCATCCACTGGGCTCTTCTGCCATCTCTTACACCTAAACTGTAAATCACTGGATTAAAAAAAAAAAATGTGATCACAGGTTGCTACTACAAACTTAAATGGAGTTTTATGTTTACCAAGTTTGAGTTTTCAACATTATATTAACATTGGATATTTCTTGACTCAATAATAATCCTTACCACATATAGAAATTTGAATCATATAAACTTAAGAATCCAAAAGTAATGGCTAGCATTAATTCTCACTGAGCTTATAAATACCATAATGGGCATTAAAGCTCCTTGTAGCTAAGCGCTAAATATAGCATATCAAGAATCAAACTGTACCATAAACAACATATTTCATGTACTCTACGTTTATGCCATTTTGAGTATAACTGCCAAACTCAACTATTCTCATGGAACGCAAGTAAAAGTCTAACAATGAGTTACAAATTCTGTTACCATATGATTTATCATCTAAACTAGAACACTTTTTAGGGTAAAGAGTTGGTTCTATTAATAGTTACAAGGAACATCACCAAAAATCAGCAGTGTCCCAGACATATGTAATTCAGAAGTTAAAGTAATTACTTATAAGACCTATTACAGCATATCAATAGGTAATCAACTTTAATAGATGGTTAAAACTTTTCATCCTTATGTGTTCCTAACCAAGGCATCTAGTTTATTTTGTTGAATCACCAAGAATGCCCATCATGAAAAAAAAAAGGATTCTCTTCAATGTCCTAATCTGCTTAACTCGCCTCTTCACTGCTTTCCATTCTTTTTTTGTTTTTAAAGATTTTTTTTTTGATGTGGACCATTTTTAAAGTCTTTATTGAATCTGTTATAATATTGCTTCTGTTTTATGTTTTGGTTTTTCGGCTGTGAGGCATGTGGGATCCTAGCTCCCAGGCCAGGGATCGAACCCGCACCCCCTGCATTGGAAGGCGAAGTCTTAACCACTGGACTGCCAGGGAAGTCCCGACTGCCTTCCATTCTTAATCGCAAAAATACCTGAAGCTGCAGTGAGCTACAAACACATCTACTTGGTTCCAACCCGCAGAGGGATTGCTGGCTAGAGAGTCAGGTGGTTCCGGAGGCTGAGACAAAGATGGGAAGGCAGGGCTGCTGGTAAGCAGGTGAGAAGCAGCTAAAAGGTGGCGTGAGCAGGAAAGGAGACGGGGAGGGACTGACTGAGAGGAAGGCAGGCCCCCCAGCTTCACCACAGCTCATGGGCCACTCCCAAGGCAGGGCTCTACTGCAGAGAAGCAGCTGGTATGTCTGCACACAGAAGGCCAGACCCTGTTCTCCCCCTGCTTGACACGACTTTACAGGACACCTGATCCGTAAGACATGCAGCAGGCTTACTTTATAAATACGTAAAAGCAGACGCATTAAAATCTTGTATCATTCAAGCACAATTTTCAGTAGACCCTCAAGTGCACAGAGTTTACAAAAATCGAAAAGACAGGCAATCCAGGGCCAAGAACGAATGCAGGGGGGCCCCTGGACTGGCTGCCTCCTGAGAGGCAGGCTGAGGGCCGGGCGGCTGGACTGACCTGTATGCTGCCTGCGGTGCTTGGTGAGGGCATGCCGGGTCCCGCCAGCAAAGCCACACAGGTCACACAGGAACGACTTCTCGCCTGTTGCAACAATAAACAGATGAGGGACTGCGGAGGTCACAGATCATTAAAACATATCTATCAAGGCTTTCAGGGTTACTAATTCCTCCAATCAAATGTTTCCATGTAAATATGTCAAATGGGAATGAAATTACCACTGCGGTTTATTGACTGTGATAAAATCTGAAAAGCACCACTGAACATAATTACATACTTGTCAGACCCATAAAAATTAGCTTTATTATCAATGGAATGGTTTTGTACAACTTCATTTCTGGTAGATGTCTTCCAGATGGGGCTGCTTTATGCACTTGAACAGTTTTTATGCATATCCTGATTTTTTACAATTCCCATACATCTGGACTTTTCTGAGCTGACTAAAGATTGCTTGGAACTGTTAATATACAGTATACATGATTCTGCTTAAATAAAAATACTGAATTTTCTAACAACTGAAGGATATTGAATCGGTTTTACCTGATTCTATCAGCATCTTCTTTAATAACTTCCTCCTTAACAATATGAATTAAACAGTTTCCCTGAATATACTGAAGACCCCAAGTAATGATAAAATCTACATTTACTCAACTCAGTGCTGTTTATGTTCCTCAAACTTCCATGGCACAAAAAAGGAGGTCTAGGGATTGCTAAAGAAATTGTATAAAAACTCCTATCATTCATCTTTAGTGATAACTCTTGACTGGAAAACTCTGCAACAATTAGAGTCAGATTTGGCAGACTTTGTTAAAAATGTTTAAATGCTCATTTTTAAAAACATTTTTACACAAAAGCTAACATTCTGCCCTACAGTTTATAAATGCAATCTCTCTCTATTCTACAGCATATTTGGCCAATAAGTGCTGGCACCTAGACGGTTTATCCCATAAGGCTCCCAAAGAAGAGAAAAGGAGAATAAAAATGCTAACACCTTGGAGAGAGTCAGTGAAATTATAAAATACTTTTCAAAAATTAAACAGATCATTTTATCTATCTTTATCTACTTTATTCATGTGAATGTTTAATGCAACAAGTCTTTCAAGGGTTTTTGCCCACGTCAGCCTGCTTTGTTCTAAAATGTTTAGGTGTTTTACAATAGAAATTTAGCTTGAGGTGTTGTGGAAATGGTAATTGCCTTTTTAAGGTTAGAAAAAATAGTAAATATAGGAAGGCAGAGTAGCTACCGTAATCAGAAAGAGTCTTCCCTTTACCTGAGAGCAATACTAGCTTCTCTAATTTAAATGAACATATATTAATAGAGAGTTTTAACCAAATTATGTTTAATCTTATTTCCCAATGGTACGTTAAAATGTTCATTATTATCATTTATAAAATAAAGCTGAATTTAAGTATTTTTCCTATCTTTACTTCCCTATTTTGGGGTTAAGTTCATTCCTTGGCATCATTATATCAAT
This sequence comes from Globicephala melas, assembly GCF_963455315.2. NCBI lineage: Eukaryota > Metazoa > Chordata > Mammalia > Artiodactyla > Delphinidae > Globicephala > Globicephala melas. The sequence continues at coordinate 26,037,547 of NC_083326.1, read as the reverse complement.
ACAGAAAAAAAGAACAGAGTAGATGGGCTGTGAAGAATAAAGTTTAATTACAATCACTCATTTAATTATTTAATCAATTTGAAATATAAATCTTTCTAACTAGCTGTATTATCAATTAAATAACACTGAAAGTGGACTTTTTTTAAAATCCCAAAAGATAATTTGCTCGTTAATATTAACATACTATTCTGTGTTGAGACAAAATTGTTCTCTACAATTTATTCATCACCACAGCTTTGTGGGCATTAACCCCTTCGAGTGTGCGGAAGTGTGTGTACTGTGGTCCACACATGCACACACAAGCTCACACACACCTACGCATCTGGTGGTGTGTGGCAGAGAAGAGATTGGTGCTATGCTACCCAGCCAGCAAAATACCTGATGCGGAAAGAGTATTCTTACTATTTCTGGACTCAAGCAGACTATGATTCCTTTCCCTCGTTTATGAACTTCTTTGCAATCTATATCTTTCTTGTAAGATATAAACATTAACAGACAAATCCTAATGAAATTTATATTTTTTACAGGTATATGTGCTGCATGTAATGAAATTTACATTTTTACAGGTATATGTGCTGCATGTATATACTAAGTTTTATTCCCTTTCCTATTTTAAGATATGTATAGGCACAAAGACAAAATTATCAATTTTCCATGTGATTTGGTTCTAGATATATTAGTGACCTTGATTTTTTGACGTGCAGGATTTTTATCTAGGATGTTAGTCTGCAATGTATTGTATGTCATATTTACCTTGGTGGCTTGATTTGTTTGTCACTCTAAATTCAATTTTCACTTGCCCTTTTTTTTTTTTTTTTCCAAGGGGGTAGGGGGAGTTAGGGTTGGATAGTGGGCAATTGAGTATTTTTCAAGAAAAAAAATTTTAAGAAAAAACTAAATGTAATATACTCAATAAAAAGGAGGTTCACTTAACATGCCATATTTAAATAATAGCAGAGCTATAATAGGAGACTTTTCTTAACAACTTGAATTAGTTTCAAGTGTGCCATTTTGCTTTCAAATGTAGAAAGACACGGAAACCAATCCTTTATTTTCTATTAGAAAACAGCCACTGTCCCCTATCTCTCATTATGGTGCAGACTACAAGACCTAACAACAAAAATCCATATTATTGATCCAGCCAAGTCTCCACAATTATTCTTTAGAAGGAAACGCCAACGATAAATTACATCTGCACTGGCTTTTCATCTGCTGTTCGATATAAGTGATCTTTCAGGGCAGGCTGGAGACCTTAAATCGTCAACGCCCTTGTCAAGGAAGCTAAGGAGGCCTGGGCTTCCCACAAACTGCTTCAGAAGAACTTTTAACCTATAATTTCTAACAATAATACAGGATTCTTGGCAATCAGAAGAACATTTGGGAATGCTGATTAAAATTTATTTTTTCCTTGAAACAAAACACTTCCTGAGAGCTGTAAAGAGGAAGAAGACCACAAAACAGCAAATGGCTCCAGTGATGTCGCCATGGTGAGATACGGCAAGCGCTCGACTACACGCTTGTAAGGCGTTTAGGGGCCCTCTGTCCTTAGGTAATGAAAAGCATGTCATATACATTGAACAGAACCACAGGGCAGGTAGGAGAAATATATTCATGACGGTCCAAACTGAGAGGTCTCAGGACCATGCCTAGCACAGATGTATTCTGTATGCTGCTTTTACTACCAGTTGGTTTAAATTCCAAACAGTCCACTAAATGTTTTGATGTAAAATGTATGTGAATTCGTACTTTTTCAATTATCTAAAAAATTTATACTAGCTAAATTCAGTTTAGTCTCTTTGTAGTAATTTCAAAGACTCTTGGATCTGATAGTATTCTCTTAAGAGAAATATTAAATTGATTTAAAAAATTTCAAGTGGTACATAAAAACCAAGATTCAATAATGTTCAGAAACATTATGGCACGGAGTCCATATCAGTAACAAATATAACACAAGTTCTCTATGAAAATTTAATCTCCTCAAATGATCTTCTATAATGATCACACCTAAAAAGATATGTTTAAACACATATACATATATGTACCCACACACAACATAAATCAGCTTTGAAATATGAAACTTATTTTATGTGAACACATGCACGTGTGCACACGCACACACACACAAATATTAAAATGTCACTTAAAAATTACGCTGAGCATCATCAAAACACAAAGAAATGATGCCATAACTTTTAACATATAATTACCACAATCTTAAACTCTTCAAACAGGGATTCCTTTCTACGGACTGCTGCTGAGACGACCACCCCCAACTACCACCACCACTGGGCCCAGGCGGACAGGCACACCTGTGTGCGTCCTGTAGTGGTCCTTCATGGCGGAGGCCGTGAGGAAGGAGTAATGGCAGGTAGGCCAGGTACACTTGAATGGCTTCTCCCCCGTGTGGAGTTTCATGTGGTTGTTCAGGGCCCACTTCTCTGTGAAACTTCTATCACACAGGCGGCATGTAAATTTCCTGCATGGAGTGGAGAGAAAAGGATGCAAATATTACCCTCACGGGAGCACCTCGGGCCCAGACAGGTGTCGCTGCAGCCCTGCAGTGTGGCGAGTGCAGGGTGTCGCGAGGAGAACTGCGGGCCTGGCCTGTCATGTCTGTATAACCAGGCATTGATTTTTCTGTCCAGGCCTGGCACTTCAGCCATTTATTCTCTGCTTTGCGGTTGGGCCCAACGGGTTTGAAAAATTCTGTTACAGTCCAGTCACCCCTGAGGCAAATGTGAGAATAGATTTCACCTGTACAGGCCTAGACCGCTTATCCAGGGCACAGGCTGTCAGAGCAAAGGCTAAATGAAAAGCTATCCGTACTAAACTACTCAGACACCCCTGCTCTCTGCCAGGCGGAGGCAGCTGGGGCCGGGCGGCACTCAGAGCCCAGCCGGCCCGGAACGGCACACACCACACTGCTCCCTCGGAGGAGAGGCACACTCCAGGGGCGTCTCCTTTTTAACAAGGTGTCCTTCTGGGTTACCACACAGGTACATAAAAAGTTCCCTTTGATAAGGATAAAAATAAGATTATAAATACAACTTTTCATAAAGTATGCCTTTGAGAAAAAGAAACCTCAATTATTTCCTGTATGGGATGAAAACTGAAAATAACAAATCAATACTCACGTCAGAAAATATTTCAGCCCCACAGTTCCCAGTTAAAGATCTCTGAATACCTTTCATAATCCAGGCAATATGAACCATCAACAAAAAAATTTTAATACTTTCTTTGGTCGAGCTTCTGTCCCTTTTCACTTGCATTCAGGAAATCACCACAAAAATTTACTTTTGATTTCTAATACAATTTAGTTTAAAGCAATCTCTGTGGCTAACAAAGTAGTGTCCAGCTAATTAATTCAGGATAATGAACAAATAAAAGAAAATTAGAACCCAATATTCAAAATTAAAATATTTTAATAAGTTGATAAGCACAATGCCACAAAAGAGACAGACTCTGGCAGCTTGATCTGACTAGCATAAGTTGGTCTACACTTTTAGCAAGTTAATACAATTTTAAAAATAAGATTATAATACCTGCGTTTTAAGTTATGATATAAATAAGGAGATATAAAGAGTATATTCTTTACATAAATGCTTTTAACTAAAATTTTACAAATTTTCTTAGTCCCGTAAGGGTAGAAAAAAAAATTCCAAGCTCCAATTAATTAAGTTTCTCATTTTGAGGCAAATGTGGATTACTTTAACAAATTAATCATTCAGGTTTCACAAATTCTTAAGAATCGAATTATAAAATTACCTTTTATAAAACTCTCTCTTCATTTGTTATATGTAGTAATATTTTTATAACATTATATTTTAAATGCAACAGAAGTAAAAACTGCTAAATATTTAAGAAATGCCATATAAAATATCTTAAGTGCTTCATTAATATTAAAATTGCCAATTAATATACTTATAGAATGTATGTGTAGAGAAACTATGTTTACACCACTCAACACAGACCGACTTTGAAATTACTGTATCATTTGATCATTGCTTACTGGTACTAGAGAATGACAAACATAACTAAATACTTAGAAATGCGCTATAAAAAAATAACATGTCTGTATATCTCTTTGACGGGTCTTCATGCATTTAACATTTCAAAACCAAGACAGGGATCTTATTTCCAAGATAAATTCCCCTATCTACTTATTTCTTCATGTATTTATTGTGGATCTAACCTCCTCCTAAAAGAAATAAATAAGGAGGTTAAGTAGATGCTATCTTTTAACAAATAGTTACTCCAGACTGTATTACAACTTTATGAATGACAAAATAAATCCCTCATTTTTAAATCTACCATGATGTACATTTTAAAAAATTACATCTATGAAACCTCAATATATGTACTCTATTATTCATACATAATACAAATGTTAAACTAGAGCTTAGAGCCTGTCATGATATGACAAAAGCCAGATAACAAAGAACTAAGGCCACTGCTTGACTTTCAGAAAACCTCACATGTTCTGCAATTTGCTTTATGAAAATAAGTGCATGCACTGGTACTTTGAAAAGAACCTGAAATGTTACCAATGTAAAGTGTCCTTATAAAGACCAAGACCTACTCATCAGTGGGGGGTTTCCTGGAACTGCACAATTCTGAGCCTCAAACACTGTAAACTATCTGCCACCATGCAACGAGCAAGGACGACGTCCATCCAAGGGATCCGCTCTCCTGGGGGCCTTCAGGAAGCCCACCTGGATGTGTCACTAGGACAGAACCTAAGTGAAAACGTGCAGTTCCGCTCTGCCACGAGAACCCAAGAAGAAGAGGTATCACTGTGTATTCTGCATGTACTTCAGAAAGACCTGAACACCCACTGTAGCACAAACACTGGTCGAGACGGTAGAAACAAAGAGGGAAAAGAGTCAGATTTGGCTCTCAAGAAAATCACAGGCTCCTACGTGAGGAAAATCCTTCACAAAGATAACCTCAGTGCCAGGAAAAAACGTAAAAGGCCATCATAAATTTAAAAGAAGAAGCAATTAATGGGACAGGGCGGATTAAAGAAGGCTTCCCAGAGACGGCATTTAATTTAGATGTTGGAAAGCAGGTGGATATGCAGAGCCAGCAGGGAGGACAGGTAAGGGGCAGTGCGGGGAGAGGCAGAGTGATGGGAGCTCCAGGCCCCGACAGGCTGTGTCAACTGTGGCTCTGTTGGCTGCTGCCCCTCAACTGGGGATGGCCATCCAGTTTCCCAGGTATCAGTGAAGCCCCAGGACCTACATTAGACTGGGTTAAATGATATAAATGCTTTTCTATCCCCACATGGTGGTCTTCCATCAGAAACTTCTTGTTTAACTGAATTGACAATATATTAAAAAGAGATCTATTTGGCATAAAATTCGCTAGTCATCTCTCCTTTTGTGCAGGGAGTTACAAAGTCAGTCAGTTGAAGGATGTACAACGAGTGACAATCATGTAAAAGTACAACCTAAAAGGACAAACAAGATAAGCACACAACAGTATGATGGTGTTTGGTTCACCGTATATCCTATGGCCCATAAAAGTGCCTGGTACCCAGAGCTGTTCCATAAATAACTTTGGACCAATGGGATGAAGGGAACTGGTGGTGAAGAGTCTCGTTCCTTACGTAATTTCACCAGACTCAGAGTGGGAATGTGAGATCCGTACACGACAGCAACAGGGGTCATTCAGGCCGCCCAGGGCTCGCGATCCTCATGCTGTTTGGTCTCTTCTCCTTCCTCAGCATTTGTGTTTATTTTACAAATGTCAATATTTCAAACATACAGAAAATGACAGAGATGCATATCTACCACCAAGGTTTATGTACCCAGATGATAATATCCATGTTTGCCGTATTTGTTTCATATCCTTCCTCTGGTATTCTAAACATTTTAAATTAATTTTTTAAATTTAAATATTTATGAACTGAATTAAAAAGAAAAATGGTATGGCAGGCCATAGCCCAGGGACAGCAAAGGTGCTAAGGAGAAGGCCACGTCTGCGGGAGAGCAGGTGGGGGTCCACATCATTTCCGCTCTGACATAATCGAGCTACTTCATAACGTTTGATAGAAAGTTCAAAATGCCAAATAGTGCTACGGACTTGTAATGAAACAGGGCAGTTCGTCATCTCCCCTTTCCTCAGTCTGCACTAGATGTTTCTACTGGATATAAAGTGATCTTAGAAGGTTTCAAAAGAAAAAAAAAATCAGAAGCAAAGTAAATTAAAATGGTACCAGACTTCTCAACAGCAAAGCAGGAATTAGAAGACAATGTAGCAATGGTCTGACCATTTTGCGGGCAATGATCTTAAACACAGAATGTTCTGCGTCGTCGCACCACTCGCACCTTTGAGTGGTTCCTACCAAAGGGTGCTGTCATTACAAAGTTACTGGCTTCCAGGGATTATTATCCAGTTGTTTGCTGACACTTTTGGAATAAAACCCATTTTCGTATGGGTAACTGTCATGTAAAAGTCAGTTAAAAGTTCATCTTTGAATGTAAATTCCTAAGTATTCCTAAATTGAATAAGGGCCCCTGGATTAAATTCTAAGCATTTTTCTAGTACTCTCAATATATTTACAGTATGTTTATTTACTGTTACATGTGCTGTTTTATCCCCAGCACCACCACTCCAACACACACACACACACACACACACACACACACGCACGCACACACACACACACGCGCGGAATGGCTCTGAGCCTGTGTTCTCTGTGTTAAAACCGGTGGAAGATCTTCTTTGCTGAACTCACTCATGACATGACTTGTAAAACAGAGTCGTGACTAAAACCAACATCTCTAGACTTAAATTTTTAAAGACACGATACTAAATATCCTCATTGTTATACATATAACAAAAACTTAAAAATTTCATGGAGGTTTCGCAAGGCATTATGTACATACAAAGTTAAACTAAAGAATTAGTAGGGAGCTGAATTATTTTTATATGATCAATGGTACTATCTTAATAGATACTTCTGCCTTAGACTGTGTTAGAGCAATTGTCTGTTTATGAATGCCTAAAGGGCAGATAAGTTTTGTCAAAATATATAACACTTCTATTTTGAGTTGCGCCCCTAACTTTATCTTTCCATATTACTACACAAGGTAAGTATCCTAACAAGAGAGTCTATACTCATCTTCTTCAAATTATACTTTTAAATGTTATTTAAAAATTTTAAACCCTATTACGTGGGTTATTCAGTCAATTTATTAGCAAATTAATTAAAAATCTGCACATATCCCATTTACATATGAAGATAGAAGTATTTTGATACTTTGATGCTTTATTACTTTATGATTTTTGAAATACAATAAGAATTGCCACTAGTATATTTTTATGTTCTTTTCTAATCTCTCCAATTCAGAATAATTTGGAATACAGTTGCTTTAGTGATGCATTTTAGAGCTGTAGATATCCTTTGCCTTTCTCCCGGAAAGCCCAGTCTGGATTAACATGATTGAGAAACTCAGGCTCAAGTACAGACATGTTTTTAAAAAAAAAAAAAGTATCCCCATTAAGATGTAAACAATCTTAAATATCCATCAGCTGGGAAGTAGAAAACTAATGAGTTTAATCATAAAATGGAATATCATAATGAAGTTAAAATGAATCAATGAGCTACATTTATCAGCATGGGTTAAACAATCTCAAAAACGTAACTGCACTGAAACAAAGCAAGTTAAGCATAGAAATATTAAATCTAAACATATGAGGTCCACATGCAAAAACATGCATGACATCATAATTTGTGAATACTGCCTGTTTCTGAGAAGAGGGGTAAGGCATGCATATGGAGCTAGAGAGCTAACTACAGTTGTACATTTTTGTTGTTTTTAAAAGGAAAACAAAGTAAACAAGGTCATATGTTAACATCTTAAAAAGTGCTTTCATTGTTTTTGAAAAATTCCACAATTTGAAGAGAATATTTTAATTAAGTAATCCAAAATTTCTTTTCTACATGTCACGTCACGTTAATAAATCATACAAATTCATATCTGCAAAAAAACAGCAATGAGCACGATCTGCTCCAAATGAATGAGCTAAACTTTATTAAAACATTAAATAATCATGCAGTTATTATCTTCCAAAACTCTGAAACAAAGGTGCTGACTGATTCAAAATGATTAACAGTAAACTGATGTTGCAAAACCTTAACTGACAGGTATTGCTGGTCTTTAGGAATAAACACAGAACTGAAAACAATACAAGGCCTGTATGATTCCTAGCAAAACAGTCCAATATACTAATGAATCCGTTTCAACAATTTCTAAGTTACTCAGATACTACCAATATGCAGGCTGTTTCTTTGGGATAACAGCCTCCTTTTAAAATTATTATAATTTAATAATTACATAATAATATACTAAGAGATGAAACGAAAATAGATTATGATGGGGTCTTTGCCCAGTAGGGCTACCTTACAAATTTCTGCTGAGCTGCAAATAAAACTGAAAAACAATCACTTTCTTGAACAAAGAAGCACATAAAAGGCATATAAAGACAACCACTAAAGAGCAACTTCAATCTCAATTAATTCACGAGTCTTACGCTGAAAAAGGATCCAAAAGATAACAAAGCAAAATGAAGTTCAAGAAATTCTGCCATGGTAACAAATCCAATACCTATACGCATCGGAACTGTGAGGTGCCTATACTGTTTCTGGCCTAGGAAACATCTGAGGAAAAACATACAATACTGTTTTTAGACTTAAACTACTTATTCATGTAAAACAGGCACTAAATCCACATTAATTACCCCAATATTACTCCATAGTAATCCTGTTCATCTTAGTTTTATGAGGTTTCAAGTACTATATATATATATATATATATGTTTAAATAAAATATGCAGCTTTAAACTGCATGGAAAGTAAGAATCTCTGTTTTCTCTAAATTGAAAATTGAAAAGCTACACTGACAGGTGAGTAATAACAAGGAATACACTCGGGGTTCCTCTGGCCACCTCCTTCCAAATACTTGTGTGTGCGTGTGTGTGTGTGTGTGTGCGCACACGCACATGCATGCGTGCATACTAGATCCAAAAAAAACCTGACTCAATGATTGAAGTTATATCCTGAAACCAAAAATATCTAACACTAATATCAGATTATTTAAATTAGGCTGGACTCTTGAGAGTGACCTGTTCCTGATTATATATAAAACATGAGCATGATTTATATCAAGAAGCCACAAAGACCTAAGATTAGAAAGGTTTCATTTACTGAATTCAACTCTTCAGAATCAAGTGTGGCTTACAGATGAAGCTGGAAACCTCCTGTGAGGCTTTTATACAGCGCGCAAGGGAGCCTGCTACTTTAGCCAAGAGTCTTGAGCGCATTTTTTGCCCTGAACAGGTGATAATTAGCCTAATTAACAAGCCAGATCCTTGTTAACTAGTTGGAAAAGAAATTTAACCTCATTCTTGCTGAAGCCATCATTTTAAAACCGCTTAAGGTATCATTCAGATTCTAGAAGCTGTGACATATGTTTTCTGGCCCTTTCAGTTCTTTCCAAAGGTTGCAAAGCTTTGTGTCAAAGTTACTTCTGGGAAGAGCATTGGCAGAATATTAATCCCTGGTTGCCTTAGTCTACTAAGAACCAAGAGAATGACTCATTCCAAAGAAAAACATTCAAGGATTACAAGGGCCATGCCCTCAAGATTGAATTCATCCTTCAAAATCCCATTCCCATGAAATTTTTCTTTGTCAAAGAGACCATAAACTCTGGCCTACCCCAAACCATCCTATTAAATTTGACTGGAACGGTGCCCGTTCCACTGCATGTGCTGTATCCAAAACTCCTCAGCACAACAGGGGTTAGGAAAGGCTCTGTGTAAAAGACAGTAAATACTTTCTACTCGGTGGGCCCTCAGGTCTTCAATGCAACTTCTCAACTCCGCCTTGGTAGCACAGAAGTAGCCGTGGACAGTACATAAATAGGTAAGCGTGGCTGTGTTCCAATAAAACTTTATTTACAATAACAGGCAGTGGGCCTGATCAGGCCTGCAGAGAGTAATCGGCCTATCCCTGGCTTAGGTGAGGTTGCATCTCCCCACCTGCACCCCCCAAAAGCACCCTGATCTGTACAGGGTAAAAGAATCTGAATCGAGCACTGCTGGCAAACAAAGGTCCACTAAGCCCCTTCACAGGGTTTGAGAAGTTGGTTCAATCCTGAAATAGTTCATGTTTCCTGCAGGGCTTTCAAACGCCAACATGAGAAGAACAGGTGGAAGGAATTATACTGCATATGAGACCCATTCAGTGCAGGCTGCCCCGTCCTTTCAAACTACCCCCTTTCAAGTGTGTCACAGAGCTGGAGGGCTTGCAAAGTTGAAATAATTTTAACTAACCATAGAAGTCAAGTCCTGGAGAACAAGACATATATTAAATTGCCACAATCCTCTAGTCTGGACTAAATGAAATTTTATCGCTTCAGGTTAGGTAAGAAAACACTGGATTTACGCAAGGAAGGTTAAAACAGCAGTTACAAATAAAGGACTAATGTTACTGTTTAAAGACCATATAAAGAGAATTTCTTTGAAATCACTGCTCTTACTGATATAAATAATTTGAGCTAAAACGACAAAATGCATTTCAAACCCCATTTACACATTCATCCCAAATGTCTTGACGGATGTTCAGTCTTTGGACATTTATAACACAAGCCTAACAATCTTCAAATTATAATATCTCAGCTACTTCTATATCAATTGATCAATTTTTTAAAAAGTATGTATTGGAATCTACTGTGTGTCTAGCAATTATTCATGCATACCTATTCATGCAGACCTATAAGTGAAGGAAAGATACACACGCCTCCCCAAAAGGAGCCTGTGCCTCAATGGCAGACACTAATGTCAGTGAAATAATTAGAACAAAAGCTCACCACATTCTGTTGGACTTTTTAAAAAAGCTTTTTGAAAAGATGTTTAGAAAAAGCATCGGTGAATATAGAGTGAAGCAGCTGGAAAGGCTTCATGGATGAGGTGGAGCTTCAGGTGAGTCTGAAAGGACAGAACAGACTCTAGTAACAAAGGCGGCAGGCAGTGACAAGCCTGGAGGAGGGACAGGCAGAGGCGGGGAAGGTGCCCTGTGTGTGAGCCCTGAGCTGATCATGGCAGGGGAGGGAGTGGGGAGCAGGCTGCACAGATGGGGGAAATAAAGTTGCATCCTTTAAGCTGAGTCAGACTGAAATGGCCCTGATAAAAAGACAGAGAAACCTGACTTTGATATGACAAAAGGAACCACCAATCTATTTTTTGTTTTTCTTTTCCCCCTCTCCGATCTCCCTTCCATTGTTTGTTTTTCACAATTATTTGACTATAATTTTCTAAGGAGCTACATGTGGCTTTATCCTTCACAAGTGCCCATGATCAAAAAGATACAGTACACTTGTATACAAGCCACAAATATGAACATGTCTGGGAAAAAACCTACCATAACAATGTGCACATCTGAGATTCATGACAAACTCATTTATACACTGGGACAAATAACACGTAATCTTACAAACAGTATGTCAGCACTAACAAAGACTGCTATGTGTCAAGCTATGTACCTACGGATGCTATAAAAATGTTATTTCAGAGCTGAGAACCTCACAGACTGTACCAGTTGCATGTCAATGGAAAAAGGTTTTACTAAGTTTTCTGATGCTACCCTTGCCAGTTCCAGTATTAACTGTATTAGAATGAATTGGTTGGTAAATATGAATAAGATAGATTTTACCAATAAGAACAAAAACAGGTTTATAGAAAGAAGCACGAATTTAAAAATCAACTACAAAATCCCCTAAAGTTATTTCCTTTTCATTTTTAATATGTTAACATTAAACACAACTGATATATTAATGGAAGCTGAGTACAAACAAAAACGTCTGTCCCAATTCAGACAATCTGTCACAGTCCCACTCATCAAGAAACTACGATTTGTAAGGATTTTATAAAAGTCATAAGGTCTTCACACCATGGTGTTATATTATTATGCCAAGCAATGTGTCATTCACATCACTATATGAAACTTTACTAGGACAAATATACATTGTAAGGAACATCAGGCATCTGTATGGAATGGATGATTCCAATCCCCTTTTGCTAATAAAGCTGACACTTTCATATGAATAAAACTGCTCAGTTCCTGGCATGCCACTGACTCAGAAATAATATTTGGGGTCACGTATTCATGCTGCTGGGGAAAGAGAAGTTAATAAGTGTCTGGCCTTGGGCAGCCTCTCTTGAGCCTCAGTAGGACCATGTAATTTTTATTCCTGGTGTGTATTCACGTCAATATTTCTAAAAATACTGAGCACAAGACATCATTTTATATTACAGTGTAGATCACTGGTGCTCTATAAATAGTAAATCATGAGAATTATCTATTATTTCACAATTGTTTAAAACAGCAATAATAAGAAAGTCATAGTTTCCTACTTGGATTCCTTACGGCAATCCTTGTCAGCTCCAACTCTCCAATGAAGGACTATCAGAGTATTTTAAAAAGAGTAGTAGTTTTCTTAACAAAATTAATAAGCCGAAGACAACAGGCTGATCATGGGTTACACCCCTAACATAGGAGAGTTAAATCTGTCAATACTACAGCACTGTTAGAACCAGCAACTGACACCAGTGTACGTAATTCTCTAAATATTAACATTAGTTAAGGGACAGTGGACCATCGCTATTTATTCAAAATGAGACTTCATACAGGACTCAAGTACACAGTAGGTTAAATGGAAATGTACAAAATAGTATTTCTCTCTACCAAACAATTTAAATTCACCTTCGATATATGTATAAAAAATGATATTTTTTTCCTAAAAAATATTCTTGTACAATAATACTGGAACATATTCCACAGACCCGTGCATCTTACATACTAGCAAATACGGGATGTTTACACTCTATCCTGTAGGTCCTTATGTATCTACTTTGGAAACAGAATTTCTAGACATTTGAATAGACATGCCAGATTTAGAAAGGGCTGTCCACCCTGATGGTGACTGTGTGATTTGCTGAAGCAGGGAAGGCAGCCTTTCCAAACTTAGGTATTTCATTGTCCTGGCCTTTGTCATCATCTCGGCCTTCTAGCATGTCAGGATGATCTAGGGAACCATTTGAGCTCAAGGTAAGATTAGCTAGAAGGGCTGAGATGTATTGCCCAGTAATCTCAGAGTTCAGTACGGAATTGACCCTTTCTGAGACCTTAGTCCGAAGAGCAGCAGTTACAGTACACTTCTAGAGTAAGTGTCTTGGAGCATTTGTGCACTGGAGCATCACCAAGACATGATGTGAGTTCAGAAGATGAAGTCAGCGTAAATACTGTAGAGCCTGATACGGATCATCACTTGCTTTACTTACATCACAATATTCTGACATTCATATATGTAGAAAGATCATGTTGTAAGGGATTTATCTGTTCTTTTCTAAATCATAAGTTCAAGGGAAAGTGCTAACATTGGATTAACATAAAAAACAAGTCTTTAAAGAGTTTTAAAGTTATTGTGATTCAACTGAGAGTAAGTAGTTAAATACTAAGTAAGTAGTTAAATACTAGTAGTCTCTCCACCATTTCTCACACATGTCCACCATACAACGGGTGTGAAGTAGCCTGCAATGAAACAGGAGTAAAACTATAGAAAGTACATACATATATGAGCTACGTTTGGGTGGAAACAACCTCCTAAATGCAGGGTAAAGCAATTAATTTAGCTTCCTTTCAATACAGAAGAGTATTATTTACTTAAAAAGTTGGATATGTACAGCTATGGAATTCTTTTCTGCAAAACAGATTTGTGGATTTCATCTACTTCTCATATATTCTAAATTATTTTGAAAAGATAAATTCAGATAGGCATCTATAAACACTGAATATAGATCATTTATACTAATTTTTCAAATCTTCAACACCTCAAACAAAAGACTATGGGAATAACATCATTTATTATGTACCTTCCAGCATTCAAACTAAGTTTCTTTCTAATATAATTAAATGCATAAGCAAAAACAACTGGAAGGATGTTAAGTGATAAAATATATTTATACTTGGAGCAACTATAGTGTTAGGGAAGCTAAAATACAGAAATAACTGAAACTATCAAAATGACGTTAACAACAAAAAAAGACTTCTCAAATATGCGCTGGGAAGGAATAAAAGTGAAAGTCAAAAAGGTTGCTAGTTTAGACTTTATGATACAAAGAAAACAAAACTGCTCAACTCTTTGTATCACTACTATATTTTTTATTAAAGATTCTTCAGACTGAAATACATGGAAATGAATTAAAGTCCAAGAATTATTTCACGTAAGGCAGTAACAAGGAGGCTTCTGGCCAAGTGGGAGCCTCCGTGAAGGTGCCGTGAGGGTCAGATCTCCCAGGGTGTCAGGCGGGGCCAGCAGAGTCCAGGGGACAGTATTTGAGCAGAGGCGCCAGGAAAGGGCGCAGAGAGAGGAGCCAAGTGTGCCCAGCAGGCAGGGACTGCAGACACCCTGTTCTCCTGTAACTCAGCCACATCCTGCGTCCTGCCAAGCCTGGCACACAGGTATCTTCAATCAATGTCAGATGCAGCCCAAGAGCAAGACCTGACCTACCCAGGCCAGCAGCTGATCGCAAACGCTCCCTTGACCTGAGAACATGAGAGTCTCATTCTCCTGGTTCCTCCTTGCCTTCTGAAGCCTGGATGACCCACCTGCACTCCTTTGGTGACCTGTACTCTGATGACATCCACGTTTATATCTGAGGTCTAGTCGGTATTTAGCTGCTCACACAACGTCTCCACTGGGATAGCCGACGGGCTTCTCAAATGTCCCGCGTCTAAACCTGGCTCACAATCTCCCCCAACGGAACCTGCTCTTGACAGTGGTTTTGCCCGTTTAGTTAATGACGTGACTTCATTTTTCCCTTTTCCCTTCACTGTTCATGCCCAAACCTTGGTGTGATCCGTTACTCTTTATCTCATCCAATCCACTGGTAAATCCTGTGGGCTGGACTCTTCAGATATATTCAGAGTCTGGACGCTTCTATCTACCCCTGTTGCTACCACTGGGGTCCAGCTCACCATGTCCAACAGAGCTCCCAGCCTCTGCCATCACCACCCGCTCCCTTCCTGCTGTTCAGTCTATTCTCTGCATACTGCAAACAGCGATTCTGCTACAGCGTAAGTCAGACCGCGCCAGGCCTCTGTTAAATACCCTCCAATCTCACACAGAAGAAAAAAACCAAAGTCCTTGCAGAGTCCTCCAGAGCCTGACATGGCCTGAGCTGCCATCACGTCCTCCTTCCCACCCTGTGCACACCCCAGGCACAGCGGCCTCTTGGCAGCCCTGGGCCACGCCCCACACAATCATCTTCAGGAGACTTGAGCACTTTTCCCTCTGCCTGAAAGACTCACGGGGCCCCTCTCCTACCCGCAATCAGGTCTAGATCACTTGTCACCTTCTCTCTGACAGAGGCTCCCCTCGCCACCTATGGAGAGCTGAAATATCCCACCCAGCACTCCTGGCTCTTCCCTCTTTCCCTTACTATATCACCACTATTTTAATACTGGCATATATTGGACTTTCAGTTTTGTTTGTTGAATTTCTCCCCACACTGGTATGTAAGCTCGTGAGAGCAGAACGTTTGCCTGCTTTATTTTCTGCTATATCCCCAGGGTCCAACACAGGGCTTAGCACATAGTAGGTACCCAGTAAATAACTGCTCAAATGATGAATTAATTAAGTATTGTAAAGGGACAAAATTTACAGAATTAAGTTTATTTTAATATGCAACATATGAAAAACACACACACACACACCACACATATACATATGTATGAACAGACAAATAGAAACAGTAGGGACAGATTCACTGTGAATAGTAGGAACCTTGGGTGGGAACTAAGATTTGGCTGAGGAAGACTGGAGGAAGAGGAAGGGCATCAATTTGCGAGAAGGGAACTTTTACTTAGCACGTTATATACTACTGTATTAAAAATATTTACCAACACACATTCCATTTTTTAAAAATATATACGTAAGCAAAGAGTTTTAAAAGCATAATTCAAAACAAACAGGTTTAGCCAAAATAAATTTTTAAGTAAAATTTAAAAGAATCACTAATTTTATCCATCACTGGCTTTTCTACGCCATACTAACATACAATGTTATTGATACATAGCTGAAACAATCAGAGTACCACAGAGAGAAACAAGAGTTGAGATAGTTATTGAGGCAGTGTAAAATCAGATCGCTAAAAAGAAAGACATCTTTTTCTTCTCAATTTTTGAAGTCAAAAACCTCACTATATTTGTATTCAGATAGTTCACAAATCAGTGTTCAATGATTTTATAAGCCTACACTGTGAATACCATACAGCTGACAGCTAATCATAGATACTGTTCACTGTAACTGAAGAATCTTCTGTTTGCCATGAGTAACCACATAGTCACAGTTCTGGAAGAGATGGTTCTAGGTGTTCAGTAATAGAAAGATATTATCACAATTTTGAGACAGTCAGACCAGCTCTCACTAAAGACCTACCCTTCTTCTACATTTCGTTTAATTCTCTGTTACACAAGAGTCCTGATCTTATTGTGGCTTATGTGCCACTCACAAGTTGACTCCACACCACCTCACGTATATGGACTTTTGAACTGTTTACTACTCTCAGTTACGTACATTCCCTAAAAGACCCAAAACAACTCAGGGACATTAGATTTTCAACTTCTTGATATCTTTCACAGTAGTAAGGGCAGGAAAGTGATGTATTAAGAAACATTTATAACATTTAATAATCATATATAACTAAAATTTATTGAAGGCTCAAAACACGGCAAGAAGTATTCTGATAAATGACTTTCCCAATGACATGTTGAAAACTGCAAACAAAGCTGCTTGAAGGAGGCCATGCCACAGAAGTGAAACAGCCGCCCTGACACCGACTTAGCTGAGACATCAGTGCTCTGGTTGTTCTTTTAGCCTGAATTTCTACACATGTCATATGCAATGGAGTTCAAACAAAATACTTCCAAAATATGTCCCAACAATGAAACCCCACAGGTCTAATTTCAATTAAATTTCCACTTAGTCTGGTCCTAAGGATGTGTTCCCAAAGACCCAAATTCATGAAGTGATGCTACCAAAGGCTGTTCTCTCCAGTACAGGAAAGAAGGGTTCTGAGGCCAAGAGTCAATCGAATATATCTGTCTGGGATCAACCAACCATCATTGTTGATGAGAGATTCTATCTCCTGAAAGGCCCTGTCTTTCTATTTGTGGGGTCTATGTGCAGTCCAAGTGCTAGTTAATTCTCCACTGGAATAAAAAGGCTGACTTCCAGGAGACAGAAGTTTGAACTTTCTATTCTTTAATTTGTCAAAGACAGTAAAACAAAACAACAGAAAGTGACAATCTAACAAATTATGGTTTATAATAATAAATTATAGCTTTATAATAATCCAAAACCAGAAGTACAGGAAGGTAAGATAGTAACAACAGCAAAAGAACAGAGAACACACCCTCAAATAAGCTGCTCTAATGCCTTACAGAGAGCAGGTGCTCAAACAGTTACTGAATGGAATGTTAGTGACTAAAACTGACAGACTAGGATTGAAAACATAACAATAAAAGATGAGTAAAAAGAGACTCCTGGGACTTCCCTGGTGGCGCAGTGGTTGAGAGTCCGCCTGCCGATGCAGGGGACACGGGTTCGTGCCCCGGTCCGGGAAGATCCCACATGCCGCGGAGCGGCTGGGCCCGTGAGCCATGGCCGCTGAGCCTGCACGTCCGGGGCCTGTGCCCCGCAACGGGAGAGGCCACAACAGTGAGAGGCCCGCGTACCGCAAAAAAAAAAAAAAAAAAAAAAGAGAGAGACTCCTATATATAACCAGAAGATACAGATGAAGCATTCCACAGGAATGTACGTGATGATATTCACAAAAACGTGCCTAGGAGCTAAGAACTAAAGAAAAGGGGTCCAAGGACGGAAGAGACAGCTGTCCTCATCTCTACAAATCACCTCATGGGACATCCAGAGATCGTGCTGTGCATTTCCAAATATCGCCAACATTTTTCATAATAACCAAGTTCATGTTGATTACTGGTATCTACTATTCTTCAAAAATAATATGCTACAGAGCACTAAGAAATATACACAGAGTCACTTAGAAGCAAGAGAGATAGAAGAAAAGTACTTAGAATTAAAGCCCGGGTGAAAGATAATTAGGAAAATTTCCTTTGGGGAACAACAAAAGTGAAAATACTAGCACATTTTAATTGCTATCAAGTAAATAAGACCTCTGAATGACTTTTAAATTTTACCTGAGCTTACGCAGATCTGACCAGGGATTAATACGGTGGACAGGGTTGGCCACAGAGGAAAAGAGGTAAAGAGGTAGAATTATAGAACTCAATTATCAAACCTTAGGATTTATGTTTCTAAATAAGTTGATTTAAAAATGTGTGCAATTTGATGATAATAAAACCAATCAGAATTTGATTAATTATGTGAATTTACTATCATGGGCTAATAAAGTAATATATACACATGTACTTTGGTACTCAGGCCATCAAAACAAAGATGACTACAACTTCACAGCACACAGAGCAGAAGTAAATTATGCACTTACGCCTCAGGACTGGTATCAGGGTGTCAGATATGTATGCTTTTGTATACTTTTTATTTCTCTCTTACTGCTGTTCTTAAAATTCTTAGAAAAAAAGCCTTTGGTCACTCTCAGACATGTGTGGCCACCTGTACCAGGGCAAGAGAGCATCTACCTGGGGACCCACAGGCTGCCTCTGCTACACTCAGTTCAACCTGATTGCTGCTCGCTTCGGAGATGCGTCCCATAAAGTTTCTGATCATAAAAGACTGTGGTCCAGGACTGAGGTTTCCTCTTTGTTTAAAACAATCAATGCTGTTCCCAATCATTTACAATTAGCAAAGAAATCATTTATTTGGTAAAACCAAACTGAAGATTTGAATGAAAAGTAAAAGAAGCTGAATAATCTTACAGAAATTTTAAAGAAAATTCCTAAAGTTACATTGCTTATTCAATGAGTGAATATCAAAGAAGACACTACTCACAACACTTGCTATAATATAGATCTTTCAATCACGGGAAGGTACAATATTCTCACTGAACAAATATATGAAAACACTGAATTCATTTTTAACTCTGAGTTTAAAGTCATAAATTCAGATTACAACAACTTCAATTTCTCCTCAAGAATAGGATTTAATTTACAGATTCTTAAATACCCACATTCATAAAGTCATTACTATTCACGCTCAGCAAATAATGAAATAATAAAAAGTTACTTTTAGAATGAAAAACTAAAGGGTGCTGAACACAATACATAAAAGTCAATGAAATAAATATATATAGCAAGTAAAAGCATCTTAACAAATCAGAGAAGACTCCCTTTGGACACAACTATTCAATAATTATTGATATGGTACACTACTTATTCCTAGAAACTATAATTAGACATGATGTATTCTATCCATTTTCTCAAGATGCAAAATAACCAAGCTAATAAATACAGTTATTCCTGTCCAGAACACGTTGTCTATTCCTTTAGCTGAAAGCAAACCTCTAGTAAATTCCTATTTATCTTCTTGCCAATCAAGGAATGAATGACTGACACTAACGCAGTCTTATCTGGGCCTTATGTCTGCAGCACATTCTGCTAAGTGATGTCACTGCTCTAGCAGACGAAAATAAGCAGATTATTACAGTGACTAGGAGCAAACCAAACATTTGGGTTTTTGCATGGACAGATTTACACACTGTCTGTCAGATAAAGCACAGTTTGCCTGCTGCTTACACAACAAGAATGTGCCTGACAGCTTCTTCCCAGGGTTAGTATCTGATTACATAAATAGGCCATTCCCCGCCATTCCTAAAAACTGACAGTCTGTCTTAGTTTATAGTGCAATTTCGGACTATCAGCTTTTCTGTCTTGCACACAAGGCTGATGAACATCAGAGCACTTCCTGGAGGTCCAATCAGGATTTCTCACTGCCTGATTCTGGGCCATATAAAAAGTGATGGGCACAATGGAGAGGAAAAAGACAATGTGAAAACTACTTCTGATGACTGCTCCTGAGGCATACACTGAAGGGTAAATCATGTCAACACACTTAGGGGTGTGTGTGTGTGTGTGTGTGTGTGTGTGTGTGTGTGTGTGTCCACAGCATTACCTTTGAAATAATTCAGAAGTATATAATGGTTTCTTTAAAGCTAATGGTTTTATTTATAAAATTAAATATGAAGCGCAATCACATAAAAATTATGTATTTGTATTTTTACAGTTGCTGTGTTTTTTAATGAATGTTTTTGTATCATTCCAGCAATGAAACGAAACACCAATGACTTATCATGGTCATATAAAACCATAACACTGAGCTCAATGAAATGTTTAAAAAGTAATCTACCACTAGTTAACACCTTTCCTCCTATCCCCACCACAATATCCAAAAGAAAACTTATCAAATCAACACACTAGTGAATGTTGATGAGTGAAAATATGGCTTAAAACTTACTTTGGCAGCAACAAAAATGGTAGTCAAGAAACACACATGAGCAAACGGTGTCTGTATAGATACTATGAACTTTCTTAAAAGGTGAGATTCTGTATTTTGGTCTGCTAGGCAATAATACAGCAACAGCAACAGCAGCAATAAATAATAGTATTTAGTAGTATCATCAAGGTCCTGCAGTCTACTGGAAACTCACTTACAAATTATCCCGAGTTAAACACTGATTACTTAATAATTACATACTTCTCAAAAAATAAAGGCGTGAGGTTTTCATTCAAAATGGTCTGGCTGATCAAGACAGATCAATTTCCTTTCAATAAGGAAAAATTAGGCAGCAGTCATTTGAAAGGCATTAATGAGTATCTTAATTCCATTGTTAGGAAACCATGTGTTTCTTAATTTTCTTCCTTGGTCTCACACTATTTGGGAGCTGCTACACGGAGAAAAATTCAAGTATCTCCACTATTAAATGTCTCTCGAACATGCACTATGGGCCAGATCCTATCCTGTGTTCTGGAAACACAGAGATGAATAGGACACAGGCCTGCATCCTCAAGGTACGTAAAATCTGATAAGGAAGAGAGACAAGCAAACACAAATTATATTTCAAGGTAGTAATTTATCTTTTCACAGATAAATGTATTTTTTAGATTCAAATGGCAATCTTTTCCAATATTAAACAGTTCTCATTTTCAGGACAATGATCTGTTAAACTTATCCTACACTTTTCTAGTGAAAAGAGTTTCTTCCTCCTTAATCTTCTTTCTGCCTCCTAAAACAAGCCATCTCAAGTCACATTAACGATTTCGTGAAGCGTGGACCTGAACAATACACACATATAGAAACCTACCTGAAACTACAAAAATGATGTGTTCTCTTCCCTATCGGAATGATTCCACGTTAGCTTTTTATACTCCTACACATTAAATACCAACATTTAGCTTAAAATGTCTTATTGCCTAATACTAAATGTATTTCGTCTTTTTCATTTGTTCCTTGACACCAACACTAATGAACTGTCATAGAAATAGTTTTGGGAATCACAAAGGGTGAGGTACCTTACCATGGTAAATAATCAGAAGTCATAAACACAATATTGTCGCTCTCGTAATTTCAGCCATAACTTTCAAACATTCATACCCAGACAAACCAGATGAAATATGTTGCTTCAGGTCAGCTCTGATGGATCCCTCAGAAATATCAACATTATTGCTTCAATTTTATTATGTACCACACTTCATAACTGTACACTGCAGAGTACAATAAAAACTCCACTACACAGCTTGAGTACTTATTAAACAGATCAAAAGTTACTGCAGCAAATAACTTGTCCTACTCAGGGTCCATTAATAATATAACTTGTTGCTCAGATAAGGATTTTTTTTTTAAATTAGGACAACGAAGAAGAAAATATAGAACAATTTGAAATCTCTTATACATGTGATTTTCCAATCACATGCCCAACAACTTTGAAATAACTATTTAAAAAATTTGGATAAATAAAGAAAAATGGAAGGTGGTTAAACAAGGGTAAAAAGAAACAGCACAATGCGATTTGTAAGCTTTCAGAGCAGCTGGTCACTGCCCGTCCCCAGACAGACCTGAAGGTAAGAAACAGCATATACGTGTAGTGCCTGTCTCTCAAAGACTATATCGACAACATTTATGAACAGACTGCCAAATTCAAACTATACTGCAAAAACAACCAATGACTACTTTTCCAGTGTAGGTGGTGTGGCTACCTCTTTGCTACACAAGACAATGTTCCTATTAATAAAACTGGCTGGATTTGAAGCTCACCACTGTATTAACAATAACAATGGGAAACAATAAATGAGGAGATTAAAAAGGGAAAAAAACAAAGCTGATGATATTTAAGGTATCCTGGGAAATTTATATTGTGAGTAAGCAATAGCAATGAATTATTTAAAGTCAAGGAAAACACTTATGGACAAGTGGGTGATACAAAGTAGACACGCGTCATCATTTCTGGAATGAAGGAAGGAAGAGAAGGACGGAGGGATGCAGGGAGGAAGGGGGGAAGAACAAACAGCCAACGAGCAGCACGATTCCAAGGAGATGAACGGCTGTGCGAGCAGACATCATACAACGTATCTGCCATCAACATACAGACAAAGGACTCGAGAACTCAGCATCTTATTAATTTTCACAAACATAAGCTACTTTATCAACTCTTAATTTTTATATAATTCCAAAGTTTGACATTAATGGTAAAGCAAATTCACAGTCTTACAAGTATTCAGGTGTGAATTTCATATGCATTATATATATTTTTTAACTAATGACTGACAATGTCTGATTGTTTTTCTAGAATTTGTTATTCATTTGCCATCACAGCAATCAAGATATTTAAAAGGAAACTCACCTGATGAGCACTGATTCCACCAGGGCCTAGCCCAGCACCTAACAGGTGCTCAATAAACAGAATTGAAAAAAGTTAATTCTTTTCTTTATTTTGGTATATAAGAAAGTTAAATCTCTATAAAATACTTGTAAGTATTACTGGGGAATATGAAATAAGCCTCAGGAACTACTGAATACAGTCTGGAGGTGTGATTACTCCCCAAAAATTAGCAGAAGGAAACAACTTATTCATAAATCACATTAATCAGTGGTGTTTCAACCATCTGAAACGTTTCGAATATTAGCAACTGATGCGCCTGTGAACAGTCATTGCTACTGGTGTACAAGAAATGCTGTAATTGGTTTAAATTGGCCTGGCCCATCTGTCTTTAATACTCTTACTACAAGGCAGTAAGCAGAGAACTATTAGAGCTGCAGTATAAGCTGTAAGATCTCTCTCTACTTGTTCTTAAATCATTTAAAAATAATGAGAGCTTTAGCCTTTATCTAATTAACAAGTGCCTTCTTCGAATTAGAAAAACTGTATCATTTAGCCCACGGATGTTTAGTAAATTGGCTTGGTGGCATGCAAGCTAATGCAGGGGAGCAGTTCCAGTGTCTTGTTCCTAGCTTCTTATTACTTGAATTATAATTCAATGATCACCTTAGATCATGGGCTATTCATAAATCAGAAGCCTGACATCAGATGAAAAATTGTATTAATATATGAAACTTATTATATAGTACAAACTGCTCTCTTGATAAATTACATTGTTCAAACTTGACAATGATTGCATTTAAAACATTATTCCTGTTTGCTGTTTTACAGACTGAAGCCTCTTCATGAAAAATTTACAATGCTCCTCTGTGTTTTGGAGTCAGAGGGCAATAGTAGCAAATGGCAGGCAGAAACCATACTTTAGATTTGCTGGCAGCTGCAAAGGACAGAAAACACTTCTGAGGACGGGGAGGAGGCCCTCCGCTGCATCGCCTGCATCTCCATTGCTGGCCTGATGAAGATACTAACTGTCCTCACCAGCAAAGCACAGTGAATAATAAAATTTTAATTTCAGCTCACTGGATTGCTTTCTTCTCTTATATAGGTGTTTCAAAGAAATTTATAGTCATAAATGTTTCACAGAAATTTACAGTGTGAGAGGAAAAAATAAAGGGGCCAACCCATGAAGTTTAATTTGAACTGAGGCCGGGCTCCTCAGATGATGCATTATGACAAATGCTCTTCGCCAAGGCTGACTGGGTAACTCAGGCTGGAGCTCCATATTATTTACATTAATTACACGAAGGCGGCTTTGTTAATGGTGCATTCTGGTGCGGGTCGCAGCATGATATGCTAATGATCTAAGAAAAATCTGCATCTCCAGTATTTATGATAATTTGTAATAGGAAGTAGGGTTGCTTTTATTTCTTTCTCCTCACTGGAATAAAAAAAGTCAGCACAAAACAATTTTATTCAGAGAAGAAAGGAAAAAGTTCTAATCGCCAAGACATTCAAGTGTTATAAACAAAAGGGAAGACTGTTATTGTTGAGGGTCTTGTCACAGCCCGTGACAAAGTGATAATACGGCAGTTCAGTGTGAGGTGTGTATCCAGCTGAACTGAATGGGAGAAAGCAAAGATGGAAAGTATAACTTCCATCCCCAAATTATCTCCTGTTACTGTGCACTCCCTCCCACCCTCCCGGCTCATAGCTACCCTCAACAAGAAAGAAGATAAGCTTCAGATAAATACTGTTAATTTACGCTAAGTTGCATTCATTATATGGAAGGCTATTATGCTAGAAAATATTTGATATTCTAACAAAATCCATCACAACTTGTAAGAAACTTATGGTAGGATCGTATAAAATTCCCAAATATTAAAACTGCAAAAACATAATAATTTATATGTATTAAATATCAGCACATCTTATTCATAGTGTTATTCTTGTAAATTATGTCTAAATTCATAAAATGTTAAAAGTAATAGTAATTTCACCATTATGGCTTTTTGGAGTACAAAAACAAAGAGACAAAATTGTCCTAAAAATCAAATATGATATATTCAAAACACCACAGCTTTTCTGATTATTAATGTTTAAACTATGCTACCTATATTTTCAAATGACTGTTTAACAATTTTAAACACATCTTATTTTATTATTAGGAGTCAGGTTTTGAATTTCCTTTCTGATCAATAAGCAACTACAAAGACAGATATTTTGGGCATGATAAAGTTATGTATTTTCAAATTAATAATGTTCTATTGGAATAAAAGTTACCATATAAATGTAGCCTATTCTATAGAATAGAACAACAAAAATCCTTAGGAAAAACCTATCGATAATAGGATACTTCACAAGCATATTTAAATACATAAACAGCATAAGTTTCTAAGATGATATACAATCATTTTTTTAAGACAGATAATTATGTCATCTACAGAGTGGAAAATAATATTGATTGCGAATTTTGAAAATCTAAGAAGGAATATTTCTATAAATTATTAATACAGGGTTTAGATACTCTATGTTCAATATGATTAACAGAAATCACGATAGCAGTCACCTCCGGAGAAAGGAAAAGGATGTAATCAGAGATAATGGGTGTGCTCTGTGTCTCACGCTACATGGGAGTTACATGGGTGATGGTATCATTATTCTTGATTCTTGATACCACATATAGTATAGTACCAAAAATAATGACATATATAGTGTGCATGTGTATATATATTATCATAAAAAGAACTAAATGAATTGAGGAAAACAAAATCTGAATACAAAATTTTAATAGGGCTTCCCTGGTGGCGCAGTGGTTGAGAGTCCGCCTGTCGATGCAGGAGACACAGGTTCGTGCCCCGGTTGGGGAAGATCCCACATGCCGCGGAGCGGCTGGGCCCGTAAGCCATGGCCGCTGAGCCTGCATGTCCAGAGCCTGTGCTCCACAACGGGAGAGGCCACAACAGTGAGAGGCCCGCGTACCGCAAAAAAAAAAAAAAAATTTTAATAGAGTTTTTTTTTTTTAAATGGGGTATAGTTTACAATGTTGTATTAGTTTCTACTGTACAGTGAGATGAATCAGTGATATGTATACATATATACCCTCTTTTTTTGATTTCCTTCCCATTTAGGTCACCACAGAGCACTGAGTAGAGTTCCCTGTGCTATACAGTAGGTTCTCATTAGTTATCTATTTTATACATATTAGTGTATATATGTCAATCCCAATCTCCCAATTCATCCCACCTCCCCTTCCCCCCATGGTGTCTATACATTTGTCCTCTACGTCTGTGTCTCTATTTCTGCCTTGCAAACCGGTTCACCTGCACCATTTTTCTAAATTCCACATATATGAGTTAATATACAATATTTGTTTTACTCTTTCTGACTTACTTCACTCTGTATGACAGTCTCCAGAGATTATTTTTGAAAATTTTCGTGGGAAAATTAATATATTACTATGTCATAATAGCTGAAGCTCAGAAATGGCTCATGGTCTAATAAGCTACTGTTTATATTATAAACTCAAAATATGAAAATGAAAAATAGCATTTCTTATAAATTATCAATACTTGTTACAGCAAAAATATGAATTTTGTAAAGAATGCATTCATCTCCAGAAAAGTAGCTCAACCTATGTCAATTCTGAGAGACATTTCTCAGAGGAAGCAATGTAATCAAATAATTTTAGAATACCATGTAGTCTTAAAAAGTATCTAATCCAACACATTTATTTTTACAATTGGAAAAACAAAATTAAGAACTTTCACGTCCCTAAACTGCTAGACAGTGGTAACGGCCCCTTCGCATAGGCCTCTGTTAGTCATAAACACTGCCTCCTATTTCCCTTAGCCCTGGAGGCGGGCACGTCCAGTCCAAGACATGAAACCACTCAAGCTGATCCCAGAAAGGAGCCACACAGACTGAGCTGGGCTGGGCTCACTTACTCGGCCACCAAACATTTATAGATCATCACATACATGACAGGCTATGTGAAGAGGTCTGGGAATTAAATAATGAATAAGTTCTGCCAGGAAGCCAGTGAGAACTGTGCAATGGCTCCCCACTGACACCAAACTCCTCACCACAGTCTCTTGGAAGTGAGCTCATCTAGGCCCCGCTCACCCCTGCAACCTCACCTCTCACTAACCTCCTGCTGACCATGCTGCGGCCACATTCGCCTTCTCACTGTTCATCACATTCAGAGTGTTTTATGTCCTTCATTTTTAGATGCGTCAGTGGATGGGTGGGTAAGTGGATGGTTGGATGGACAGGTGAATAAACAAAAAGTCTAACAACAACACAGACAAGTAAACCAACAATGACAATATGCTGTAATAAGTTAAAGGACAAAAGTGCACATGGTTTTAAGAACTAGAGAGAAAAAGAAGTGCTTGCATACTCTTTGAAATGAAGGAGATAAGTCACACTTAAAGTCTAACGTTAAGATCGGTGGCCCACTGGGTCCTTTAAAACTCATGAAAAAGAATACAATAAAAATCTATAACAAAGTCTAATTATGTTAAGAAGACAACTCTGGCCCATATCTCAAGACTTCTCTGGTCAAGTGGACAATCAGTTCAGAGAATCTGTTTCTTATTTGGTAAAATGTAAGAATCACATATAATTGAACGCATAGGAAATAAAATCTCCTCCCAAGCACCTTGGTTCAATGAACAAAAGCTACGCCATCTGTTAAATGGAAAACAGAAAGCCTTCTATGATTTCTATAAAATAGGAAGGCCACATAAAAGTATGCTCAGAAATCACAGTATTTATGAATTGTCACAAAGACAGTAGCTAGTGAGCCAGAAGCATTAACTGCAAACTCTGACAATTCAGATGTGATAAAAGTTTCTCTAATCTAGTGTACAAACACGTGCAAGCTTTTGATGCCTTCTTGTTCTTTCCTAAGGGCAAAAGTGCATCTCCTCTGCAGAAACAAATACCATCTACACTTGGAAAGTAGCCGCACCGTTTTATTCACTTAGGGCAACATAATTTGGATTAAATTGTGATATTAACAAATTTCACTATTCCATTAAACTGTAAGTTTACCACTAAATTGTTATATAAGAAACACAAATCTTGTACATAATACAAGATTCAGAGCATTTTAATAAATGTATTTCAGATCCCCACACAAACTGAACACAATGCCACAAGACTTTACAAAAGTTATTTGCAACTGATTTGTTATAAGGCCTTGGTTACGACTCATAAGACATTTTCAGAATAGCTATCCTGGCTACCAAATTATACTCGGTAATTTAGACAAGTATGTAAGCCAAATACACTTCTTTCTTGGTCCTATTCTGCTGAATGAGAATCTGACAGAGATTTCATACTGTGAGAAAGTTAAAAAATGAAATAATGTTTGATGTTTACCTATTATTTCTGAAACTCAATATTAAACAGTCTCACTAAATTAAAGTTCAGGAGATAAAATTACACAGTCTGAGGAAAAAACTGTTCAGAAAAACTACTACTATATTCAATATACAAAATTCACATGAATTTATAAAATATTTTCATTCTAATAATAATTCCAGATTTAACTTAGAAATTTTTAAATTATCTTATTTTATGCACCTCATTGCCAATGTAAAAGGTAACTATACAATATATTCCCTCCCCACAAAAGTTATACATCTATTTCTTATACTTGTTTAATCCAAGGCTAAAATTTTCATAGATTACTCTAAAACATTAATAGAGCCAGCACAAACAAGTGTGAGTGTAGCTGTATGCAGGTTCGTGGATGAACACAGATGTCTTTGTGCTCAGGAAGTGCTGGCTGTTCCTGTTCTCCGGCACAACGGGTACCCGGCCGCCCTCCTGCTGAAGCCTGTGCTGGAAAGTGCTCTGCGGACAGCAAGGTGGCCGGCACCTGTCTGTAGCACATGCGCACTGACATCTGTTATGGATCATCTCCTGGACTAAAACAGTTGCACCTTCCCTTCTTGCTAGACTGCTCTGAATTTTGTTCAAGATGCCCTGATGTTTTTGACAACCTGTACAAGCCAAACATTTCAGCAAAATTTCCAAATTAATGCTGAGAGCACTTTGCAATGTTTTGTTCTGTATTGTTCACTCTTGCTGATTGTGTCCTAAATAATAAACTGTGGCCTCCAGCGATTTTTTTCAGAATGTTTATGATGGGAACGCATTCATCTAAATCTGCTGGCCAGTGGAATAAAATAAATCAAGAATTTCCCAAATATAACAATATTTGTGTTCAGTAGATAATTGATGACTGCAGCTGCACTAATTAAAACCCATCTGAGTTTCATTAATCTTGGTCACGAGGACCAACTGCCACGCACCACACCTTGCACAGAGCCTGGCACCCCAGTGTTCGGGTCACACTCAGATGGGCCTCACTCCTAAACTTTCCATGATGATGTGAAATATTTCAATTTAATACATATAATAAGCATAATATATAACTATGTAGCCACTTAGGACATATCTCCAATTGTTGGACTCAATCACAAAAAGAATATAATTAATTTTTGTATCAAGATAACATTTTTACTCTAATATATACTTTCTGTTTGTTTAAAAAAAAAAAAAAAGTGTGTTGGACTTCCCTGGTGGCGCAGTGGTTAAGAATGCACCTGCCAATGCAGACGACACGGGTTCGAGCCCTGGTCTGGGAAGATCCCACAACTAAGCCCATGCACCACAACTACTGAACCTGAACTCTGGAGCCCGTGAGCCACAACTATTGAGCCCGAGCGCCACAACTACTGAAGCCCACACACCTAGGGCCCCATGCTCTACAACAAGAGAAGCCACCGCAATGAGAAGCCCACGCACCTCAAGGAAGAGTAACCCCCGCTCGCCGCAACTAGAGAAAGCCCACGTGCAGTAACGAAGACCCAACGCAGCAATCAATTAATCAATAAATAAAATTTTAAAACATGTCAATAATTTGTGGTTTAAATAAATATCTACACGAATAGGCAGGCAGCATGATAATGACTAAAATGCCTTACAGATCATACTTGCAGGATGGTTTGGTGGTGGTGCTATTTTAAGTGCTCAGGTTAGACCTTCCAGCAGAATGGCATATGAGCAAAAACCTCAAGGAACTGAATCTTATCAGCCTATATTTGGACAGAAACCAAGGAAGAACGTATAAACGGTAAAGACTTAGGCTCAGTCACATTTCTACATTTAACAAAGCCAAAATTTTCACTGAGTTCATATATTAGACCCAGGTATTGGGTTCATCTACCGTAGGGTAGGGTACAAGCACTGGAATATTGGCATGTAGGGAAAAAATAAAGAAGGGGAAAAGAGTGAAATGCTTGGCCAGAAAACAGAGCAGCATGGATTAAAATGGCATCTTGAACATCAACTTAAGAGCTGCATACTAAAGTTTCAGAATTAGCAAATCTGAAGAACTATGGAAGAAATACATCAAAGGAAGAGGGAAATTGGGTAACAATGAAATCTATCCATTAAAGATGAGATTAGGAGTTTTAAATATATATATATATATATATATGGATAAGTTTCGATTCAAATATTGAAAAGCACAGATAAAATATATTTGCTCCTTTAAGAAAAAGAAGCAAAAATGTTAGGTATTTGTGGTATTCACTTCAAAATTTTACTAAAAAAATTATTTAACTTCCAACAAAAGACACTTTCAAAGAAACAATTCTTTTCATCTCATACCTATTCTATAGCTCCAGATATAATTTCATGAATGTGAATACTTTTTCTAATTTTAATGTATTAGTTGATTCCCAAAAGATTTTCTTCTGTAATGATCAGACTCTTCAGGGACAAAAACATACTTATTCATTAATAAAATATTCCAAGAACAGAAGAAGTAAAATGTTTTCATTGTTAACTTATATGCACTAAATGGAAACCAGATGCTACACAACAACAACTTTTCAATATTCCACAGCTCATGAACGGGGCTGTTCAAACAGCAGGTTTCTTTCTTACCACTATTCTCTTTGGAAATTAGCACTCATTTCCTTCCCCAAGAAGACATGTTAAACATGCTAAGACTTCACATCACCTCCATGATCTCTTGCTCAGGACCACCTAGTTGGGATGCTGACCGACTAAGTAGGTTCCCAGTAGCATTTAGGGATGCACTGAAGACTTAAGGGTGGGGGGTCCAGGGGGCCCAGGCACCTCTACTGCTCTGCCTTGCTCACTGCCGCAGAGCGTGAGTCCTAACACACAAAGTCCACCCACTCCTACGGCCACTCTGCCTCAGCCACTCCCACACCTCCACCTACTGTCCCGTCACTCTCCACTCCCCCCACCCACCATCCAGCCAGCTCACGGCCCCTGCACGTGAACACATACACACTTTCTCACTTGGAGCAGACACTCTCAGGAACTTTCCCATGGGGTCTCACTGACCTTCACCATGCTCTGTAAGGTAGACACTTAGAGATGAACATTGTGAGTAGAAGAGCAAAGTAACTTGCCCAAAGCCAATCAAGAAGTGTCACTGTAGGAACCCAAACCAAGTCATGTGTGACGGCAAACCTATAATGCAGAATTTTCAAACTAGAGGATACTGTGTGCAAGTCTTTGAAGACCATCCACCATTCATGCACACATTACAGAGACTTGCCAAGGTGACATGGCCGGTAAACAGCACATGTGGAAACATATAGCAGGTCTCCTAAATTCAATCAGAGACCTTCCCACCATCATGCAATGGAAAGGGGCAGTACTCCGGGTAAATAAAGTCTGCCATTTTAGGAGTGGGAGAGAGAAAAAAGATGTCATTAGCTGTATAAACAATTCTTGCTGATACCTTTCTGATGACCATGGTTTTATACCTTGGAGATACATGGTATAAAAATATAAAATATTGACCAAATTTATATTTCTTTACTTTGTTACACTTTCTGATTTTCTTTTTTTTTTTAATGTGGACCATTTTTAGTCTTTATTGAATTTGTTACGATATTGCTCAATATTGCTTCTGTTTTATGTTTTGTTTTTTTGGCCACAAGGCATGTGGGATCTTAGCTCCCCGACCAGGGATCGAACCCGCACCCCCTGCATTGGAAGGCAATGTCTTAACCACTGGACCTACAAAAAACTGAAGAAGAGGCTACAACGTTCATTGAAACCACTGATTCAAGAACTGGATTTGAGTAACTGTTAATGAAATTCATCACATCATTCTTCCTGTCATGGAACTATCTTACACATGTCCACACACAAACCACGTGAACAAAGGCTTCATGTGGGCTCACTGTTTTCCACACGCTGCCAGAAAAAGGAACTTCTCCACAAAGTTCATATCAGCATAACCAACCAATAGCACTGAAAATATGGACTACCAGTCCTGGAGGTGAGGGGTATTCTAATCCACTTAAACCAGAGAAAAATGTCAGCACCACTGCCACCAAAACAACTTATATCCTATTTACAAATGATGGGCACAAATGACACGTCCCAATAAAATATGGCATCCTGTTTTCTCCCAGGTGTCTCTGGCTAAAACCTACTGAGTCATAAATAATCTACTCAAATAGTTCAGAATTCACTTAAACTTCCAGATATACCACAGTTTTCTTTGTTGCTGAAATGACTTAGAAATATAATAAAATTAAGAAGCAGAATTTTCTCATTTTTTCAATGTCAAACAAAAAGAGCCAATCAAGAAATAAAAGAAATTGAGAATACAAAGCATTCTTCATTTCACATTATTTTCTGTATCAATAATCCTTACTATAACGAACCAAAAAATAAGCTAGTCCCTTGTTTTATAATGAAAATCATGTCTTTATAATGTTTTACAAAATTGGAAAGTTGTAAAAACTAGTTCTTACTATAACCTTACTACCGATTTTTAGTAAGAGAAACTCTTAGTAGATTACCTGCTGAATAACCAACACTGCTGCTGGTTGACTCCACACAGGTTCACAACATGAACTCAGAGCTAAGCATCACTATCTTTTCACAGCTCTTAAATTCCTTTCAATTATTTGAAATTTTAAGTTCTAAGGAACAGTTCAAGGTAGACTAAAATTAAGTAAAAATTCTCCATTCTCTAGGGGATCTCTTTTGCCCTTCTTGTCGCCTTCCAAACCTGGCCCCCTGAAGGCAGTAGCGCGTCCTGTTCCCTTTATATGGGTCACAGATGGCCTGAGCCACATGCTTTACTCCAGAATCATCAATCAGGATCACTTGGCCTTTCCTCCTTCTGGTATTTCACTTTCAGAACTCTCTTTTCAATCATTAGTTGTGTGACTATGTGCCCTTAATCTCTTCTTAGTCTGATCTCCCTTCAATTTATTTAGGGCAGATCATCAAAGGTTAGTTTAACTTTGAATATCCTTTATTGGCTAACTTTCAAAACTGCATCATGGTACACTCTCTGGGGCTTCTTATATACCTTAGGAATAAGAACCTTAAAATAAGCATTTTCTTATCTTTTTTTCCTTACGGTTTCCCATTTTAATGATTCTAAATACAGGATTCTTTATAATTTTTGACACATACTTTAATAAACTGAAAGTTCTGGAAAAAAATGTCAGATTTTTGTTTTCAACGTTCCTTATAAAATACTACCATTGGTTAATACAGATGTATATTTGTTTATACACATGTATAACACGTACAACATACATACATATATAACTAATTTAGTGATTCCTCATAAATATCTGTGTTAATAGTAAGAACATACGTTACATGAATGAGAAAGAGAAATCATTTGTGTCTTAAAGAACGTAGGGTCCAGGAAGAAACTCAATTTCCAAACAGAGGGGACACGCTCTGACACAGGTGAGTACCTGATACTCAAGGAGCACTCAGGCACCTGGAGGGGCGCTTCATCCACCTGGGGAAACTCAGGGACAGCTTCCGAGAAGCGGGTATCTACAAGATGAGCAGAATTTAGTCATGTGAGACACAGGAAAGCATGGCACAGTCGGGAAGATAGAAGGAATTCAGTACAGCTGGAGCCAACTGGGAGCGGAGGAAGCAGTACAAGGTAACACTCAAGAGGTCAACTGGGGCCACAGGCCACAGAAGCTCTTTAAACCAGCACCTGTTTAGAGAGGACTGAGAGCATAATAGTTTTAAATTTAATTTCCCTGAAATTGACATTTCTATCTATCTATTTAATACCTTAGAAATCTTTTTCTGAATCTATATTAAATACTTAATATTCAAGCTAAACTGTACACTTAATAAAACAGGAAATTAGGATTTCTTTTCCAGGCATTACTGAGGCTATCATATATTTACCATTTGAGGTATTATATACAAACACAAATGGAAAAACATGGCTTATTCCTTCAAGGAGCTGCTGTTACCCTCTGAGGTGAGATCTGTACACCCATTCAGAAATTCAATAAATATTTATTAAACTGTTCTAGCATAGATCTAGGCAATGGAAAAAGAAAAAAAAAAAAAGAATCTAAGCAAGATATCAGGATTCTCTGAGCACAAATCTCATTCCCTCCAGTGTAGGAGTTTATGTAGATTGTAAGTCATATTATAAATAAAATCACATTTTGTAGTTACATGCTCATGAAGACTGTGGATAAAAGAATTCCTTCTCTGGGCTGCTATGGTCTACAAAACACTATAAATCATTATATATATATATTTTAAAGTAAAGATAGACTAGTAATATATACTTTTGTTAGCATGTTTTCAGAGAATATATCTCTTTCTGCTGAAAATTAAGAGAATCAAATTTGTGCTAAGGTGAAAATTATAGTTTTCATTTTTAACCCCATGTAATTTTGATGTGATTAATTAAATTTAGATGATCTAAAATGATAAAAAGTTTAGAATTGATTTGTTTGTTTGTTTATATAGCTCTTTAGCTTACTTTAACTAAGGGTTAATTTCCAGTGAAGATAAAGCAGCAAAGACTCAAAATGTGGTAACTAAGAGAAAACAGTATAAAAACTATTTATAAAACACATAAGCCTGATATACTCATTCATCAACAGGTTATTTTTTAAACATTACTAGGTCCCATGCGGGGATCTCAGCTCCTTAGACAGATGGGGGGATGCATGCTATACATCTGGCCTGTGGAGTACAGCTTCAGCTTCTTCTGGAGAGTTTCGCATCTGCCCTTCAGATTTCAGCCCCAAAATTGCATAAACCAATTCCTTGTAATAAACTGAGAGGGAGGGATGGAGGAAGGGAGGGGGAGGGGGAGGGAGGGAGAGACAGATGGACAGAGAGACAGATAGACAGAAAAAGAGTGTGTGTTTCTGCACAGAGATAAATACATATCCTACTGGATCTCTTTCTCTAGGGGGGCTGATTGATACATTATGTTCCAATGGTGACTAATCTAACAATTTTGAATGGGCAATGGCAATTGGTGAAAAAACATTTTGGACAAAAAAGTAGACATTGTTTTCCTCAAGAATACAGATGTGTCCCAATGAAATTATCTCATAAATACATTAATAAAGAATTTCCAAGCTACAAATTAACTTGCATTACATTTATCAGCATGATATATAAAAGCATAAATATCTTAAATACACAATAAATTGCCCTGGTTATTTTTATCAAAAGTTTTAATATGCTTTGCCAAGCATTTAAACTACCTGCTTTTAAAAAAGAAAACCAAAATGTAAGTATTATCTATTATCCTTCCCAAGTCCATCTTTGCAGAGAATGTACTCAATACAGTGAAGTTAATGACACCAGAAACAGAAATGTGGAAATTATGAAGCACTTAAAAATAAGCAATAACTCCTAAGTAATCAGATTGAAAAAAAAAATTATCGATGACTGTGAAATAGTTGAAATCACAAATAAAAGCATCTCAGATGCACATTTTACAATCAGACAAAAATATCTGAAACAACCAATCTAGTTTTAACTAAACAAATAGCCCAACATGTCATAGGCTCACCGAGCAAGAAGTCTCGGCATCTACAGCGTATTATGAAAAAAACCCCAAAAAACTAGTCATATGCTTAATATTAGTGCTCAGTGCCAATTATTCTGAATTAAAGTAACTAAAGCAGAGTAATGCAAAGCAACCTTCAATAAGATTAAAAAAAAACTACATGAATTAAAATAAAAAATTTTTTGAATAGATTATATAGGCGAAAACAATTAGGCTATAAATCTTCCTGGACAGAACTTTCAACACTGTAGTTTAAGTTAGGATGCAAATATTCAAAAAGGAAAAAAAGAAAAACCAGGCCACAGTGACACAAGCTGCACAGACACAGAGAAGCGCAGTCCCAACTGAGCAACCTGAACAGATCCCAACAGCACACGGGACTTTGCACAAGCCACTCAGGGCCACGAGATACACAGCAGGAACCACTGCTTATAGCAGCACTTTTAATAGGGCCTACCAGACTCCTATCTTAGCAAACAAAATATATTCTTGGGATGGCAGATGGAATGAAGCACAGATATGGAAGCATGTATTGTAAGGAGCACCTGGGTAGAGAGGAAACAGGAGCTGGAATATGCCTGTTTGAATATTTAGAAAGAATAGGGATAGAAAGTCAACAAATATAATCACCAGTAAGAGTAATCACCTGAAGAAAGAATACATGATGTTGAAGACTAGTAATGGTGATAAAACAGTCTGGACAAAAAAGTAGACATGAAAAGAAAACAGGAAAATTTAAAGCAATAACTCAGAAACTACCAAACTTAGCTATCCCTCCTTACCAAGGCTATCCTATGGGAAAAGAAAGCAAAAATATGGGATAGACTACGTAAAGATGCCTGTAAAACATTAGGAATACAGTTGTATGCAGCTATAATGTTGAGCTAGATTTCTTAAAAGCTCTTTAAACAAGGAAAAATTGAATGGAATTTTTAAAAATTGCGGGTCAAACATGAATTCAAAGAATGACTGTAAAGACAGTAAAAATATGAGAAATATACGGAGACTATACGGAACAAAACCGTAGAAACGATAAAGTTTCTATGACCTAATCTGCACTAATGTCTTGACATCCTAAGTCAAAATTCAAAATGTAGTAATACCCTTTCCTCACAATGTCACTCTTTCCAGGTCTACTGAGGACATCATATAGTCATGGGAGGGTAAACATGTCTAGTTATTTATTTAGTGCTTAAAAGCATGTGTAAGGAGATGGCTTTATGATTGATAAAAAATAAGTTTAAAAATATGAATCTAATGTAATGTAATAAAACTGTAAGGTGTACTCTGCCCTTCTAAAACTCCCTGCACATTGGCACAAACACACAGGTTTAAATAATACATATCTTAGTAAAGTGCAACTGAGCCTTATACCTGGACACATTCCCAAGTGTAGAATTAAAAGCCTCATGACTGGACCAAAAGGACACGATTGCCCCCATTCATGGAACATTTGTACTCTTTCTGTAATTTCCTTGTATATTGAGCCACACTTCTTTAAAGAAAGTAATGAGTTTCCTTAAGAAATAATTTTTAAAGTTACACAAAGAAGAAAATTAAAACCCCAACAAAAAAACATCAGTATGCCCTTCAACAAAAATAGGCATATTCTAGAATTTCTGGTATTAAGAAACACCAAGAACTTTCAATCAACGTACATCATTCTGAACATCCTGACAAAGGAGAAATGTTTAAGTATTAAAAATGATTGATATCTAACTTTAATTGCTTTAATGTAACAATACGTGTAAGAAGCAAGATATCAGTATATTCCGTGTACTAATAACCATTATAGTTCCACCACACCCAATATTGGATTTAAAAGAAATCTAAGCCTCAATGAATGATCCGTCTCCAGGTAATCTGTATGTAACTCTCTCTATACTGTTCCATTCTTGAGGATGAAAACATATTAGTAGTAGGTTTATATCATGACG
Organism: Globicephala melas; assembly: GCF_963455315.2. Classification (NCBI taxonomy): domain Eukaryota; kingdom Metazoa; phylum Chordata; class Mammalia; order Artiodactyla; family Delphinidae; genus Globicephala; species Globicephala melas. The sequence goes on along the minus strand of NC_083326.1, from coordinate 25,999,855 downwards.
ACCGGCACACTATCTACTCTTGAAAGATAGTAAAGCACACAAAAAAAGAAGATACTACAGAGCTTATTTTCTTAAAAAAAAAAATCACTTGAAAAGTAAAATTCCTGCAAACATCCACATACTGACTATACTCCATGTATCGACAATTTACATGAATATACACTGACACATGACAAGGTACTGAACTACAGGTTTTATTCTCTAATGACGTTTAAGGATATGTGGAAATAAGATACCTTTTATACTCTATTCAACTATTATCCTATTCAAGTATTATCCTCAAGAAAATGACCTCTTCCAGAAGGGATGTTCAAGATCCAGTTTTGAAGAACCTTCTGGAGAAGCAAACCAAGGAAGTTCTTAGGGAAACCTCATCTGGGGGTAAAGGGGGACTGGGCAGCGGCAGTAACTGAGAAGAATAAAAATCCTCCTGCTGTTTAGTCTGTGTGCGTGTGCTGAGTATTCGGATATATATCACATGCAGTTGAATTTATAAAATGTGGTAACACAACAACAGGGCACTGCCAACTGCAGAAAAAAAGTGACTCCAGAGCCTTCAATGGTAAATAATGATGAGCTGTGAACGGTCTTAGGATTTCAAAGCCAAATGGTAACTCTTATTAGATTTCAGGTCACAGAACACCGCAACCAGAAAGGTTTCTCAAACTCCACTCTGCCTAAGAATTCTTGGAGAACTTGCTAAAAACAGATATTATCTAGATGTCTACTCGACAGCAGTTCAGGAAGGGAGGAAGAACGTGCATCGTCAAGGACTGTCTCTGGTTGATTCTGGTGCAGGTGGCCAAGAATACAGTTCGATTATCCCTGGTGTTACGGGTCATGAGAGCTGGGGAAGGAGAGGAAGGGAAAGGCCATAGTGGTGGAATGTCAGGAGACACGGTCCACTGAGTCACTGCTGTATTGTGAGAAAGAGGGCCGTGGCCTGGATCAGAATGGCTAAGGGCTCCTATTAAAGCACTGGAGGGTAAGGAAGACTGTCCTGTGAGGTACTGTGCTTCAGATGTAAACTACAGGATGCTAAGAGGGGCCAGCTGAGGGCAGAGAGGTCTGCTAATTTTAAGGTAAAAGACAGGAACAATGGGCTACTACCAGGAAGCATCAAACCAGAAGAAATCTGTGAGACGCCTCCCTGTGGCACACAAGGTCAAGTATCCTTGAAGAGGTGTGGCGTGTGGGTTCGTGAATCAACTCACTCAGGAGTTAATGCCAGAACAAAAGGCAATCCTGCACAGGATGGGTCCTCTGGACTCCTACAGGCAGATCCTGGACCACAGAAGCAGCAGCCCCAGGTGAGATTCTAGTTCAATGCCTGAAGGCCTGAGTAAGGAGCCCTTAGCATTTAAGTCTTTAGTCAGAGGTAGGCTCTAAGAAAAAAACAGTCTGGGTGACAGACAAAAGGAGTCCAGGCAAGGGAATGAATAATTCTCCAGGAAGGGGTCCTAGAGAAAGAGCTGTGCCCAGGAGAGGTGAGGTCAGGAGGGGGTCAACGCCAGGTAACCGCCATGGCCGTGTGGCTCTGAGCAGTTACCTCCTCTCTTCCAGGCCCAAGAACTGCAGCCCAGATGCAGCGGACGATAGCCAGATGCAACCCCAGGCCTAATACAGTAAGGTGGGCCTTGGTTCCCGCTCAAGAAATGATAGTTATTTTTATTATAACTCAGATCATTTATTCACCAAATAGTGAGGGGTGGCTGGTAAAAACTCTGCTGACAGCTGGAAACTGAGGCACAAACTCTCCTGCCTGAGTAAGTCACACTGGACATCAGGAAGCTACAGGTAAAGCACAGGCCAGGTGTGGAGCAGGGCCGGGAAAGGGAAGCGGTGGATGCCAAGCAGGCAGGTGGTGTGGCTCAGGGACTCCCCAGATGGGCCCAGAGGGCCGCCTTCCAAGGAAGGCGTGGAGACACCAAAGACCTCAGCAAACAAAGACAGTCCAGCTGTGCCACCAATGGGGAGAGGAAGGCAGAAGAGGAGGTTTTAACATGGCAAATAAAATGCTACTCTCCTGTCCCCCAGGGAGAAAAGGGGAGGGTCTGAGAGGCAGGGGTGCTGTGACTGTACAGGTGCTGAAGGACGCGGAGACAGTCAGTCAGAGTTCAAAGTGTTATGCTCAAAGGCTAAGGGTTTTCTTCCTCTAGTTTGTAACCAATTTTTCCCTTCCCTTCCCTTCAGACTTCTTGAAGAACCCCTTACATAACAGCGGGACCCATTAAGCTTCCAGAAACACATACCTAATCAGGTGCTAATTTCCTGCCTCTATTTTTCTCACATGGATCCCTCAGCCAAGAACCCCCTTCTCTACCATCACCTCCACAGAGCCTGCTATCGATTCAGCTGCACCTGGACTCCTAGGACACGGTGTGATCTGTACTTGCACCCAGCATATCACTATTTTTGTGCTGATAGTACCTGTTCCTGGAACGTCCGCTTCCTGGCGGCGGGATCTGTATCATCTTCGTTCTACAGTTTCAGTTCGCAGTGTGACTGGCACTGCACTTGGCACGAGAGTAACTGAACATGGGCCGCACACATTCACACATTCCTCTTCCTACTGCAAGTCTACCTCTCCAAGGTCATCTCAGGACGTATCTTCCCTCCCCTTCTCAAAACACAAACACCACCAGCCTCGCTCAAGACACAGGCACACTCACCCAACATCCTCCTCTGCCAGGAATGCACTTCCTCATCGTGAGCATTCAGCACGGATGCTCGCGGGCAGCAGCACTCCCCCCTCTGCCACCACGGGCACCATCACGTCAGGCGCAGCAGGACAGGGAGTCAGAGGTACTTCCCAACTGACAGGTGCACCCACAGACGCCAGGAACCAGTGACGCTCCCGTCCATCCTGCCACGGGGGCCGATGCTGGACCTCGAGCCAGAGTGGCTCAAGCAGTGTTCAGTGAACTGCTTTCCCCTCCAATAGTGAGACACACGGTGAAATGAAAGAAGATCATAGCCCAGAGGGCTGGACTGGTGGGGGGAGTTTGTCCCACTGCAACTATATGGTCAGACGCGTGCAGCGGATGCACACCTGTGAGGGTGGGTTCCGGACAAGCAGGGGTTGTTCTGGTTCCTGCCTCCAGATCAGGAAGAGGGCTGTGGGCTGGGGGCTGGCGGGGTGGGGGCGCCTAGCTGCCTCCTACAGACCCCTGAACACAGCAAGAGACTGGGGACGGCTCTCAGGGGAAGCTCTCGAGGCTCACGGTCAACAGGAGGCACGACTCCCCTGGCTCTGCACTCAGAAGAGGAAAGCATCTAGGAAGTCACCACCTCCACCTCAGCAGGATGACAGGAATTTACGAGCCACAGCAATTAAAACAAAAAAGGCAGAAAAATCGTGTTCACTCCTAAGACCAGTCAAAGCCAAAACCGCCTGGTCAACTGTCAACACTAGACGGTGTCTCCTGGGAAAAAGGCAGCTTGTTATCAGCCCTGTGAGCCAACCAGCTAGTTTTACTACTCCTAACGTCTGAGAAAAGCTGAAGAGTGTTTCACCCATATCTCTTAGCCGTCTATCACCTGTAACTGCAGTCTGGCCTGTGAGAGAGAAAGGGGCAGCACGTCTAGCTGATGCACAGGACCATCCTCTATCTCAATGCCGTGGTCCAGAAGTATTTGCTATTTTGTTTGTACTATGTAATATGAAGCGAATCCTCCTGAGGAGACAAAGTAAAGACCTTCTGGAGGTGGCACTGTCAATCCAGTCTGGGATTACTTTGATAGAAATGCTGATACAGAGAACACGCTGACAGCAGGGCTTTGATGGAGGTTCTCAAGGGCCTCTATCCTTAAATTGTTCCAACCAGTGCTCAGAGGAGTGGACAGGTACAAACAAAACAAAACAAAAAAGGAGTTAGAGATTTCTTCACACCCAAATCACTCCATTCTCCAGGCATAAAGTAGCTAAGAAATAAAATAACTGGGTCATGCCTGCAACAAAGCCCAAAGGAATAGAAACAGAACAGAACTAGAAAATACTTTCTAAATCAGCTGGAACAATGATATCCGTATTGTCAGGGGACATAGGGACCTAAATCTGCAAGCTGCCGTACAGAGCTTCACCTACACCGTACGCGTTAATCGAGCATTCTACTGCACTGCTGCTGAACAAGGAGAGAAGAGTACATTCGCTAAAGGTTGTTAAACTTGGGCCAGATTTTTCAGAAAAGCCAGGACATAACTCCTCCACCACTATCTCATTCATTACCCTGTTGGTTTAATGGAAATTCTCTTCCCTTTTACTTCCTTACCTATTTATTGGCTACTTCCCCAGTGTCAGAATGTAGGCTAGCTCTCTGAAGAACAGGCAGCTGGTCTTTCTCATTTCTAACTGTATCCTCGGCACCTGCGTGGTTCCTGAGGTCATCAGCGCTGTTCCCTCTTCTGGTTAAAAAGCACACCACGTTTGGGTTCACTGTTCCATAATCCGTTCAGAGGTGTTCTATGTGACTCCTAGAAATGTCTTAATGTAATGGCTAGAATGAAATTTACTCGCCTTCCTCATACTTCTGGTGGCTTTAAAATGCCCACCTGATCTGAGGGAACAGCAAGTGTGCTGAAAGCTGGTGCTCCACACCCATGGACCACTGCCAGGGTAGCATGACCTCAGCGGAGGGTAGAAATTTCCCCAGTTACACTTCAGAAAAGGAGGTTTCCTGAGGCAGGCTTTGGAAGAGTATGTTGTATTACATAAAAATTAAATATGGTTTATGTAAGCTGTGAAATGTCAGCCCGAGGCGCCTTCTATTCCCTAGGCTTGTAAGTTTTTCTTACTTTCTCTCCACTCAACCCCAGTGCTGGCTCTTCTAATGCTAGTTAACAAAAATGGCAAATTTTCAGATATTACTGTAAAAATACATGACAGTTTTGTGGAAAAAAATATATGGTCCGTATATGTAATAAATATGTGTATATATATTTATACATATAATTTATATAGATAATAAATGCATATTTATACATATACACATATAAATATAACTATACCATATATATTTATATATTATGTAAAAATATAATGTGTATAAATATATATTAAAAAGGTCTTAAGTTTAAAAAAGGACAATCCACTCAACTGCGGTAACATGTTATTATTAATGAGGGTTCTGGAAGGAAAAGCTCTAAGCGAAAGCTACATCAACTGCAAGATACAACATTCTTCATAGTTTCCCCAGAGGTTCTTTTCTTCCTACTATAACTTCAATGATTTCATCATATTTGAAATCAGCTTGAATAAAAATTATATTTTATACCCACAGGCAGTATCCTCCTGGTTTAGATACTCTCTCAAGTTATTTTTTCCCCCTCACCTATAGCTAGAGACAATGCCAAAATCAACACAAGCTTGATCTTTTAAAAATTAAATTTCTTACCCACCTTGGAAAAGTAAAGCACACGAATACTATAATCACAAAGATGTGGGTTCGAATATCTCTTCTTTACCACATAACAGGGTTCCTGGAAAGGTACTTCACCTCTCTGAGCCTCACTCGCTATCTTCATCTAAGCAGCAGGTGAAATCATACCCTTTTCTGAGGGTTCTCTAAGGAAACCTAAGGAAAGTACCTGGCATATAGATACTTGGAGCTCAAGCATCATCACCTCATGTGAAGACGCTCACCTGAGACTTACCAAGCCAAAAACGGTAAGGTATTTCCAGAACACCTTCCCTATACCTGTGTATCACAAATCTCTGGGTAAAATGTATGTCCTGAATAGCTGGGGGCTGCTGAGAGGTAGCCAGAGAACAGTGGGGAGTAGGGCAGAAGCCAAGGCAAAGGAAAGTCCCCGTGCACGACGTCAGGGAGCGGGGCACCAGGTGAGAGATCACTAGTGATCCAGTCCGAGTTCCCGCAGAACCCTGAGAGTGAGGATTAGGTTTTGGTGAGGTAAGCAGCGGTGAGTGGTGAAGAAACAGACGGAGGACACTGTCCTCTCAAAAACAGCATGTCAGAGAAAAGAGAGGAGACAAGGAATTGAATGAAAGGGAGAACCACGGAAGATGAGGATTTATAAATGGGAAGAGACTTGAACAAGGTTGATATAGTGAAAGGAAGGAGCCAGCAGAGCAGTACTGACAGAAGAGAGACCAAAAGATGGGGCAACAACTGAAGCAAAATGTGACCAGGAGGCGGGAGGAGACTGCCTGCAGCCCCCCCCCCCCCAGGGAGGGACAGGGACAGGCACGGAGCACGGAAAGGGACAGCAGGTGTGTGAGTAGGGTTCTCACCTGGATTACCTTGTCACCGTGCCGCCAACCAGTCTTTCCGGTAAAAGCACCACCCTGAAGCTTCCAGAGCAGGCAGCCATTAAAAGAGGAAATCTGATCACACTGGCCCACTTCATATCCTTTAACGTACTCTGCAGCAAAGGCTACCTGGCGCCAACTCCAGCGTCCATTCTACGTTTTCCTTCTTGGTAACAGCAGCTCACAGAGCTCCCGGCATAAAAAGCTACCTTCCCAACATTGCTTAGAGCCAGTGAATGGGTGAAAGTAAAATCGGCCCCATGAGATGGACCAGGTGGGACCTCTGAAAGCCTCTTTAAAGACAGCGGGCTCAGCAGAAAGACCCCATCCTGCCTAACTCCTTTCCTGCCCCTTCGGGCTACAACTAAGACGTCCTGGCTAAAGCCCCAGCAAGTGCCCTGGGCCACAGGTGTCTCTGGGGACGGAGCCTGTGCTGGAATGGTGGGCAGAGGAGAGCCAGGCTGTGGCCGTGAATGAGTCAGCCCTACTGGCCAAAGCCACCTACCTGTGAATGGCTTTCATGTAAGGAACTAAACCCCTTTAAGGTTACATTGCTGATCGGCTTTTCTTTTACTTTTCTTTCCTTCTTCCTTACTTTCTTTCTTTCATTTTGGGGAAGAATGGTTTCTCATACTGGAAGCTGAACTTCATATCAACTTCTTACAACGTGAAACACTGTGCAGAAGGGAACTCAAACGCCTTGCTTTCAGAGCTGCGTTATCCAGCACCAACTCCAGCATATCCCCACCGGCCCGAGGAGCCTGTCCTGAGACGCTTGCACTCAGGAAGACAGGGCCCAATCCCCTCGTTGCTGGGCCGCTGGTTCAGGGGAACCCCGCACTGCCCAGCAGCAGGCTCTCCCAACTCTGAGACGACTCGGCCATCCTCTTTGCCACGTGCTGATTACACCCCACTTGCATATTTCCATCGTGAAATGCTTCACCCGGTCCGATAATCACGATTTAGTTTTCTGTCTCCCCCACCAGTACCCCAAGGACATGCACGGGGAATCGGTGCTGAAGGAATGACTGAGTCCGTCCACCACCTGCTGGAGGAGGGGCTGCGTGGTGGGGCGCATGGGCTGTGGAGGAACAAAAAGAGAGCAGGCCTGCGCACCCGAGGGCGGTGGGCAAGCTGAATAAGAGAGAAAGGAAGCCAGGAAATGGAGCCAGCTGACGCCTGGCTGCAGGGAGACACCGTCAACTTAGAAGAAACGGCTAGAATCCAAGAGGCCCACCTGTGAGGCCTCAGACCTCCAGCGCCTTCAGTGTTCCTTCCTATGTGCAAGGGACCCCAAGGAAAAAATGGAGAAAATCGTACCTAAAGCAATCCGAGGCAGGCAAACAGCTAACTCAATTGTGTGTATAGAAAAAGTCCTTACCTAAGGCTGGAAGAATTTAATAGGCCTTAATATTTTAAAATTTTTAGTGATAGCTTAAATGCTCAAGATAAAGCTTCTAAAAAACTTTAATGGAACTATTGATCTGCATTTTCATTTAACAAGTTCTAACAAAGTCAAAAGGAGAAGATCTGTCTTAATTGTTCTTTTCCTTTCAAGATATGATTCAGCTACCCCACAGGGGAAATTTCCTGAAGTCATCAAAATGTCACTTAATGTAATAAACATCAATTCTAAGACTTCAAATCAATATTCTCCTTGCCAACTATTTTTAAAAAACTGAAAATAAAAATCCAAATAAACTTTTCAGTTCTAGGTGTAAGGAACTAATAAATAGTGACAGAAAAAGAACAACAAACAGGTGTAGGAGTACAAAGAAGATGATGTAATTGAAATAGGCTCTCTCCCACCTCACATCCACTAGGATGGGGCTACTGTCAAAAAACCATAAGTACCAGTTCAGCGAGGATGTGAAGAAATCGGAATCCTTGTGCACTGTTGATGCGAAAGTAAAATGCCACCGCAGTATGAAGTTTCTTCAAAAAATTAAACATAGCATTACCATATGATCCAGAAATTCCACTCCTGGGTATATCCCAAAAGAATTCAAAGTAGGGTCTCAAATAGATATCTGTACACCCATAATGTACCAGCATTATTCGCAAGAGCCAAAAGGTAGAAGCAAATCAAGTTGCTATTGATGGATGAATGAATAAAAAAGTGTGGTCTCCACACACAATGGAATATTATTCGACCTTAAAAAGGAAGGAAATTCTGATGCAGGCTACGGCATGGATGAACCCTGAGGACACCATGCGAAGGGAAATAAGCCAGTCGCAGAAAGATGAAGGCTGTAGGACTCCCCTACATGCGGAAGGGACCTACAGTGGTCAAACTCACTGAGACAGAAAGCTGAATGCTGGCTGCCAGGGGCTGAGAGCCGGATCCTTTTCCTGTAAAGGAATGACTGGAACAGGAGAGAACCTGAACAGAGTCTCTGGACAAAGAACACGGGAGTTCTTTGGATGATTCTCAAGATGCTTCTCTAAGTTTGAAGTTATTTCAAAACAAAACGTCTAACAAAATGTTACTCAGAGTCGGGGGAGTGTGGAAATGGCCTCGTCCACCCTGTTCCTCAGCACAGGATGGGCAGTGTCCTCAGGACGCAGTGACGCAGGACAGCCGCTCACCTCCGTTGCCACCTGCGGAGCTGGGCACTGAGTGTTGACAAAGGCAGATCAGACATTTAAGCAGACACAGAGACGCTATATTTTGTTTGGGTGGAAATATGAGAATTCTTGATAAACACCTCTACCCAACCCCCACCCCATTCTCACCCCATAAACACCACAGAAGTAGATTTGAGATTGGCCTTCCTCAGACCAGAGAAGAATAAAGATAGTTCTTTAACGTTTAAAACTCGCATAAGGTTTCTAAAGAAAACAGAGCTTAATCAAACACCACCACACATTCAGCACTTCGGCCAACTGCCAGAGAGAGCAACCTTGAAGAGTATCACCTGTAACCTTGACAAATTATGGCTGAGATAAATGCAGTGCAATGCATAGAGACAGTGAGCAGGGCGCGGTCTACGGGGCATGACTGGCTCTCTCTGCTTTGGGTCCTCCAAACTTGCGACGATGCCACGTAGCCAGGACACCAGACGCCTGGACCTTCATCAGCACAGAGCCCTGCGGAAAGGCCCTCACAGACCGCAAGTCCAAAAGGAGCCAAGTGCAGAAAGATGTTGTAAGTTCTGCAAAAGTAAAGCAACCTAATACTAAAAACCCAAAGAACAAATTCCTTCTGGTATTGAATGATAAGAAAAAGTTGTCTCTACCAGTGAGTGAGATGCAGCCTTAGATGAGAAAATAAAAATTCCGTATCCAAATACATTTGTATGTGTGTTCGCATGTGCTTTTGCTGACAGGAATCTTCTTTGTGCTAAATTTAGTGCCAGTTACCCATCGTGTTCCATACTGGGTTCTTGCAAAAATGACTTCTCCTAAACACTTTCTAATTTTTTAAAATATTTCATTTTAAGTTATGTGTTAGTTCTAGAAAATACACTAACATAAAAGAGACGGAAAAAGATACTGTGAGCTGATGCTACCAAGGTATGATGACATATTGATCAATATATAAAAACCTTCTCATTAACAAACAGAAGGGCAAAAGAGGACACGAGCGAGACCACACAGACGCAGCCCACTCTTCCAACTACACAATGGTGACAACCACGTTCCATTCACATTCAAACTAAAATAGGTTTTATTTTTAAACAATCTAAATAAATTTCAAAAACATATTAAAAACACTGAATAGCTTGTTAATCCTTGAAAAATAAATGACACATTTCTCAATTGAGACTTTCCAAAACAACACCAGTACCTATACTTTGTTTCAGTGAAGCAGCTCCTCCATAGTCAAAACACGGCTGCTGAACTGAGGATGGGTTATGTTCCGGCACAGTATCTGAAAAATACTGGGTTTGGGAGAGAAAATACACTCCTAGCCTCTGCCTTCACCCAAGCCACCTGCCCCCGCACGCCTTGACTTAACACACTTTGAGACCACTGCTCTCCCAGAAGATGGCGACCTTGATATCAACCACCATCATCCAGCTTCCATCTTGAGTTGTTTTCTTTACCACAACTTCCTCTACAGGAGTGATGCCCCATTCTAAGAACTCCCATCGTGGACTTCTGTTCAGAAGGCTAAATGGCATTCTAGGTCCTCATCTGTGGCTTAACAAAGCAGCGGAAAGATCAAGAGCTCTGTAACCAGAGTCACTTGGGTTCCAGGTCAAGGTGTGCCAACTAGAGCTATGTGATTTTGCTGGCTCTCAACTTCCCTTGTAAGAGAGAAGAAGGGGTTACGGGTGAGATAAAATAGTGTACCTCTCAACGTCCATTAGTTGATCAAGTAGTGTCCTTAACCACTTATTATTCCAGGAAACCAGCTAGTTGCCTAGCACTGCCCATTCCTCAGTTTAACTTAGTACTGAAATATAATTGTATTGATAGTCAACTCTTCTGCTGCTGAACCACATCACTGTGGCTGACGGCCTGCTCTGACAGGTCATCTGACCCCATAGCTGATGATAACTGACAAGTCTGGGCCCCCTGGGATGGAGACCCCCAAGTCTCCACTAGCACAGTGCTGCCAACAAATACTGGCCAGACATCAGGGGACGCCTCAACATACTGCCCACCTATCCTGCTCCAAGCCCTCTGGACGCCACTACCTGCCCTTCCCCTGCCAGGTGCAAACAAACTGCCCATTTATTCTGGGTGGCTGCAAGTAAATTGCTAAGTGTTACAGACAAATTCTGAAATACATAATTTCCTATAACATCTTCCCACTGTTTCCCTTATTCTAGAAAATCAATCCATTCACTCCTGAAAACAAACAAAAACAAACCAAAAAAACCCCTCCCCATCGTTAAGTCCATCATTTTCCTTATCCTTTCACTTACACTGAGAATGCCTACTTTCTTCTTTGCTAAACCCTACACCACCCTCCTTCAGTACCCAGTGCAAATGCCAATACTTTCATTCACACAAACTTTGTTCAACAATTATGTACTGAAGACTGCCACGTGCTAGGTTGTTCTAGACATAAGAGACAGAGCAACGAACAAAACATAGCAATGAATAAACCCCACAAAACACTTATAATCTAGCTGAATAGCCCCATTATCCAAACCGGGGTCCTCTTCTCACTGTTCCTGCAGAATGAAAGCAAACTAAAAAACAACAAAACGTAACGGTAAGGATAGTTCAGAAGGTAAGCATATTGGACTGTAAACTCTTCAGTGTCAAGCACCATGAATTTTATCCTTTATTATAACCCACGAAATTCAGCAGGGAGCAGGAACTCAAAAGCTCTCTTGTTTTGGAATATTCATAGAGAACTGATAGCTTTAGAACCACACACTACTGAGACAACTCTCAAAATTAAAATTCATGAGTAGAAAAATGATACTCCTTAAGGAAGTGTTTTAATATCTGATATTGTAATGAATAATTTAAAAGCAATGATTTTTTTTAAATGTCCTACTATGAGAAGCCACCACTGCATAATATTTGAGCTGGTCCTAGTAAACATTCTCACATTATCCCATTTTATGAACACGTCCAGGAGGTCAGAGCCTCTTAAGCAACATTAGGTGAACATCGCCAAGCAGAGGCACTGGGTATACTGTCCACGACACTGTGTGACTGTTCCTCAATCAGCGTCAGAGTACAAGAGCATCTGATAAGAACTCAAACAAAACCAACAACAGAAGACAAGCATGCCATCTGCCAAAGGATTAGTCAGACAGCCCTGTCTGTTCACCTGTCCCTAACATAGATGGCTAAAGGAGAGAGCCAGAAAATGAATACGGACGTCCTTAAAAGCAACCACATCTCCTATGGCTTGAGTATTATGGGAAACACAACAGAGCACGTATCTCTTAGCCACACTGTTAAACTTCCATATCCTTCCATTAGGAAGATCCAACCACTCCCACAGAATATACCTTGAAAATGAGAAGATTCTTAGAAGAAACAATAATGCTTTCCTTTACATAGAATTTTGTTCATGAAAATTATGTAAAGAAGGGCAAAACATAGCTTGGAATAATTGAGTTTCATCCCTGATAAAACAAGAACACCAAACGCATAGCATGAGCCCTTTTTACCCCAATACAAATATCTGCAGCTCTTTCTTGCAGGCCTATTGGCATTTTATACTCACTACTATTTCAATAATGAAGTTTACAGAGGCTCAAAATTCTGTGCACCTGACCAAGATGCTCTAACACTTCAGTTGAGGCTTCAGAATTTGTTGACATGTGGCACCACCTCTCAGGGAGGTGAAAGGCATGTCACAACCAAGCTGCGTTTCCAGCTGTGACATGTCTCGGTACAGAAGGGCAGGATGGAGATGGAGAGGGAGAGAAATTATTTCCTTTATCATTTATCAAGAGTCATGCCAAATTCCTGTAGTCTTTACTCACATTTAGTATTTTTTTTTCCTGTTCAGTGGCCTTCATACAATGAAAAGTATGTTTTAAAGTCATATTATTGAAATGTATTGAATAATGACTGTCAAGGTTGGAAACTAGCCACAAGAGTGAATGTTATCTGTTCCTCAGTCCTCCAGAGAGGGCCATAAATGCACGTGATATTCCTTGGTGCTGTATTTTGCATTCGGATTTCTGATTTAGACAAAATGTGTTTAAAAAAATGGGTAAGACGGCAGCTGCTGAATTAAAATACATCTGTGTGTAAAAGAAGTTTTGCTTATTTTAGTCAAAGCAAGGAAAGCGTTACAGTGAAAAAAATTCTTTTGATAACCTAAAAATAAATCTGCAAATAGCCATTCAATATGCAGAAGCAAAAATTCAAACTCAAACTGATAAACACATACTGAGGGCATATTATATATAAATAAAGTACAACGTAAGAAATAAATACTACAATGTACAAGAGATAAAGATTAAAATGATAATGAAATGTAGTACATAAACTTCACTTCATTATCTACACGTTGGGAATTGAAGAACAACTCATGTTAATAAATCGAGTGTGGGAGAATCTGACCCAAAGAAAACAAGGCACAGGTTCAAGCCACAGAAAGCACGGCGCCACACCACAAGGGAGGGACATGTTCCCACGTTGTCACCACCGCCCAACCACCTGTGACTTCTGTGACCAACTCAGGAAGGAAACGTGGGCACAGTACGACCGACCATACACTGGGAGCGCAGGATGCAGACCCCACATATGCACTGAGGTCAAGCACCGTCTCACATTCCCAAGCTGGGTTAGTGTGACAAATTTACACACTGATAAATTATCATCTTATATAAGATTTCCCTGATACATTTAAAAACAAAAAAGAAATCTGAGAATGAAATTTTGAGCCAATACATAAACTGCCCAATTAAGCCACACAATATGATTGACACCATCCACTAGACTATAGATAGCCCACAATCCTATGTCTCTAAAATTCAGAGTAGCTGTAGAATCTACCACTGGCTTTTAAATTGTCTGTAAAAATACACTTCATGGTCACACTTAATATAATTCCTGCCCAACACTGCAGCTTCTTGGGAGTATTTACTACTTTTAAAATTATCTACACATGCCCCAAAGCACTGTCACACGGGATTTTGAACACACAGGTTTTAATCAATGTTTACGTATGTATATACGTATGCATCTATTTTTAAAATACATATTTAATTTTAAAACGAATGTCTTGGGCTTCCCTGGTGGCGCAGTGGTTAAGAATCTGCCTGCCAGTGCAGGGGACACAGGTTCGAGCCCTGGTCTGAGAAGAGCCCGCATGCCACGGAGCAGCTAAGCCCGTGTGCCACAACCACTGAGCCTGCGCTCCAGAGCCCGCGAGCCACAGCTACTGAAGCCGACATGCCTAGAGCCTGTGCTCCACAAGAAGAAGCCACCGCAATAAGAAGCCCGTGCACCGCAACGAAGAGTAGCCCCCGCTCGCCGCAACTAGAGAAAGCCTGCACGCAGCAACAAAGACCCAATGCAGCCAAAAATAAATAAATTAAAAAACAAACAAAAAAACAGATGTCTTAAATAGTGGCATAATTTTAATACTAATTTATAAGTAAATTCCATAAGGTACAAAAATGCACAATTTCGTTTGTATTTTGTACTTCATAAACAAAAATAACATAGCAAAAGTCACTCCTTCATACTCACCAATTATTATATGTATGCACATTAAAGATAGCTGATGTGATTTTTGGGAACAAATGCCAACCAAAGAACCAAGCAAGAGGAAGTGTGGGACCTATTTATAAAAGGAATTGAGAACATTAATTTCCACAAAGTAAGGGGAACTACAGTAATACGGAAACACTCTATGTTTTCTAACAAGTCACCATTCAGACACAGTATTAAAAAAACACTAAGACTACAAAAAAGGTGCCAAGGTTTAGTCCCGGCAGCTCTTCCTCAAAAAGAATCAGAAATCCAAATTGTTGAAAGGGGAGGGTAACACATGGGATGTGTCTCCCTGTGATACGTTTCTCCTTAGAGGACAGCGTGATCCATCTACATGAACTGAGATTCTGACTACTAATTGTACTAGTGACATATCAGCTAGCATGGTAACTGCAGTCTGAGTGCAGGTATTTGCTAGAATGTCTGAGTACACTCAGCCTTCAGAGCGATGAAAAATCAACCCTAAAAATAATTAACATATCAAAGCAATAGATTTTATTCAGAGATAGATTTTGGCACACAAACACATAAGAGAATCAATGAGGTCCTTAGTAAATTTAACAGAGAAAAGGTAAAGGAACATAACAGAATAAAGGTGTATAGAAAGCAATTCCTTACTTATTATCTAGTACATAAATTGTATACACAATTTTAGAATAGGCTTGTGTCTTTGACACAAATATTGACCAAAAGTCAAAATCATTAATATATTTGCATGTTAAAATGCAGAATACTTTCAGCAATTAGATTATGTACTTATTAGAATAATATTCTACTTATTGAGTTTTATGGATATAAATTTAACTGACAAATGCCATATCTGATCACATCACTACTGAGTTAAAAATACAAATGAAGTGTTTTTCATCTTGTATACCACCAAATTCAGGAATTAAATAAATCAAAGCCACCAAGCAAAAAGCCAACAAAATGTGGCATGATAACAAATGGAGGATTGATAACAACACCAAGATTAAGAATTATAAACATTTAGAAAGGATTTCAGACTCATTTGTTTGTAGAAATAGAATTGAGGGGGAAAAACAGAATGTTACCTATGCTGTTGCTATTTTATGGAAAAGACAACAATTAGTTACTACATTTTTATATCTAAAAATACTGTCATACACTTGGCACCTTAGGAAAAAATAACTTCTATATTGAGCTCGGCAAACATTATAAAAGCACAATTACATTTATTTTATTACTGTGCATTATCTAGAGAAAATATTTAGATGTTTCTCTTTGTGTATATTGTACTGATACTTGCATTTAGTAGAATTAGGAAAATATCATCACTTTTTGCAAAAAGATAGACTCTGAATTAACAGAAAAGTAATTTTTTAAATGTCTTATTTATCTGTGTGTAGGTACACCTAAGTTGGTAAGAAAAGACAGAAATAAACGTAAGCATGAGGAAATAAGAAGAAAGTTTTCAACAGAAAAGAATTAGATGAGGACGAAAGTGTGGGATGTGGAGAAAGTTCCACTCAGCCCTTCACAAGGTGAACCTGAGTCAGAGGTGGGCCATGAGATTCTCCTACTTCAACTCAACAACAGCCAAGTATCCATAAACATATCTGCAGAAGGGTTACCTAGAAGCCAAGAACTTCCTTTACTTGGGTGGATCAAGCCACAAAGTAGCAGAACAGCAACAGACCCAAAAATGTCCTTTCATACAATAGCTTCTAGTACAGTCTACAACTTCCAATTGAGAATGTGCATAACCATGAGCATAAAAAACCTCACATGTCAAATCCGAAGGATTTGTGTGGAAAAGTAAATGGAATTGGCATTTGGCTACATATTGTGCAGAGTGGGAACAACATATAAAGAACTCCAAAATGTTATTAGGAGGCATGGCACACTATTGCTTTGTTTGGTTTGTGTAGTAAGGAAGCAACAGTCATGCTTTGGCAATAATAATCTATGTACACAGTAAAGTAGAAAAAATCTAAAATATTAAAGTCATATCGTGACTTTACAGGAAGAGTTTGAAACAAGTGACAGGACTCAGGTTATGTACACTACCAAGAAGCAGGAGAGGATTCAGGGTTAGTTCACCACCAGGCAGCAGGAGAGGACTCAGGTTAGTACACCACCAGGCAGCAGGAGAGGACTCACGTTAGTACACCACCAGGCAGCCAGAGATAATAGCTAGAAACAGGCTCTAGACCTAGACTGACTTCATCTTCAACTTGATCCCAATATGTCCTAATTGTTTCAACTTAGCTAAATTACTAATTAATCTCTTTTATAGAGGACATTAATAATCATGGAAAATCAATGTTATTACTGATTAGTACTGTGAAAAAGAAAATCTTACAGTTTTAAACCTCAAAATACAATATATTCCATATTTGCTTGTGTTTAAAACAAGAGAAGGATAAACCCAAAATACAAAATAAAATTGGCTTCTTACTGGCTATGGGGAGGGAATATGAGAGAGAAGACGGGATGAAAGCAGATAAGACGAATCCTACAGATGTTGAGCCTGAGTGGTCAGGGCACAGCGACCACAGTGCTCTGATTAATGTATCTGTATGTTCGAATTATTTTCACAATATGAAGTTAGAAAAATTTTTAAAAACAAAGTAAATGTGGATAATTTGCAAATGTGTGATATCCAGGAAGCTGTGGGAAGACCAGACAGTATCTAAATGAAGGAAGCATGAAAAGTCCTATAGAATAAACTGCTGATGGGGTATTTGAATCTCTTTAACAAAGATGCAAAAATAAAATTAAAAGTTTCACTAAATTACATAAGAATTATTTATGCAATCAGATGTCATTTTTAAAAGATATAAAAAAATCCTTTTTTTAAAAATTTATTTCCTAAAAATCCAGCTTCGTAATAAAAGTACTTTTTGTTTGTTTCTTTCTGTGTTTGTAATTATCCAGAATTACAATCAGACACTGTTAACTCTGATAGAGGATAAAATCTTATTGATTGTTCTTCAACAAACTGAACTACTACTTTCTACTTCACTGGGAATCTTACATTTAAGTTGATCAAATTTTAAAAATAGTTCAAATAAGCAAAATTTAGGATCTTTTAAAATTAATATCAACCATTAACAAAAAAGGATATAATTTGAATATGAATTTTTCTTAATGCTACTCAAACATGTTTCCAATAAAACAACTAGAAATGACATATTCCTGTGTAAAGGGATGGCTGGGCACCACACAGCCAACGCAAAAAAGCAGCTGACGGAACACCTGCTCCATGCATCACTTTATTCCTTCACTCAGTTACTAAGAATTTTTGCAATACTATCTTAAAGGTTTATTAACTAATCACAGTTTCTAAGTTTTCTAAAAAATCATGGACTTCCACTCCCTGATAGGACTGGAGCAGCAACAGCCCCACTGCGACATCCAGAAAAGGCGGATTCATCACCACCACCTTGCCCCCTGTGACATCAAGGAAGCAGTGAATGACCAGACGTAGATGAACTGTCATTCCAGAGACAGGAAGCCCTTCCCAGCCAGGCTGTTGGTCAGAGGCCATTTCCTCCCCCAGAAGAATGGCAGCCCTTCTTCACCACTGGGTCTCAATCCAAAGCACAGCATGTCCACAGCTTAGGAAGAGGGCCAAACCCCGGGGGCACCGAGAGCCGCCCGACGCACACACTCCCTTGCCGGGAGAGATGGTCACCCCTTCCCCCCTCCTGCCTAACAGGAGAGATGGTCCTCTCCCCATCACAGGAAACCATTTGGGCCTCTGTTCTCTCATACACCACACTGAGCACACAACTCAGAAATTACAAGAAATGCAAATGGATCAAAAATGCAGCCAATAATTCAGAGTAAAAATAAGCAAAGACTAAAATAAGTATGATCATCATGACCAATAAAATAGATAAAAACAGGAACAAAAATGGATGAAAAAATGGAGAACTGCAAGAGAAAACTGAAATCTATGTGAAAAAAATCAGATGAACATTTAACTAAAAAGTAAAATATCTTTCATTAAGCATCCACTGGATGACTTGAAAGAAAAGTCGACATGGCAAAGGACATGATTAGTGAATTCTCAGACAGTCAGCAGAAAATACCAAAACTGAAGAATAAGGAGAAGAAAAAATGGAAAGAACAGATCAGAGCATGGTAGGCACAAGGGACACAGCAGAAAGGCCCATCGTATAGGTAGTTGGAGTCCCAGAAGAAGAGGAGAGACAAAAGCAATATCCAAAGACATAACAGCCACAAAATTCCAAAGCCGAAGACAGACATCAACCCCCACATTCAAGAGGCTCAGCAAACTCCAAGCAGAGTGAAAAAGCACATGTGCATATAGGCACACAGAGGTACACGCATGCATATACACGCAGGCACACGTCACATTATAATCAAAGTGCAAAAAACCAAAGACAAAAAGAAGAGCAGCTGGGGTGGAAGGAGGAGACACTGTCTTCAAAAGAACTATAGGTTATCTAGAAAAATAAAATGTAATATTGTGGGAAAATCAGGTTCTGGCTGTTCCATCATGGTATGGAGGGAAACGGGATTGAAGATGATAGATTTGAATCAGATAAAGACGGCCTTGTAGGCAATGTACTGAGTAGTTTGCTATGTAACAGAAAATTTATGACACATTTAAATTTCACAACTTTGTGAGATAAATATTATTACTTCCTTTTATACATAGAAAGTTTAAGCTACTTGCCAAAGGTCTCATAATTCCTAAGTGGCAGAGCTAAGACACAAATCCAGAACTGTCTGAAACAATGGTTGTGCTCTCAAATAGTCCGCTCTACTGTTTCATTCAAGAGAAGGAAACAAGAACATTGATTAAATGATATAAAGTTTATAAAAGAAAGTTAAGAGAATAACAAGCCAAAATTAAGGTCAATGAAATAAAGGGAAAATACAGCCATGGAGCAACACACAAAGGGAACCTCAAAACTACAGAGAACAGAAAATACATGCAACGAAACAAAATTAAAATTAAAGTGACCTGTAAAAACATAAAACTGCGAACTGCACTTGCCTGATACAATGGATGAGCTGAATGAAAACATGGTATTTGACTTAATCACACTAGGTATTTATTTTTCTCTCAGTCTGCTAATAGTTTAAGACTAAGAGCAAGATATAACTATATAATGATATTCAGCTTTAAAACACACATGGATTTCACAGCACAATCCTTATGCATTCTAAGAAGACAATTCAATATATCAACTGATGAGACTACTAATAGAAAAAAATATAAATCTTCTTTGATAATTAAGATATAAAACAATAGAATAACTATGACAGTTTCATCAACATCTCAAAATATATTAAAAAATACAAAACTATATACCGGAACTCTCATATTCAGAAATGAATAACTATAAAAGTTTATGACATGCAAAATACCAACCATGAAATGAGCATCTTTTAAAAATACAAAAATAGAAACAGAATAAATCATGGAGTAAAGGCCTCTCATTATTTTAATCTACCTCAGAACCATAAACATATAAAAACATATTTAGGAAAAAGACTAAAAAAATCGCTCCCTAGGAGGATCCCAAAAGAGACCACCCAAGGGAAGTTATTTTGCAACCATGCGGCATCACTGTAACATCACTTCCATTAACTGAATACGACATTCTAACATGCGAGGGGGTGACAGTGAAGGTGATTCAGGATTTACTCACATCGTAACAATTCTCTTAAGAAAAAAGGAAACGGGGCTGGGACTGATTTACCTGAGTTTTCAGAATGACCTGTGGATAGTGTGGGCAATACAGAGTCCAGTCACAAGAGGAGGACAACTTCTGTTTTCTTACATCACCACCATTACCAGAAAAGCCCTTTTAACAAAGGCCCAGAGCCTGTCTTCAGAGGTAGGTCTGACATTACAGAACCCTAGGACTTGGGAAACGATGGAATCTCAAAAACCATCCAGTTCAGCAAACTCCAGTTTAGACTCAGGAAGAATCTGAATACCTAATTCTGTGTCTTGATGTCACAAATAATAATTTACCCAAATATCAAGTCCCTCCTTGAAGTACTTTTGTCACTTAGTGTTAAAGATGCCCACACTCCACTGTGTCCCCGACAAGCTACCCCGATTTGACGGCAGCTTCTTCCCCATCTTCCTGACCTCTAAGTGGACCACCAAAGGCTTGACCCTCTTCCCTCCTCTTCTCCACGCCACAACTGCAGTAGGAGATTATACCCAGTGTTGGCTTCAGACAACAGGTATAGGCCTCTCCTCCCAAAGGTGTCCTTTCAGACCTGGCCTCTGCCTTCACTTCTAGAACTACAGATATACCTTCCCAGTCACCATCTCCACTTGAACGTCTCACAGTACCGCACATCTAACTCTTGATTCCCAAATTCTCAATATGCTGCCCTTCCAGGCATCTGCACCTCAGTTGAAGGCATCATCACTGACACTATCCGTTCCAGCCTTGATCCCTCTCTCTTAACTTACATCAATCCTTCAGCAAGTGCCATTGGTCCCACCTTCAAATGTATCTCAAATCTGATACATCCTATCATGTTGATCCAAACCCCACTGTCCCTACCCTGAACTAACTCCTCTCAGTGTCCTCCGCTCACAGTCTATGCTCTATGCCATGAGCAGTCAGCTCCTTGCACTTGGAGGGCACACGGAAGAGGATATGAGTCCAGGCGGGGTAAAGGTATCGATTCCTGATCCCCGGCTCCGTTCATTCTCCTTCCATTTATTGATCTGCCGAGGAAAGCTCCTGAGGCAGAAACATGGGCCAGGGATTCTCAACCACATCTTATTCACAACAGCCCTTCTCTCACTGAGCAAAAGGAAGGCATCCTTCTCACCCACCCTGTCCTGTGCTCCAAAGTGGTAAAAAGTCACTGGGGAACCCAAGAAACTACTGTTATTGGAAAAGCCTTTTTTATAATCAAGGCACCATAATCCTGGAGGAGCTTCTGGGCTTTCCTTGTTTGTACATATTGCTATAAAAAGGGACACAGGACAGTTGGCCTAAATTCAAATGTTCTAAATTCAGGTATACTGTGGATGGGATGGTGACAGCGATGACAATTTTGCTTAGAGATCGTGCCTCATCGATCCTGAATTATTATCAGTGAAGGACATTACTTCTAAAGGAGGGAAAGCAAAAAGAGAACAGGTAAGAAACATTGAAGCGAGCAGAACTTTATTTCACTAAGGCAAAAATCCCACAGCAAAGATCCATGCCTTCCCTAGAATGGGACTGCCTCAGTTCTTGCTTTATTTTTAAAGAATCCTGGGAGGGCTTCCCTGGTGGCGCAGTGGTTGAGAGTCCGCCTGCCGATGCAGGGGACACGGGTTCGTGCCCCGGTCCGGGAAGATCCCACATGCCGCGGAGCGGCTGGGCCCGTGAGCCATGGCTGCTGAGCCTGCGCGTCCGGAGCCTGTGCTCCGCAACGGGAGAGGCCACAACGGTGAGAGGCCCGCGTACCTCAAAAAAAAAAAAAAAAAAAGAAGAAGAACAAATATAAATTTTCTGACAGCTACAGAAGAACTTAGTCATGGATTGTTTAAGTGGACGACAGTGTGTATCAAATCACCATGGTATTAAGTCTGTTGGATATATTTTTAAGTGGCATAAATATTTTACAATGTCAATTTTTACTATACACTAGAAATTACATCCTGTACAACTATTTACACTTATGATGAAAATGTTGAGGTCCAGTTTAAAAATGGGGGGGGGTCGAGAATTTTGAAAAATTACGCAGAGAAACCTTGAGCCTGTCCTGTAACACAACTAGGGTGTCCAAAGTGCTGCTTGCCCTTTCAAACCGTTTCCACGAATATCCACGGCACAAAGCACACAAAGCCTCACCGCGACTGCCAGAGTCCTGCGTGAGCAGACCGCTGCCTGGCTGTCCTCAGCACACGCACCTCTGTGGGCATGGGGCACAGCTCCGGGGACCCTGCTCAGCACACCCAAGGCCCCAAGTGTGTTCCCACTTCAGAGTCTGCACTCTATCCCCTCTGCCCAGAATGTGCTCTGACACAGTCCTTCTCATCGTTCAAGTTTCTGCTCAAACTGCCTCAGAAATGAGTCTTCGCTTCATTATCTTTATGTTAAAATACAGAGTAGTATTACTTGCAACTGCATGTGAGTTTACGATTATCTCAAAAATAGTTTTTACAAAATGCTTTGGGATGGCCTTACCTGAACAGTCTAATAATACTAACCCCTGCTCACCTGTCACTTCCTAGCCTCTCACCCCACTCATTCTTTCCATAGGACCCCCTGCTTTCTAAAATTATTTATTGGCTCGCACATTTTCTGACTCTTCCACAGGAACGTAAGCACCAGAAGAACGCCTTTACCTCACTCACCACTCCACTCAAAACCAGATTGAGCATTGGTACATCTTGTCAAGTGAACATACACACCAGGTAAAGGTGACGCACATGAGCAGAGCACCTTCTCCATGTCAAACAATCGGCGACATCACTTACATACTGAACCTCGTCTAATTTACTCCTTTTGAAAATTTTGAAAGGAAACAGTTCCTCCCCGTATTTTTAGTTAAATAACCTGAGCATCAGAGGTTAAGCAACTTGGCTGAGGCTGCGTGAGTTACTAAAATGGCTGTGTTAGGATTAAAACCCAGGCACTAGATTTTAATAATCCTATGCTAGAGCTTTCTTCATTACAGCATGTTATTTTACTTCCCTCACAGTACCTGTCACGTATTATCTCACTGGATCCTCACAGTAGTCTACACCTTATCATATCAGCTTTACTGATAATGAAACTAAGACTCTGAGAGTCAGAGAGATTTGTCCAAGGAAATAAAGCTACTTATGGACACAGCCAGGACTCAAGTGCTGCAACCCCAGCTCTCACTTACTTCCTAGAATCCCACACATGAAAAGACTGAGACAGAGATTTAAAGTAATGTACACAAGGTCACACAGCTGGATAGAGAACAGACTGAATTAAAACTAGGTCAACCGGTTATTAAGCAAATGAACTTTCAGCATATCACATTGTGCCACTGTCAAATGCCTAGGAGTTTACAACTGTTCCAAACTTTCTGAGATATGATAAAGATTCTATTACGAACATTAGCCATGCTAATGAAACCGTAAGCGGTCCAAGGTAAGAGAGGCAGCTTGACTGGGATGTATGTGCCTATGGTTCCAGCAGACCAGTGCTCACTCATTGCCCCAGAACACATACATGTTGGCTTTGGTCTCTACAAAGTATAATCTTACTTAAGAATATTTAGTATTTAATTTAGTAACATTTTCCTATGTCCTATTACCTATGAAGTAATAGGTCATAAAAAATAAGAATGAAAGATTTTAATGATTCCAGAAGAGTTACATCTTTAGAAAAAATACAGTGCATCAGAAAGCAAAGTCCTTTATTTTATTTTATTTTATTTTTTTGCGGTACGCGGGCCTCTCACTGTTGTGGCCTCTCCCGTTGCGGACCACAGGCTCCGGACGCGCAGGCTCAGCGGCCATGGCTCACGGGCCCAGCCGCTCCGCGGCACGTGGGATCCTCCCGGACCCGGGCACTGCATCGGCAGGCGGACTCTCAAGCACTGCGCCACCAGGAAAGGTCTAGCAAAGTCCTTTTTAATATATAAACTCATATGCTCTTCCATTAAACACGAAAGAATGAAAGAATTAAAAAGTTGAGAAATCAGGGAGAGATATTATGATTTTCTCACCAAAACAGCACACCACTTTGACATGCTTATACAATATTCACATATACCTTAAAATAATGAACAATTAAAAACAATAATAAGTTCCAGCTAAAAGAGCAGCTACAATTTATATCTGATTCTTCTTTGTCTCTACCAGTATAAAGTAGAAACACTTAACACTGTTCAAACCTGGAGAGTAAAACTTTGGTTAAATAGTAGAAGTCAGGCCCCTACTCCAAAGCATCATAAATTTTAATGACATAAATTTTTGTATTTTCCTCCCCTCATTACATAAATGAAAAGTTGTGAGGAAAACTAAAGATAACTATGGTATTGAAAAATCCAATAATGCTAGATTTAACAGTATGCTTATGTTGCACTATGCTACTAAACAATTTGCACTGAAAATGTAAGTAAGGTATTTATCTCTATCACTACAACTATAAATAGGAAAGTATAAATCAGACCATTGTGACAGTTCAAGTGGAGAATTTAGAAGAAGATGAAAGACAAGATTATTTTCATTATAGAGATTCTGATCGAAGAGCCTAAATAAAAAGAAAAAAAGAAACAACACCTTCATCATGGCGGGTGACTATGTCTAAAAGGGTCTTTCATCATACAAAAACGCAACTCCTGTAACATAACATAACTTTAACGTGGGGGAAAACAAGGTCAGTTTTTAAAGTAAACTGTTGTTATAAGGTAACTTTTAATTTGCGCACATAATGTAAATTGCTATGGTGAACGCACGTTGGGTCACGGAAACAACGGTAGCTGGATTCAGATGTGACCCAGCAGCCCAGGTGTTCAGGAAAAGTGCTGTTAACAGTGAGGATTGATGATCTAATCAAACTGTCACAGCCAGATCCTCGGCAGGGTGGCTGGAGGATAATATTCAGAAAGCAAGCACATGCTTAGTGTTACTTTAAATTGATGCTGACATTTTCAATTGTGAAAAGAAATTTTTTCCTAAGTAATATAGGAAACAACTCAGCTAACCTTCCGGAGGATATCAGATAATCATGGTAGGTTGCTGTGCAAAAGCTAACTTCTCAGAAATGTGAGCACATATGAAATACAAATAATAGGACATTTTAGAGATTTACTGTAGTAATCAACATTTTAATTACTTTCTGTTTTCTTGAATGTACAGTACTACTGCAATGAATATTCTCTCCACGCACAAACAAAGCAATATTTTGAGCCTGGTATTTGCATTTGGTGGCGAAAAATTCCCACAAGAGTACAAATAACCAAGAGTCACGTGCTGATTAATCTAAGACTCCTAAAGTCACGTGTTAATTAAAGTAATTAATATGATCTTTCCTGGTAATGCTAGGCATTGGTCACATGGCAAGCAGAGAAAAACTGTGATTGGATAGTCAGGTTTCAAAATAAGTCTAACCCCACAATATTAAGAGGTTCTTAAAAAATCTCTGATGAGGGCAATTCAATAAAAACTGAGTGTGTAATTATTAAAACAACAGTTCCTCTCAGAAAAGCACGAGACCAGTCTACAAATGTGGAATGACTTACAAATAACTCAAGTGTGCAACGAAGTATCCTCCACATAAAAGAAAGAAAGAAGACAATGGAGCGTTTGTGACTTCTGCTAAGTCAGTCCGCAGCCCCCCTTCCTGCTTGGGGTCACAGCAGCTCCCAGGAGCCCACATGGGCTCTGACCCGCAGAGGCACTGCTGAGGTCCTGCTGCTCTGTATTCTTGGCAACGTCCTGAGTTCTCGAGATGCTGCCTTTCCTCGGCAGCCGAGGACAATCAAGTGGCTTGAACTGCTTCATGTTTTCAAGACACGTTATAAAGCATTCTCGTGAAAATTTTTTGCTCTGTCATTCCTGACCTTTTTGAAACGGTGCCCCAGTAAGTATTAATATTGATAAAAACCACATTATCTCTGCCATTCACTGCTGACATCCGGACCCAGGGTAACACAACACAGCTTCCCTGGTTCTTAGATAAATATGACTAAAGTAGAAATACCAAACTCTCTTTTTCATATGGAATGAGAACAAGTTATACGTTTTCTGGTAAGACTGACCCATTTCTTAAAATCTGCCCTTTTAAAGTTTCTGATAAAATCCAGTAAGATGTAAAAGAAACCACATAAAACATTTCAGAAAATCAATTTAAAAATTGTAACTATGTGTGAGGGAAATATTTTTCTCTCAAGAGGTAAACACTGTGCATCTTTCCTTGACAGTACAAAATGAATTTTGCCATGTTCAGTTCTAAATAAAGAGAAATCCCAAAGCCACATTCTAGATGGTCAGGCAAGTTTTCTCTGATAGGGAGTTCAAGTCTCACTGCCACGAGTGGCCCTGCAGCAGCAGTCATGAGCCACAGGGCTGGGGAAAAGGAGCCTTCCCGCCAAGGGCAAAGCCATCAGGAAGAGCAAACCCAGGACAACTGTAGCGCCAGGAAGGCCAGCACCAACTCCACACTGCAAAGAAGCACCGAGGGCCTCCGTTCAGTCTGTTAGCTCAAGGCTGGGGTAAAGCGTTTCAAGATGGGGCTTGGAAGGCTGAGTGCTTGCGGTACCGGCACGTTCATTTGACGTTTACAGGTAACAACATTCTCTAAGAATTACAGGGTGGTAAAGCTGGGGCTCGCTCTCACTATCTATCACCCAGTAAGAATCAGAAAAAGTCTCAGTTTTATTTAACAAAAAAAAAGGATCATCACATCCATTCCTTATCTGCCATTATTGAATTCTATATGGTATGATATCCTAAGATACCTTAGAATTCCTACACATTGGACAAGGAGAAAACTTCCACCAAGGGTTGGCTGATAGCTAACTCTATGTTAGAACACAGGCTGCCATATTTATCATTAACCTTTGACAATTACAAACTTAATTCTTAAAGCTTTCCTGGAATATCAAGCATTTGAGTATACATGTGTTCACATTAACTAGTAACATAAAAATATGAAATCTAAATTTAATATATTAAGCTTTATTATTTTCTTTCACTGGATAATCACTACTTGATATTTCAAACACCCAGAATATTTTTCAAGATCTTCTATCAAAATATTGTTAATAAAAGGGATGATGAAATGAGTACCAGAGGAATTTTAAAGCTGATCTAATGCAAAGCAAATAAGAATTTTCTTTGAAATCTCACATTTTGTATTTGGTTACATAAAACATGTAAAATAAAAATATCATTCTTCTCCATCCATCCAGTACACACAGTAAAATAACAACCATGCCTTGTTGGGAGAACAAGGTGGAAGACTTATCAAATGTAACAAAATATGGGTAACTTCAGTAGTTCCAGAATTTACACAAGAAAAATAATTTAATAACTTGAGAAAAGACTTACACACATTACTGTTCTCACGGTAAAGATATATATATATATTTTTTTTGCGGTACGCGGGCCTTTCACTACCGTAGCCTCTCCCGTTGCGGAGCACAGGCTCCGGATGCGCAGGCCCAGTCGCTCCGCGGCATGTGGGATCTTCCCGGACCTTGGCACAAACCCGTGTCCCCTGCATCAGCAGGCGGACTCTCAACCACTGCGCCACCAGGGAAGCCCCACAGTAAAGATTTTGAAACATTACAAATGTCCATTAAATAGTAATATCATGATATGTATAAACAATAGATTATAAAGCCATTAAATTATAATTCAAATCTGTATTTATAAAGTTAGAGGATAATATCCATGACATATGAATGAAACAAAGGAAGTAGCAAAATATTATGATCAGTATGATTCTCATTTATACAAAATTCTATACATGCATTTATACACACACGAGAAGTGAGAAAACTTACTAATGAATAAGAGACATTAGCAAGAGCTAACAGTGGCAATGGTCTTGGAGTGATGAGATTTGTGATTCTATTTCTGCCCTCATATATGCTGACTGCATGTTTTAGCAAGCATAATTCACTTAATTAAGAAGTTCTTTTCAAAATAAAATGTTTTGTTCTTTAAAGAGATTCTGACATGAGATGAGAAGGGACAAGGAAATGGCTATACTTTTAAGGAAGAGCATTTTCTTCTAGCAAGGTCATGTGCACACTACCATTCTGTAAGGCCTATGTACTCTGAAGACTTTGGGAGTGTTTATTGTTAATACAAAGTAATTCACACTCTCATTCTGTCATTTCCACAACGAGTAGCATTAATTTAAGAGGTGACTGGAAGAGGTTAAACGTGTTCACTGCTGCTACAGAGGAATGTTTTTCCATGTGAAGCTCATAAACTAGTACTGGCTTTCTATCTATTGCACTGCTATCATTGGCATCAAAAGCGAACCAACTAAGAGACATTGATGTGTACCTGCTCTCTGTTATGAAATTTTGGTCAAAATACCAAGTTGCATCTTAATTACAGGTTGAAGAGGTATGTGCTTATAAGTATAATACATTTAACTGCCTTTCATTTTCAAGATATAATTGAACACACTTAGAAAATACAAAATTTAACAATTTAAAGCTCTGACAAATGATATGAAAGAACATTCTACTTGATTCAGAATATCACTGATACCATTAAACTGTCGTTTTCATGGCCCACATTTGTAAATATATTTACAATGCAAATAGTAAATCTGGACTTCTACAAAAGCACATTGATAACAAAATGAAAGTATAAGGCAGTTTTATAAAATTAATCTCATATATATTGACCAAAGAATATTATGACATACTAAATATTCACCATGCTCAAGATAAAACAAGTTTAAAAAAAAGTTAATAATTGGTGATCAAGACAAGATTCATATAACATCAATATCATTTTCATTTCAAAGTGTCTCAAACAGGAATTATCATAGAACATCAACAAAAGTATGAGCTATTTTCTGAGTTATTTTAATAAAAGAACAAACAAGACCTAACAAAATGTTGAAGTATGGAAAAACACTTTACATTTTTAGGATGGCTTCTTGAAACATCAATAGAATTATATATATATATATATATATATATATATATATATATATATATAGGCATGATGAATTTGAATGTTAACAAACTATGCTTGAGTTACAAATAATGGTCGTAATTATATAGTTCCTGAAATAATAAACTGAAATATTACATAAAAGTCTTCTTATCAGTGATAGAGTAAGTCATGGACAAAGGAAGTCAAATTATCTATCAATCGAGAAAAAAACATATTCAACAGAGAAACATTTACTGTGACGCTGGGGTCCATTCTATGCAGGCAACAAATTAAGTTGTGCTGGTCAAAAATTTCAGTATTAAAATGATCTGAGTTGATGTACGCTTCCAACAAGAAATGATAAAGATTGGTTTTAGCGTTCTTTCTATCACAATAACATATATACATGTAGATATATATATGCACACACATATACATATGCATATACATTCATATTGTTCTTTTTGAACTGCTCACTTTCCTTTAAAACTTAAATAATTAATTAGGCCATAAAATAGTAAGAAAAACATGAATTTTCATTAAACAACACTACCAGAAAGCAAGCAGAAAAGATAAATGATCTCTACCACTAGAAAAGTTAGGGGATGGGGAGCAATGTGACTGAAGTTTTGCTTATTGGAAAATTCTGAGAATAAAAAAGTATTATAAGAACAAAGAAAATCACAGCTGAATTAAAACAGTAATAGAATACAAACTAATCAGCAGACTCAGAAGTCAGAAAGTATACAAAATTAGCGCAAGAATAACAAAATTACAATAGAAAAATGGTGTGTAGCACCGAGACCAAGTACTACATAAAGTAGACCAAATTCAGAAGTCACTCACACAACTTAGTTAATTTTATCTTTTGAGTAAATGTACTTTGTGCACAGGTGATGTCACATGAATATTTTTATTTGACTTAAGAAATGCAGGGAAAGACCATGTGTAGGTATCTGTGTGTACCTAAGGACATTCCTCTGACTCTACTTAATGATAGAAAATCTTCCATTGTTAGTAAAGTTATTGAAAGTCATGAGTAATCAAGGAAATGGGTGATTAAGTTAGACCATGACATTTTGAGCCAAAACTGAAGTGTAATCATAAAGTAATGGTATTGGTAGGCTTTGGCTAACAATCTAGTAAATAGATCAAAGACAAAGATTTTTGTCAAGAATGGCAACACTTTTGAAATGGAACCTCAAAGTGACAAATGCACCTAAAACTAATTTGAATATGTAAATTCATATTAAAAATTCATCCCAGTGCTACTTGCTGCATCTGGGCCCGTACGCGTGCGCACACAAGAAATCTTCAGTTAACAGATGAACGCTATACATTAATCCAAACAATTAAATTTGGACACAGAGTTGAAGCATACATTACATGAGCACATTATCACCGTCTCTATCTAGAGACATGAACAGCAATGAGAA